>NC_064642.1:60676495-61276495 GCF_023864345.2 Schistocerca serialis cubense | reverse complement strand
ACTGGTGATCGTCGAGGGGACACTGAATAGTGCACGGTACATCCAAACCGTCATCGAACCCATCGTTCTACCATTCCTAGACCGGCAAGGGAACTTGCTGTTCCAACAGGACAATGCACGTCCACATGTATCCCGTGCCACCCAACGTGCTCTAGAAGGTGTAAGTCAACTACCCTGGCCAGCAAGATCTCCGGATCTGTCCCCCATTGAGCATGTTTGGGACTGGATGAAGCGTCGCCTCACGCGGTCTGCACGTCCTTCACGAACGCTGGTCCAACTGAGGCGCCAGGTGGAAATGGCATGGCAAGCTGTTCCACAGGACTACATCCAGCATCTCTACGATCGTCTCCATGGAAGAATAGCAGCCTGCATTGCTGCGAAAGGTGGATATACACTGTACTAGTGCCGACATTGTGCATGCTCTGTTGCCTGTGTCTATGTGCCTGTGGTTCTGTCAGTGTGATCATGTGATGTATCTGACCCCAGGAATGTGTCAATAAAGTTTCCCCTTCCTGGGACAATGAATTCACGGTGTTCTTATTTCAATTTCCAGGAGTGTATTTACGTTTTGGTCTACAGCATGACCCAGAAGGAACGATTAATATTCAGTGATATGACGTGGACGATCATTCGAAGCAAAGACGTCTAGTAAACAAGGGCTCTAAAATGCATACCTTGACACCTACGAGCGTTTCTTCGTCTTCGATAATGTGGGGCTGCACGGGATTAGCCGTGCGGTCTCAGGCGCTGCAGTCATGGACTGTGCGGCTGGTCCCGGCGGAGGTTCGAGTCCTCCCTCGGGCATGGGTGTGCGTGTTTGTCCTTAGGATAATTTAAGTTAAGTAGTGTGTAAGCTTAAGGACTGATGACCTTACCAGTTAAGTCCCATAAGATTTCACACACATTTGAACATTTTTTTGATAATGTGAAACAAATCTCATCTTGTGCAGGCTCTTTGGTTTTCATATTTCGAGAGGTGGTAGTATAGACTAGAACAAGAATAAAAGTTCAGTAAACATAGGTTCTAAAGTTCATACTTTAACAGCTATGAGCACTTGTTCATCTTCGCTACTGTGAAGCACATGTCTTCCACTCAACAACTGCTCATAGCTCTTACGTGTATGCATTTTATAGTCCATGTTTACTGGACAAATTTTTTCCTGTTTTGCTGCATACTACCTCCTTCCAAAATATAGAAAGCAAAGGGCTTGCAGCCGAAGAGATGTGTTTCACAGTATCGAAGATAAAGAAGCGCTCATAGCTCCTAAAGTACGCGTTTTAAAACCCATGTTTACGAGAATTTTGTGCTTAGAATGATGGTTGCTGTCATATCCCCCTCGGCCAACTTGTGGCTTGTGGCGGAGGGTACTTTGTGCACCACTGCTACTTTCCCTTTTTCCTCTTCAGCCGTGACTGGCACGCAGGACGAGCGCTTGTTGGTAAGCTTCTGCCTCAGTTCGAATCTCTTTAATTTTACCTTTGCGATCTTTTCATGATGTCTCTCTGGCAATTTTATCTGACTATCACAGGGTGATGCAGAACGCCCCTGTTGTGTAGCCTGCCACTGGTGTTTTATGAGCATGCCTGTGGCGCTTTCGCCCTTGCTAAACGAATCTGTGGCAAAATTCGCTGTTCTTATTTTCATCTTCACTGTTTTATCTACCAGCTCAATCTGGTACTGGTCCCAGAACTGACGAGCAGTATTTAAGTGTCAGTCGAACGAGAGATTTATAAGGTACGTCCTTCGTGGGTGGAGTTAACGTACTGAAGGTTCTTACACTGAGGCTTACTCTGGCGCCTGCATTTCCTGCGATTGGTTTTATGCGGTCGTTCCACTTTAAATTGGTCGGTGTACGTTCCTCCAGATATTTAATGGATGTCACTACTTACAGACGTTGTTCGGTAATCGAGTAATCGTACAATAACGGGTTTACCTGCTACTGATGTACTATACGTTACATTTGTTTACACACCTTACTGAGGGTCGGTTCTCTATCCCTGCGCCCAGCGTCGATCCATCGCACATCTTGCTGTATTTCGCTACAATTTGCTGCCATCGCCACTTCTCCGTATACAACAGCGTCATCTACGAAGAGCCTCATTCAAAAAAATTGTTCAAATGGCTTTGAGCACTATGAGACTTAACAGCTGAGACTTCCTGGCAGATTAAAACTGTGTGCCCGACCGAGACTCGAACTCGGGACCTTTGCCTTTCGCGGGCAAGTGCTCTACCATCTGAGCTACCAAAGCACGACTCACGCCCGGTCTCACTGCTTTACTTCTGCCAGTATCTCGTTGTAAAGGCAACGCGGCAGTTTTAATCTGCCAGGAAGTTTCATATCAGCGCACACTCCGCTGCAGAGTGAAAATCTCATTCTGTTAACAGCTGAGGACATCAATCCCCTAGAACTTAGAACTAATTAAATCTAACTAACCTAAGGACATCGCACACATCCGGGCCCGAGGCAGGATTCGAACCTGTGACCGTAGCGGTCATGCGGTTCCAGACTCTAGCGCCTAGAACCGTGCGAGGTGCCGGGGCTAGCAGTGTATTTAACACTAAATTCTTCTAGAATCTACATATGTAAATGATGCTCCAAGCCCCCCCTATTCTAACTCCGACTTTTGCTGTTGCACAAGGATTAAAAAAAATACGCGAACTGACTCTAATCAACCCTGCCAGTGGAGTAGAAGAGAGTTTGGCACCTGCAATAATTTAATTTGATAAATAAGTTGAATAAACGAAGGTTTCATTAACATAGTGAGGAATGATAGGGTTGCTCTACTGATTAACAGAATGAAAGTTCTGTCCAAAATAACAATATGATTTATTAAGACTAAACACAAAATAATAAACAAAAACACAGGAAACATTTACAATACATCAAATTGGCTCAAATTGGATACTCAAACAAACGCTGTGAATGTGAAGTTGTCCCTAAACTAGATTGTGAGGATTATGACGAAGTGGTATGTGGAGCCAATTCCTTGCAACTCAAATCTTAAGCGAAAACACATAGCCAACCCAACATTAATTGCTGCTACCGAAGACAGAACAAAGTTAGAAAAAGACGAACAGGCGCGCTCTGCTGAGCTCTGATTATCACCTAGGAAAGTCCCTGTCGGCCGGTGCTGCGGACATACCTTACCAATCTGTCTTCTTAACTGCAAGAACATGATTTGGCGTACCGGAGGCGATGGCTGGTTGCTTCGACATCCTCGACCGAAAAACGAGAGCCGACGACCTAGAGCACCCATACAGGCCGAACACACCACATTCCCGCCCCCACGACAGTGGCCGTGGTTAAACGTTCCAATCAGCAACTCGAAAACCGGCGGAAAAATCCACTCTATTGCCGGAGCTCTACCATTCCACCAATGGAGATTCTTGGAGCCAATTTCTGCGCTGATTTTGCTACGTCACGGAGCTATGCCCTGAGCAAGCCAATCACAGTTACTATTTTGTAGAAAGCGCGGGAATTTTCCCGCCACAATTGCCTGGGTACACAAGTAATTCCCACGCCTCGCTGGTAGCCCGCCCGAAAGTGTTTTCGCTAAGTTTCTGCGAAGTAACGGAACCTATAGCCCAGCCGCTACTTCAGACCCCTCCGGGCGTGTCTTTTGACAATGTCGGCGTCTGCAAAGCATTCACTCGACTTCCTCACACCCGTCGGCTTAACTGTTTCCAGATCAGCAGAGCCCGCCTGTCACCGGACCACCCGGGTGACGAGAGACGCTGCGTGGGAAGTCCGCGTGTGAAGGAATAGCGACTTTTCACTGCATGCAATTAGAGAAGAAAATCGTAAGATAGAAATATGAGAGGGCGCTCATGCCACCTCTCAACTGCTCGGCCACTCCGGCCGGCTATTCGGAAGGAATCAACAAATTAGAAGAGCGTTGGACGAAGTGTATAAGTCTAAAAGGAGACTATATCGAAAAATAAAAAAGGTTTGCTCGAAACACGTAAGTAGTTTTTATTTTTACACGGACTTTCAAAACGCCCCTCGTATTATCGAGGTATCGAATGAGACCCGCTCAACATTATTTGTATGAAGCTCTCCAGAGCCCCATTATGAGTTTGTATGAAGAAGTTCCCCTCAACACAGTGAAGGCGCACAGTACGCATCCTTCATTCAGAGTTGTAGCCGTGGCAGAGTTGTAAAGGCAACGGGGCGGCAAGAACACCACGGCGTCCGTCTAGTGACTGGGCCGTAAGAGGCAGCGAGGCGGGCCGCGCGTGTTACCGTACCACAAGCGCCGCTCCACGTCGAGTCACGTCGCGGTGCGCGCCTCTAAGCGGCAGTGTGCCGTGGACTGCGGCGCTATCACCGCTGCTAATTGCGGCGACAGGTACCGGACAGGCGTTCCTCGCTCGTAAGGCCATCAGCTATTTTCAGCGGTGCATCATCTGTCGGGGTCTGTGTTGTAAACACTGCAGCATAGGTCGCAGGTACCGTTTGTGTGTACGTCCTTTCCAGGAGACACCTCTTTCCAGACATCGACGTAAGCGGTTATAGTATCCACACTACGTGACTCCGTTTCGTCACAGTTACCTTTGCTGTACGCTGGCTCGAGACATGACAATGTCAGAGAAGAGCGTAGCGTTCCAAAGGATTGGAAAAGGGCACACGGCATCCCCGTTTTCAAGAAGGGACGTCGAACAGATATGCAGAACTATAGACCTATATCTCTAACGTCTATCAGTTGTAGAATTTTGGAACACGTATTATGTTCGAGTATAATGACTTTTCTGGAGACTATAAATCTACTCTGTTGGAATCAGCATGGGTTTCGAAAAAGACGATCGTGTGAAACCGAGCTCGTGCTATTCGTCCACGAGACTCAGAGGGCCATAGACACGGGTTCCCAGGTAGATTCCGTGTTTCTTGACTTCCGCAAGGCGTTCGATACAGTTCCCCACAGTCGTTTAATGAACAAAGTAAGAGCATATGGACTATCAAACCAATAGTGTGATTGGATTGAAGAGCTCCTAGATAACAGAACGCAGCATGTCATTCTCAATGGAGAGAAGTCTTCCGAAGTAAGAGTGATTTCACGTGTGCCGCAGGGGAGTGTCGTAGGACCGTTGCTACTCACAATATACACAAATAACCTTGTGGATGACATCGGAAGTTCACTGAGGCTTTTTGCGGATGATGCTGTGGTATATCGAGAGGTTGTAACAATGGAAAATTGTGCTGAAATGCAGGAATTGACGCATGGTGCAGGGAATGGCAATTGAATCTCAATGTAGACAAGTGTGGTTCAAATGGCTCTGAGCACTATGCGACTTAACTTCTGAGGTCATCAGTCGCCTAGAACTTAGAACTAATTAAACCTAACTAACCTAAGGACATCACACACATCCATGCCCGAGGCAGGATTCGAACCTGCGACCGTAGCGGTCACGCGGTTCCAGACTGAAGCGCCTGTAACCGCACGGCCACACCGGCCGGCGTAGACAAGTGTAATGTGCTCCGAATACATAGAAAGAAAGATCACTTATCATTTAGCTACAATGTAGCAGGTCAGCAACTGGAAGCAGTTAATTCCATAAATTATCCGCGAGTACGCATTAGGAGTGATTTAAAATGGAATGATCATATAAAGTTGATCGTTGTTGAAGCAGATGCCAGATTGAAATTCATTGGAAGAATCCTAAGGAAATGCAATCCGAAAACAAAAGAAGTAGGTTACAGTACACTTGTTCGCCCACTGCTTGAATACTGCTCAGCAGTGTGGGATCCGTACCAGTTAGGTTTGATAGTAGAGAGAGAGAAGATCCAGCGGAGAGCAGCGCGCTTCGTTACAGGATCATTTAGTAATCGCGAAAGCGTTACGAAGATAATAGATAAACTTCAGTGGAAGACTCTGCTGGAGAGACCCTCAGTAGCTCGGAAGGAGCTTTTGTTGAAGTTTCGAGAACATACCTTCACCGAGGAGTCAAGCAGTATATTGTTCCCTCCTACGTATACCTTGCGAAGAGACCATGAGAATAAAATCAGAGAGATTAGAGCCCACACAGAGGCATACCGACAATCCTTCTTCCCACGAACAATACGAGACTGGAATAGAATGGAAAACCGATAGATATAGATGTAGAATGTCACTCGTGCCGAACGAGTTAGCATGTCACTGTCACACGAGCTTCCTTATTTATTTAGATATAATTCGTGAGGTTACGTGAGATTATCCAGGTCATAAGTATTGGGTCATGGAACGATGAAGTAGCTCTCTTTTACCACTGTCAATGTACAATTAACTATCTTAGTGCCTCTATAAAATTATTTTGTTACTACACTATAACGAAGTAAGTACAATTTAAATTGGAATCCCTCCCAATAAGACAGAACAAATTTTGAGCGCTGTCCATCACCTCTTTTGAAAAGCTATATTGCGATGGTATACTGCACGTAGATCGGATGCACCTACATCCAATGTTACGTATGCCACTGCAGTTGCACGAAGCTGCACTAGAGGAATTCTGGATCCTGCGTTAAGACAAGGATGTTCCTTTAATTACGTCAGTGAAGTCTTGAAGATACCATTACAAAGCAGCATCTTTAATCGACGGCCCTAATGTGTGCAGGGTCTGTAGCATACACTGAGAATAGTTCATCTACATCATAACCTTTCATGCTGCAAGTATGAACTTAACATGCTGTGTAAATGTGATTATGTATTTCCACATCACAGCCGTATGTACATCGAAAAGTCGTTGTTATAGTGAAATTGTCTAAATGTTCTGACAGTTAATCGAACGAGTCCCGAATGAGATTTTCACTCTGCTGCGGAGTCTGCGCTGATATGAAACTTCCTGGCAAATTAAAACTGTGTGTCGGACCGAGACTCGAACTCGGGATCTTTGCCTTCCGCGGGCAAGTACTCTACCATCTGAGCTACCGAAGCACGGCTCACGACCGCTTCTCACAGATTCAATTCTGCCACTACCTCGTCTCCTACCTCCCAAACTTCACAGAAGCTCTTCTGCATACCTTGCAGAACTAGCACTCCTGGAAGAAAGCGTATTGCGGAAACATGGCTTAGCCACAGCCTGGGAGATGTTCCCATAATGAGATTTTCACTCTGCAGCGGAATGTGCGCTGATATGAAACTTCCTGGCAGATCAAAACTGTGTGCCGGACCGAGATTCGAACTCGAGACCTTTGCATTTACGCTTCTGTGAAGTTTGGAAGGTAGGAGAGGAGGTATTGGCAGAATTGAAGCTGTGAGGACGGGTCGTGAGTCGTGCTTGGGTAGCTCAGATGGTGGAGCACTTGCCCGCGAAAGGCTAGGTCCCGAGTTCGAGTCTCGGTCTGGCACACGGTTTTAATTTGCCAGGAAGTTGCAAATCGAACGAGTAGTTTCTGCGATAAACAAAAATGATTTATTTTGTTCTGGTTTGGTGCCCCTAAATCAAGAAAAAAATATAAAATAACGGTAACTCAGAAAGTAATGCGGGAAATGTAATGAGTTAGCCTAGGCATAAATACTGATAGCTCTCATAACAGTAGCAGCTCATCAGAGTCTGTGAGTTGACACAGTCTCTCATGAGAAGTGACTTATTTTAAATTTCATCAGTGTTCTTTAGCTTCATCTCCTATATTTCGTGCGTACTTGTGTATTTATCAGGCCGTCGTTAATGGGGATAGGAACTGTGACTGCTGTGTTCAGATGCGAGCTGAGTTGGTAACCCTTCGCTCACAGCTACAAATGTTGTCGACTTCTGTCGCGCAGCTTAAGGCTGTTGCCAGTAGGCATCAGTGTGGGGGGCGGGCGATCTGATGGACGTCCAGCACGAAGCATGAGTTCCCCGATCGGTCCACTACTGTGACCACCTTTGGTACTCCCCCATACTGAGGTTGATCCCTCATCCGTTGTCGAGTGGGAGGTCCTTCCAAGGTGTGGGCAGCAGTGAAAGACTTTCCGACGGCTCGATCGTGGGCCTCCCCAGTTCATCTGTGGCGGACAAAGTCTCTGAGCCAGATGAAGTCACTCACCCTGTTCCAGAGGAAACCCTCTGCCTTCAAGGTTTGGGAATTCGCGGAGGGTGGGACAGCTTGTAGTTGGGAGTTTCAACGTTGGGCACGTAATGGGGTCACTTAGGGCTATGGCTGGGAAGAGGAAGGGATCCAGTATACACTCTGTCTGCACACCGGGAGAACTCATTCCATTTGTGGAACAGGTGCTTCCACGTGCCATGAAGAGGGTGGTGGCTCATATCCGTACTAATGATGTTTGGGTTGGAAGGGATTCTCTCTGGCTTCGGGCGGCTAGCTGAAGTAGTAAAGACTTCCAGTCTTGTGTGTGAGATGAAGGCAGATCTCACCCTCTGTAGCATTATCGACAGAACCGAATGTGCCCCTTCGGTACAGGGTCGAGTGGAGGGTCTGAATCAGACGCTCAGGCGGTTCTGCGACTGTGTAGGTTGCAGATTCCTCGACTTGCACCATAGGGTGTTGGTTTCTGGGTTCCGCTAAATGACTCAGGAGTCTACTATATGCAGGAAGCTGCGGTACAGGTAGCGGGGGCTCTGTGGGGGGAGGGGGGGGGGAGCTGGTATCGAGAAAGTGATGAAAGGGCTTCAGTTTCAAAGGGTGCACGTTGAACACAGGAATATCGCAGACATAGTGTCAATCAATATTGTAGTTGTAAACTCTCGTAGCTGTGTTGGAAAAGAAACAGAGCTCCAAGCGCTAATAGAAAGCACTGACTCTCAAGCTGTTATAGGTACAGAAAGCTCGGTAAAGCCGCAAATAAGTTCAGGCGCAACTTTTACAAAAAATCCAAAGATCCAACCCTGTTCAGAAAGGATAGATTACATACTGTTGGTAGCGGATTGTTTATTGCTGTCAGAAGTAGTTTTCCTTGTAGTGAAATTGAAGTAAATAGTTCCTGTGAGTTATTATGGGTAGAGGTTATACTTGATAACCTAAATAAAATAATAACTGGTTCCTTTTACCGTCCCCCTGGCTCAGATGATACAGTTGCTGAACAGTTAAAAGAAATCTTGAGTGTCATTTCAAATAGATTCCGTACCCCACTCATACAACTATAGTTGGTGGAGACTTCAATCTGCCCTCGATATGTTGGCGAAAATTCATGTTTAAAATTGGTGGTAAGCATAAAATATTGTCCGAAATCGAACTGAATGCCTTCTCAGAAAATTATTTTGAACAATTAGTTTATGAGCCGCTCGAAGTGTAAAAGGTTGCGTAAACATACCTGACTTTTAAGCAACAAATAATCCTAACTAAATAGGGAACATCATGACAGATACAAGGATTAGTGACTAAAAGGCTGTTGTAGCTAGACTAAATACCGTAACATCCAAACCCACCAAAAACAAACGCAAAATACGTCTCTTTAAAAAAAAAAAAAAAAGCAGATAAAAATTCGCTTGACGCCTTCCTAAGAGATAGTCTCCACTCCTTCCAGTTTGTAAACGTAGACCAGATGTGGTTTAAATTCAAAGAAATAGTATTGGCGGTAATTGAGAGGTGTATACCAAGTAAATTAATAAGAGATGGTACCGACCCCCCATGGTATCCAAAACAGGACAGAACACTATTGCAAAAGCAACGAAAGAAACATGCCAAATCTAAAAGAACGCAAAATCCCGAAGATTGGGGAAATTTTACAGAAGCTCGAAATGTAGCGCGAACTTCAATGTGAGATGCTTTTAATACTTTCCACAACGAAATCCTGTCTCGAAATTTGGCAGAAAACGCGAAGAGATTCTGGTCGTATGCACACCAGTGGCAGGACACAATCAAAGCCTTCACTCCGCGATAACAATGGTGACGTTATTAGTGGGAGTGCCGCTAAAGAAGAGATACTAAACACGGTTTCCCAAAATTCCTCATCAAAGAAGACGAAGTAAATATTCCAGAATTCGAATCAAGAACAACTGCCAAGATGAGTAACTTAGAAGTAGGTATTCCCGGTGTAGCGAAGCAGCTTAAAACACTTAGGGAAAGACAAGGCCTCCAGTCCAGATGGTATGCAAGTCACTTTTCTTTCGAGTATGCTGACATAATAGCTCCATACTTAACCATGATGTACAAACGCTCGCTCGTAGAAAAGATCCGTACCTAGAGAGTGGAAAGTTGCATAAGTCAGGCCAATACCAGAGTAAGGAAATAGGAGTAATCCGCTGAATTACAGACTCGTGTCATTAACGTCTATTTGCAGTAGGATTTTGGAACATATACTGTCTTCGAAAATCATGAATCAGCTCGGAAAACGATGTATAGACAAATAACCAACACGGATTCAGAAAATATCGTCCTTGTGAAACACGACTAGCTGTTTATTTACATGAAGTAATGAGCGCTATCGATAACGGATCTCAAACTGATTCCATATTTTTAAATTTCTAGAAGACTTTTGATGCCATTCCCCACAAACGACTTCTAATTAAATTGCGTGCCTATAGAATATCGTCTCAGCTGGTTGGCTGGATTCGTGATTTCTTGACATAGTGATCACATTTCGTAACAGATGACGAAAAATTATCGAGTAAAACAGAAGTAATGACTGGCGTCCCCAAAGAACTGTTATAGGCCCTCTGTTGTTCCTGATCTACATAAACGATTAAGGAGACAGTCTGAACAGCCCTCTTACAAGGGAACCTCCCCATCGCACCCCCCTCAGATTTAGTTATAACTCGGCACAGTGGATAGACCTTGAAAAACTGAACACAGATCAATCGAGAAAACAGGAAGAAGTTGAGTGGAACTATGAAAAAATAAGCAAAAAATACAAACTGAGCAGTCCATATGCAAGATGGGCAACATCAAGGATAACACGAGCTCAGGAGCGCTGTGGTCCCGTGGTTAGCGTGAGTAGCTGGGGAACAAGAGATCCTTGGTTCAAGGCTTCCCTCGAGTGAAAAGTTCTAATTTTTTATTTTCAGACAATTATCAAAGTTCAGGCATTCACACATAATCAACTTCGCTCTCCAAAATTCCAGGACATGTTCAGATTTGCTTGGACATATGCAGGATTTGACGGTCTACACACTGTAAAATTTAAAAACGTTAAAAACATATGTTTTGACAGAGCACAGGGAAAACTGTGAGACTGTGAAACTGTTGCATTCATTTGTTGCAGTTTATGTGACAAACTCTTATGTTTTCATCACTTTTTTGGGAGTGATTATCACATCCACAAGAAAACCTAATCGGGCAAGGTAGAAGAATCTTTTTACCCATTCGCCAAGTGTACAAGTTAGGTGGGTCAACAACATATTCCTGTCATGCGACGCACATGCCGTCACCAGTGTCGTATAGAATATATCAGATGTGTTTTCCTGTGGAGGAATCGGTTGACCTATGACCTTCTTATCAAATGTTTTCGGTTCCCATTGGAGAGGCACGTCCTTTCGTCTACTAATCGCACGGTTTTGCGGTGCGGTCACAAAACATAGACACTAAACTTATTACAGTGAACAGAGACGTCAATGAATGAACGGACAGATCGTAACTTTGCGAAAATAAAGAAAGTAAATTTTTCACTCAAGAGAAGACTTGAACCAAGGACCTCACTTTCTGCAGCTGCTCACGCTAACCACGGGAACACGGCGCTCCTGAGCTCGTACTATCCTTGATGTTGCTCATCTTTCCCATGGACTACTCAGTTTGTATATTTTGCTTTCTGTTTTCTCGAATGATCTGTGTTCAGTTTTTCAAGGCCTATCCACTGTGCCAACTTATAACTAAATCTGAGGGGGGTGCGATGGGGAGGTTCCCTTGTTAGATTGTTAGCAGATGATGCTCATTTACCGTCTTGTAAAGTCCTTTTTTTTTTTTTTTTTTTTTTTGTAGATTTGTGGTAAGATCTTAAGGGACCAAACTGCTTAGGTCATCTGTCCCTAAGCTTACACACTACTTAATCTTACTTGAACTAATCTACCCTATCGACAACACGCACACCCATGGTCGGGGGGAGCCGTGCGGACCGTGACAAGACGACTGAGACCGCGCGGCTACCACGCGCGGCTTTGTAAGGTCACCAGATGATCAAAACGAATTGCATAATCGTTTAGACAAGATACCCATACGGTGCAAATCATGGAAAGTGTGAACTCATTGAAATGAGCACTAAAAAGAACCCGTTAAATTTCAGTTACGCGATAAATCACACAAGTCTAAAGGCTGCGTAATGATTGCTGCCTACCTGGTTCGAGTTTGGTAATTCTGTGTCGCACTACTGTGTTATATAATGTTCGGGTTGACTGCTTTGTTTCCACAACTGATCACAGAGTTTTTGGTAATTTTTCAGTAATCTATAAAAACCAGTGCATTCCAGTACCGTAGTACTGCGTCCCGAAAAGGCTGTTCTTTACGCCTTCTACTTCTGCATCTACATGGATACTTGAGTGGATGGCAGAGGGTTCATCGAACCACCTTCACAATAATTCTCTATTATTCCAATCTCGAACAAGGCGGGCAAAAAACGAACATCTATACCTTTCCGTGCGAGCTCTGATTTCCCTTATTTTATTATTCTCCCTACGCAGGTCGGCGTCAACAAAACATTTTCGCATTGGGAGGAGAAAGTTGGTGATTGAAATTTAATGGGAAGATTCCGCCACAACTAAAAACGCCTTTGTTTTAATTATGTCCACCGTGTATCATGACAGTGACACACTCTCCCCTATTTTGCGGTGATACAGAATGTGTTGCTCTTCTTTGAATTTTCTCAATGTACCGCGTTAATACTATCTCGTAACGATCCCACACCCCGAAGCAGTACTCCAAAAGAGGACGGACAAGTGAAGCGTAGGCAGTCTCTTTATCAGATCTGTTGCATCTTCTAAGTAGTGTTCTGCCAATAAAATGCAGTCTTTGGTTCGCCTTCCCCACAGCATATTATAGGTGTTCTTTCCAATTTACGAGGCAGTTCAATAAGTAATGCAACACTTTTTTTTTCTCGTCCAATTTTGGTTGAAAAAACCGGAAATTTCTTGTGGAATATTTTCAAACATTCCCGCTTCGTCTCGTATAGTTTCATTGACTTCCGACAAGTGGCAGCGCTGTACGGAGCTGTTAAAATGGCGTCTGTAACGGATGTGCGTTGCAAACAACGGGCAGTGATCGAGTTTCTTTTGGCGGAAAACCAGGGCATCTCAGATATTCATAGGCGCTTGCAGAATGTCTACGGTGATCTGGCAGTGGACAAAAGCACGGTGAGTCGTTGGGCAAAGCGTGTGTCATCATCGCCGCAAGGTCAAGCAAGACTGTCTGATCTCCCGCGTGCGGGCCGGCCGTGCACAGCTGTGACTCCTGCAATGGCGGAGCGTGCGAACACACTCGTTCGAGATGATCGACGGGTCACCATCAAACAACTCAGTGCTCAACTTGACATCTCTGTTGGTAGTGCTGTCACAATTGTTCACCAGTTGGGATATTCAAAGGTTTGTTCCCGCTGGGTCCCTCGTTGTCTAACCGAACACCATAAAGAGCAAAGGAGAACCATCTGTGCGGAATTGCTTGCTCGTCATGTGGCTGAGGGTGACAATTTCTTGTCGAAGATTGTTACAGGCGATGAAACATGGGTTCATCACTTCGAACCTGAAACAAAACGGCAATCAATGTAGTGGCGCCACACCCACTCCCCTACCAAGAAAAAGTTTAAAGCCATACCCTCAGCCGGTAAAGTCATGGTTACAGTCTTCTGGGACACTGAAGGGGTTATTCTGTTCGATGTCCTTCCCCATGGTCAAAAGATCAACTCTGAAGTGTATTGTGCTACTCTTCAGAAATTGAAGAAACGACTTCAGCGTCTTCGTAGGCACAAAAATCTGAACGAACTTCTCCTTCTTCATGACAACGCAAGACCTCACACAAGTCTTCGCACCCGAGAGGAGCTCACAAAACTTCAGTGGACTGTTCTTCCTCATGCACCCTACAGCCCCGATCTCGCACCATCGGATTTCCATATGTTTGACCCAATGAAGTACGCAATCCGTGGGAGGCACTACGCGGATGATGAAGAAGTTATTGATGCAGTACGACGTTGGCTACGACATCGACCAGTGGAATGGTACCGTGCAGGCATACAGGCCCTCATTTCAAGGTGGCGTAAGTCCGTAGCATTGAATGGAGATTACGTTGAAAAATAGTGTTGTGTAGCTAAAAGATTGGGGAATAACCTGGTGTATTTCAATGCTGAATAAAACAACCCCTGTTTCAGAAAAAAAATGTGTTGCATTACTTATTGAACTGCCCTCGTAAGTTTATCGTAATTGTAATTCCTAGCTGCTTAGTTGAATACGCGAAGTGTTAAGCCAGACATTGGGATATCTGGTCCCAGAATGGGCAAACAGCGGTGTCACCGGAACGAATATTTCGTTCTGCAACGGAGCGCTGCTATGAAAGTTTCTGACGGATTAAAACAGTGTGAACTGTGCATCCTGGAAACAACCCACAGGCTGCGGCTAAGCCACTTCTCCGCGACGATCTTTCTTCCATGAAAAAGCTGTGCTCCGGAGCCCTTGTAGAGTCTGGAAAGTAGCAGACAGGTACTGGCGGAACTGAAGCGGCGCGTCGTGCCTGGCTGACTAGCCCACTCGATTCGAGGGTTGCTCGCCAGAGACTAGATGCCGGGTTGGAGGCCCGTTCTCACGCCCACATTGAATCTGTCAGGAAGTTTCGGCACTAAGAACTTTTCATCAGTCAGTTCTTGTTCTGATACTGTTTCATAAGTTGGAATAGGTCTCGCCCTCTGAGGGCTCCCACAACTTAATTACGTATATAGATATTTCATTTATACACCCATGCTCATAAATTAAGGTTAATTGGAGAATGTGGTGCCACACAACGTGGCACTACACAAAACTGGCGCTAATAGCATAGGCACATAGGGAACACACACGACACAGATCTGTAAGTCCACAGTATGGGTGATAAGTCCCGAAACACAGGTGCTACAAAACGCCACTATTTCCTGCGCATGTACCCTGACATCAATACGGGATATGTCCACCATGCAGACGTACACAGGCCGCAAAACGAGTTGCCATACTCGGGATCAGGTGGTTGAGCATCTGCTGGGGTATAGCCTCCCATCCTTGCACCAGTGCCTCTCGGAGCTCCTGAAGTGTCCTAAGGGTTTGAAGACGTGCAGCGATACGTCGACCGAGAGCATTCCAGACGTGCTCGATGGCGTTTAGGTCTGGAGAACAGGCAGGCCACTCCATTCGCCTGATATCTTCTGTTTACTTCTCCACGATGGCAGCTCGGTGGGGCCGCGCGTTATCATCCATCAGGAGGAGGGTGGGACCCACTGCACCCCTGAAAAGGTGGAAATGCTGGTGCAAAATGACGTCCCGATACACCTGACCTGTTACAGTCCCTCTCCCAAAGACTTGCAGGGACGTATGTGCACCAATCATAATCCCACCCCACACCATCAAACCACGACATCCACACAGGTCCCTTTCAAGAACATTAAGGGGTTGGTATTTGGTTCCTGGTTCACGCCAGATGAAAACCCGGCGAGAATCACTGTTCAGACTATACTTGGACTCGTTCGTGAACATAACCTGGGACCACTGTTCCAATGACCATGTGTTCTTGACACCGGGCTTTACGAGCTCTCCTGTGACCAGGGGTTAGTGAAACGCACCTTGCAGGTCTCTGGGCGAATAAGCTATGTCTGTTCAGTCGTCTGTAGACTGTGTGTCTCGAGACAACTGTTCCAGTGGCTGCGGTAAGGTCCCGAGCAAGGCTACCTGCAGTACTCCGTTGCTATCTGCGGGCACTGATGGTGAGATATCGGTCTTCTTGTGGCGTTGTACACCGTGGACGTCCCGCACTGTAGCACCTGGACACGTTTCCAGTGTGCTGGAATCGTTGCCAAAATCTTGAGATCAGACTTTGTGGCACCCGGAAGGCCCGCGCTACGACCTGCTGTGTTTGACCAGCCTCCAGTCGCCCTAGTATTCTACCCCTCATAACGTCATCAATATGTGTGCTTTGAGCCATTTTCAACACACAGTCACCATTAGCACGTCTGAAAACGTCTGCACACTTACTCACTGCACCGTACTCTGATATGCATCAACACACCTCTGCGTATGTGGACTGCTTTTTTAGCTCGTAAAAGGTCACAACGCCATTAATACATCTACATTTACAATTATACTTCACAAGTCACCCAACGGTGTGTGGCGGAGGGCGCTTTACGTGCCACTGTCATTACCTCCCTTTCCCGTTCCAGTCGCTTATGGTTCGCGGGAAGAACGACTGCCGGAAAACCTCTGTGCGAACTCGAATCTCTCTAATTTTACATTCGTGATCTCCTCGGGAGGTATAAGTAGGGGGAAGCAATATATTCCATACCCCATCCAGAAACGCACCCTCTCGAAACCTGGACAGCAAGCTACACCGCTATGCAGAGTGCCTCTCTTGCAGGGTCTGCCACTTGAGTTTGCTAAACATCTCCGTAACGCTATCACGCTTACCAAATAACCCTGTGACGAAACGCGCCGCTCTTCTTTGGATCTTCTCTGTCTCCTCTGTCAACCCGACCTGGTACGTATCCCACACTGATGAGCAATACTCAAGTATAAGTCGAACTAGTGCTTTTAAGCCACCTCCTTTGTTGATGGACTACATTTTCTAAGGACTCTCCCAATGAATCTGAAACTGGCACCTCCCTTACCAACAATTAATTTTATATGATCATTCCACTTCAAATCGTTCCGTACGCACACTCCCAGATATTTTACAGAAGTAACTGCTACCAGTGTTTGCTCAGCTATCATATAATCGTACAATAAAGGGTCCTTTTTTCTATGTATTCGCGATACATTACATTTGTCTATGTTAAGGGTCAGTTGCCACTCCCTGCACCAAGTGCCTATCCGCTGCAGATCTTCCTGCATTTCACTGCAATTTTCTAATGCTGCAACTTCTCTGTATACTACAGCATCATCCGCGAAAAGCCGCATGGAACTTCCGACACTATCTACTAGGTCATTTATATATATATTGTGAAAAGCAATGGTCCCATAACACTCCCCTGTGGCAGGTCAGAGGTTACTTTAACGTCTGTAGACGTCTCTCCATTGAGAACAACATGCTGTGTTCTGTTTGCTAAAAACTCTTCAATCCAGCCACACAGCTGATCTGATGTTCCATAGCCTCTTACTTTGTTTGTCAGGCGACAGTGTGGAACCGTATCGAACGCCTTCCGGAAGTCAAGGAAAATGGCATCTACCTGGGAGTCTGTACCTAATATTTTTTGGGTGTCATGAACAAATAAAGCGAGATGGGTCTCACACGATCGCTGTTTCCGGAATCCATGTTGATTGCTAGAGAGTAGATTCTGGGTTTCCAGAAATGACATGATACGCGGGCAAAAAACATCTTATAAAATTCTACAACAGATCGATGTCAGAGATATAGGTCTATAGTTTTGCGCATCTGCTCGACGACGCTTCTTGAAAACTGGAACCACCTGTGCTCTTTTCCAATCATTTGGAACCTTCCGTTCCTCTAGAGACTTGCGGTACACGGCTGTTAGAAGGGGGGGGGGGGGGGGGGCAAGTTCTTTCGCGTACTCTGTGTAGAATCGAATTGATATCCCGTCAGGTCCAGTGGACTTTACAGATGGTTGCTAGAGAGATTCACGTTGTGAATTTTCCCGAATAGTCTGGACATTCCTCCAGTGCAGCGCGTCGTCAGCTTCCGAGTGGCTGACTGCCCGTGACGGGGTAGAAGAGGCGAGGCTGCCGGCTGGCTTTGGGAGAAAGCTGCTGCTGCCGCCTTACAAATACCAGGGGGCACGCGCCACGCCGCCCCGGGCTCTGCAGTTTATAACAGAGGCGCGGCCACGCTGCCGTGGCGTGCGAGATCGCAGCCCCGTGGGGGCGGGCCGGTGTAACGCAGGGGACAGCCGAGCGCCACTCCATCCTGCACACCCCGTAAAAGGTCAGCAGTGTTTACCTCTGGCAGGTTCTGTCGAAGCGGAGAATGGAACTGATTGCAGTTTCATACTACTTGTACAGAAACCAGACAGCAGTTATAAGCCTAGGAGGACATGAAAACGGAAGCAGCAGTTGCGAAGAGGGGCGGACATGGTTCTAGCGTATCCCCGATGTTATTCAAAATGTTATCTGAGCCAGCAGTTAACAAAACCAAGCAGATATTTGGAAAATGAAGTAGATTTGAGGAAGATGAAATTAAAACTTTGAGATATGATATTGTAGCGATGCCGATGTTGTTGTACTTCTGTCGCAATCGGCAAAAGACCTGAAAGAGCAAATTAACGGAATGTATAGTGTCTTGCAAATATATATATATATATATATATATATATATATATATATATATATAGCGTCGTTTAAGAAGAGATTGTTCGAAATTCCACTTCTAAGGGGGTGAAATAGGGGATGAAAGGCTGTTTGAAAATATGTCACTATTAAGGCAATTTTGAAGCAAGAATTACGAAAATTGGTATTTGGTTTTTCAGTCGGAAACATAAAATAATACATGTTTCGTCACTTTTGTAAATTTAACCATTAAGGGGATGAAATAGGGGGCGAAAGTTTTTTGGAATATCAGTCCTTATTAAAAAAACAACTGAAGCATTTTTAAAGCTATATCTATGAAAATTGGTAATTCAGATGCCGGTTGGCAACGAAAATAAAGAAATAAATGCGTGTGTCAATCTTTTTGGAAATTCAACCTTCCAAGGGTGTGAAACAGGGGATGAAAACTTTTATAAAATCATTTAATAATGAAAGTACTTTCGAAGGTAAATTATGTAAATTTGTATTTGGCTTCTCTGCTATAAATAAAAAATTATATGTTTCCCAGTTCTTTTTAAATTCAACCACTAAGAATGTGAAATAGGGGATGAACATTTTTACGAAAATATTTCTATGCATTAAAAAATTTTTAAATTTAAATGCATGAAAATTGGTATTTCGTTTCTCGGTTAGATATAAAAAAATATATGTTAGGGGATGAAAGTTTCTATGGAAATATCACCGCAAGAACGCAAAACGTATGATTAACAAAAGCCTCTGTCACCACCTACCAGAATCGCTCTGTGCTCCCCTGAACATTCTGAAAAGTCCGTGCTTCCATGGCCTTAATTAGCGTGAAAAGTTTAGAAGATCTTGCAATTTGTAAACAACATAAGAATTCGATTAAAGAAAAACAATAACAAAAAAAGATCTGTGTAGACCGACAGTCTACTTGGGTGAAGCAGTGCGCATTAAGCTAGCAAGTTATAAGGCGATTATGAACAAGAGTAAAAAAGTGTAATGGAATGTACTCGACTTAAGGCGGGCAATGCTGAAGGAATTTAATTACTGAATGAGAAACCAAATGTACCGCATGAGTTCTGATATCTGGGCAGCGAAATAAGGGTCGATGCCGGAAGCAGAGAGGATATAAAATGCAGACTGGTAATAGAAAGGAAAGCATTTCTGAAAAAAGAAAATGTTAATGGAATATAATTTTGCTAGGTAGTCTTTTCTGCAGGTAATGGTCTGGAGTGTAGCCTTATACAGAAGTGAAAGGTACACGATAAACAGCTCAGACAAGAAAAGAATAGAAGCTTTTGAAATGCGGTGGCACAGAAGAATGCTGCAGATTTGATACTTACAGAGGAAAGAAGGTGACCGGCAATTGCTCACGACAGTCCAAAGGCATTGCTGCTTGTATAAAGCTGCAAAGTAAGTCCAACATATGAATTGTCTATTCATTTTCACTAGAGCTCATTCAGCATCGTAGTATGTAAGGAAATGTCTGTAAGGTTAGCGACAAAATATAGCAATATTCTATACATCTACATATATACTTCGGAAGCCATTGTTCAGAGTATGGTGGAAGCACATCTGTTTCCTTTTTCGCATTCCATTTGCGCACTGAACACAGAAATAATGCCTAAATGCATCTGCAAGAGTCCTGATCTTCTCTTTTACTCATTATTTCACGCTCGATATACGAGGTGCATTCAAGTTCTAAGGCCTCCGATATTTTTTCTAATTAACTACTCACCCGAAATCGATGAAACTGGCGTTACTTCTCCACATAATCGCCCTGCACACGTTCACATTTTTCACAACGCTGACGCCATGATTCCATGGCAGCGGCGAAGGCTTCTTTAGGAGTCTGTTTTGACCACTGGAAAATCGCTGAGGCAATAGCACCACGGGTGGTGAATGTGCGGCCACGGAGAGTGTCTTTCATTATTGGAAAAAGACAAAAGTCACTATGAGCCAGGTCAGGTGAGTAGGGAGCATGAGGAATCACTTCAAAGTTGTTATCACGAAGAAACTGTTGCGTAACGTTAGCTCGATGTGCGGGTGCGTTGTCTTGGTGAAACAGCACACTCGCAGCCCTTCCCGGACGTTTTTGTTGGAGTGCAGGAAGGAATTTTTTCTTCAAAACATTTTCGTAGGATGCACCTGTTACCGTAGTGCCCTTTGGAACGCAATGGGTAAGGATTACGCCCTCGCTGTCCCAGAACATGGACACCATCACTTTTTCAGCACTGGCGGTTACCCGAAATTTTTTTGGTGGTGGTGAATCTGTGTGCTTCCATTGAGCTGACTGGCGCTTTGTTTATGGATTGAAGAATGGCATCCACGTTTCATCCATTGTCACAGCCGACGAAAAGAAAGTCCCATTCATGCTGTCGTTGCGCGTCAACATTGCTTGGCAACATGCCACACGGGCAGCCATGTGGTCGTTCGTCAGCATTCGTGGCACCCACCTGGATGACACTTTTCGCATTTTCAGGTCGTCATGCAGGATTGTGTGCACAGAACCCACAGAAATGCCAACTCTGGAGGCGATCTGTTCAACAGTCATTTGGCGATCCCCCAAAACAATTCTCTCCACTTTGTCGATCATGTCGTCAGACCGGCTTGTGCGAGCCCGAGGTTGTTTCGGTTTGTTGTCACACGATGTTCTGCCTTCATTAAACTGTCGCACCCACGAACGCACTTTCGACACATCGATAACTCCATCACCAGATGTCTCCTTCAACTGTCGATGAATCTCAATTGGTTTCACACCACGCAAATTCAGAAAACGTTGATTGCACGCTCTTCAAGTAAGGAAAACGTCGCCATTTTAAGTATTTAAAACAGTTCTAATTCTCGCCGCTGGCGGTAAAATTCCATCTGCCGTACGGTGCTGCCATCTCTGGGACGTATTGACAATGAACGCGGCCTCATTTTAAAACAATGCGCATGTTTCTATCTCTTTCCAGTCCGGAGAAAAAAAATCGGAGGCCTTAGGACTTGAATGCACCTCGTACATCCGACGGCGGCAGAGGAATGGCTGCACGATCCCCTACGCACACATATTCTTTAAATTCACTCAGGTACGTTGCTGTTCTTCCAAGACTTCCTGTTTAGGTTCACCGAGCATTTGCACTACCGCAAGCTTTTGTATAGTCTACAGCGGTCAGTAACGATGGCCGCAACGTGTCTCTGCATTCTCTCGATGTGTGTTGTCACGCTAACTCCATAGGAGGAGGAGGAGATTAGTGTTTAACGTCCCATCGACAATGAGGTCATTAGAGACGGAGCACAAGTTCGGGTTAGGGAAGGATGGGGAAGGAAATCGGCCGTGCCCTTTCAAAGGAACCATCACGGTATTTGCCTGAAGTGATATAGGGAAATCACGGAAAACCTAAATCAGGATGGCCGGACGCGGGATTGAACCGTCGTCCTTCCGAATGCGAGTCCAGTGTGCTAAACTCCATAGGAGCTCCACCAAAGCTACAGTAGTCCAGTATTGGTCGCGATAGAGTCTTGTTTGGGATTTTCTTTATACATGCATCCCCAGGGCCCTTCCATCAAAACTGTCTCCGATTCGCAACTGAGCAGTGGTTGCCAAAAAAAGTGATGGTTATTTCAAATAATCTCTACTGAGCTGACCGTCCGCGTGGTGAGACACAGAGACTGGAGCGATGGGCATCCTTGCCCCGGTAGTTCCGGTCCGGCTGCGTCGTCCCTCTCGGGTTACCCACCGCCTGTGCCGGATCGCTATACGTTGCACCTCCCGCCCCTGCGTTCCCGCTCATGACACTGCGCGGTCAGGGAGGCCGCGAGCGCAGCGTCCGTCTGGGGCGCAGTCGAGTTTCTGAACTCGTCACGGGCCACTTCACCACCTTCGACAGAGATCTGACGCTGCCCGTCTTTACGATATCTACGTCTCTGTGTTAACTTCTCCATCTCTGCACCCTTTCTATCACGAACCTCCTCTGTAGCATGTAACTCTTAGTCTCCTATAAAGTTTACTACATACTTCTAGCCACTGTGTCGAATTAATTAGTGCTAGCGAATGTATCCCTTCTTCTACGGTTTGCCAGAGCTCAGTTTCCTTGCTTATTCTCCCTCTCTGCTTTTGTGTTTTATATGAGCACAGTGTCTTGAAAGGAGGATATAAGATGAACATCAACAAACGCAAAACAAGGATAATGGAATGTAGTCTAATTAAGTCGGGTGATGCTGAGGGAATTAGATTAGGAAATGAGGCACTTAAAGTAGTAAAGGAGTTTTGCTATTTGGGGAGCAAAATAACTGATGATGGTCGAAGTAGAGAGGATATAAAATGTAGGCTGGCAATGGCAAGGAAAGCGTTTCTGAAGAAGAGAAATTTGTTAACATCCAGTATTGATTTAAGTGTCAGGAAGTCATTTCTGAAAGTATTCGTATGGAGTGTAGCCATGTATGGAAGTGAAACATGGACGATAAATAGTTTAGACAAGAAGAGAATAGAAGCTTTCGAAATGTGGTGCTACAGAAGAATGCTGAAGATTAGATGGGTAGATCACATAACTAATGAGGAAGTATTGAATAGGATTGGGGAGAAGAGAAGTTTGTGGCACAACTTGACCAGAAGAAGGGATCGGTTGGTAGGACATGTTCTGAGGCATCAAGGGATCACCAATTTAGTATTGGAGGGCAGCGTGGAGGGTAAGAATCGTAGAGGGAGACCAAGAGATGAATACACTAAGCAGATTCAGAAGGATGTAGGTTGCAGTAGGTACTGGGAGATGAAAAAGCTTGCACAGGATAGATTGGCATGGAGAGCTGCATCAAACCAGTCTCAGGACTGAAGACCACAACAACAACAACATGAGCACTAGACCTGCCTATTTCATTTTATAACTCCCTCAGTATTACTAACATTTAATTTTGTCATTAATTTACACTGACGTGAATGAAGTCTGCTACACCATGAAGACAGACTCCGCTATGTATTAAACTTTGTGGAGGTGTTCATCACATAACAGGTGTTAAATGGTTAAATATTCATTCCAGTTATAGTGTATTCAAACATTATGAATGACCTCGAAGGGAACGATCTATTGATACGTAATCAGCAAGGCTTCAGAAAACATCGTTCTTGTGCAACGCAGCTAGCTCTTTATTCGCACGAAGTAATGGCCGCTATCGACAGGGGATCTCAAGTTGTCCGCAGCTCGTGGTCGTGCGGTAGCGTTCTCGCTTCCCACGCCCGGGTTCCCGGGTTCGATGCCCGGCGGGGTCAGGGATTTTCTCTGCCTCGTGATGACTGGGTGTTGTGTGATGTCCTTAGGTTAGTTAGGTTTAAGTACTTCTAAGTTCTAGGGGACTGATGACCATAGATGTTAAGTCCCATAGTTCTCAGAGCCATTTGAACCATTTGATCTCAAGTTGATTCCGTATTTCTGGATTTCCGGAAAGCTTTTGACACCGTTCCTCACAAGCGACGTCTAATCAAGCTGCGGGCCTACGGGGTATCGTCTCAGTTGTGCGACTGGATTCGTGATTTCCTGTCAGGAAGGTCGCAGTTCGTATTAATAGACGGCAAATCATCGAGTAAAACTGAAGTGATATCAGGTGTTCCCCTTGGAAGCGTCCTGGGACCTCTGCTGTTCCTGATCTATATAAATGACCTGGGTGATAATCTGAGCAGTTCTCTTAGGTTGTTCGCAGATGATGCTGTAATTTACCGTCTAGTAAGGTCATCCGAAGACCAGTATCAGTTCCAAAGCGATTTAGAAAAGATTGCTGTATGGTGTGGCAGGTGGCAGTTGACGCTAAATAACGAAAAGTGTGAGGTGACCCACATGAGTTCCAAAAGAAATCCGTTGGAATTCGATTACTCGATAAATAGTACAATTCTCAAGGCTGTCAATTCAACTAAGTACCTGGGTGTTAAAATCACGAACAAATACAGTTGGCAAGACCACATAGATAATATTGTGGGGAAGGCGAGCCAAAGGTTGCGTTTCATTGGCAGGACACTTAGACGATGCAACAAGTCCACTAAAGAGACAGCATACACTACACTCGTTCGTCCTCTGTTAGAATATTGCTGCGCGGTGTGGGATCCTTACCAGGTGGGATTGACGGAGGACATCGAAATGGTGCAAAAAAGGGCAGCTCGTTTTCTATTATCACGTAATAGGGGAGAGAGTGTGGCAGATATGATACGCGAGTTGGGATGGAAGTCATTAAAGCAAAGACGTTTTTCATCGCGGCGAGATCTATTTACGAAATTTCAGTCGCCAACTTTCTCTTCCGAATGCGAAAATATTTTGTTGAGCCCAACCTACATAGGTAGGAATGATCATCAAAATAAAATAAGAGAAATCAGAGCTCGAACAGAAAGGTTTAGGTGTTCGTTTTTCCCAGGCGCTGTTCGGGAGCGGAATGGTAGAGGGATAGTATGATTGTGGTTCGATGAACCCTCTGCCAAGCACAAAAATCTGAATTGCAGAGTAGTCATGTAGATTTAGATCAGTTGTGGTATGGAAGCAGCGACACCCCGACTGCTGACTAGAAGTTGGAGTGACCGTATACGTCTCCCCATCGCATCCCAGGCAAAATCAGGAAACCGGACAGGCCAGTGAAGAGACTGTACATTCCTCAAGCCGTTTGTGGTGTGAACTGCAGTGTGAGGTCTTGCATTATTGTGCTAAAATATGCGAGTTGGTGCTGTGGTTGTGAAGATTTTACCACTCTTACCGTATACTGTGGAACATTCGTCCTCCCTTCAACAGCTGCTAAACCGGTTCTATCGTCGTGTCCAATAGCGTCTTTACAGGACCTGGAGAGGTGTGGGTCCGGAAAATCGGTGGTTCGTGTAACCTTACTTCCACCAGAACATCTATAAATAGCCGGCCGGGGTGGCCGAGCGGTTCTAGGCGCTACAGTCTGGAACCGCGCGATCGCTGAGGTCACAGGTTCGAATCCTGCCTCGGGCATGGACGTGTGTGACGTCCTTAGGTTAGTTAGATTTAAGTAGTTCTAAGTTCTAGAGGACTATTGACCTCAGAAGTTAAGTCCCATAGTGCTCAGAGCCATTTGAACCATTTTGAACCTCTACGAATAAGATGACGGAGATCTGGTCTACACAAACAAAAGCGACACCCTTCGCAGAACACCACCGCACGTCCCAGTGGAATGCGCTTCCACATTACGAAAGTCACTGTCGTCTGTGCTACAGTGGCCTCAATAAGCGACGTAAGGCCATTCGAGATACCATTCCGGCTACGACCAATTAGCTCCCAGTGGTTCAAGGTGACACTGTCTGCACACTTTGTCTGATTTCCAGCTACTGCCATCCTTCTAGTCGTGAGAGGCAGTAGAACGGTTCTCCGTTCTTTTCTCGGTGTGCTCTTTCTGGAAGGACCCTGCTTGGTCCTGTTGCACTGAGTCCACATCGTCACCACCCGTTCTACAGCCAACTGTCTGGGCTCTCTGTCGGTGTAACGCTTTCACGTCCCTTGTTCCTATGACTCGACCTTTCCCAAAGTCCGAACGATGGCGAAAGCTGCATTTGCTTGTCCTCTATGTATCCTATTCCGATTTCATCCCGTAATTTCGACTTTAAAAAAAAGTTCAAATGTGTGTGAATTTATGAGGGACCAAACTGCTGAGGTCATCGGTCACTAGACTTACACACTACTTAAACTAACTTATGCTAAGGACAACACACACACCCATGCCCGAGGGAGGACTCGAACCTCCGGCGGAATTCCAACTTAGCAAGTTCAATCTTTAGTAAGGCTCATTTGAAAGTGCCACGTTATCATTTATCAGAAGAACAATATTAGCTGTTAAAACTCACCATGAGCATGAGGAGGGCTACCGAAAATGAGCGTTTGGGAGATGCAGAGATCGACCTCCAATCGGATGTACGTATTACACTTCACAAAATAGATACCGTAGACATTCAAGAAATGTTCAAAACAAACAATTAATCTGCACCACCAACGCCGAATCAAAAATGGCGCACGACAGTGATCACAGAGGTTCGCACCATCAAGAGCGAAGGCGAACTCCTTGGGAGTTGCAAACCGTGCAGGACATTAATCTAGGTATCCACTCATTAGAATGCACATAGGATCATATTGCTGCAATGGGGTGATAAGAACTGACGGAATGTAATGGCGAGCAACCAAATGCTAAACAGTCTGTCGTGGAGCTTGTCGTGGAACAGGTTATTCTTTACGGCGTAGCTGCAGACAGTGCGATAAATACGTTTTATAGGCACGGGAAAAACAAACTTTCAGAAGCTGAATCTGTACAATGATTCCAGGTGATATGAATTGCAATATGACACACTTTTCAGGAGGGATAGTTTCCTCTAAAGGAATATGATTTTTATACACTGAGCAGGAATCAAGCAGAAAGTAGTTATTTTGACCAGCTGTTGGCCAAAAGCAGTACTCATACTGTTGCTGTAGTTCTCTTACCCCCCTCCCCCCTCTTACATGCTGTGACGTAAATATTCCCTACCGCCCTTGCAAAGGGAAGAATCGTAGGGGACTGAGCATATCCACCTTCTCGCAACACAACACATAACTTCCCAGCCGATTTACCAACAACATTAATGGTCGGCATAATTGCATACGAATGCGTTAAAGCATTGACGTTAGCTGATCTGATTCCGCTGTTTGCTGTGCATCGTCAAGTTGACACTTTATTTGAAATTTCGTTATCTTACGTCTTCCAATTCTGCAGCATTGCTCCAAATTATGCAACGATCCCTTGCTTCCCTTGAAATTGTTGTAATCTGTGTTACACACAACTTGATGCGTATAACGTGGTAGGTGACTATCATGCACATTCTGCAAGTTGTACCGAGCATCCTCGAAACGCCCAAACACCAGTGTCTGTAACAAGGGCGCCCTGTCCTCCCTCGAGTGTCCGTAGTTCCTCCTACCCGCTACACGGTCATATGGCTGCGGACTTTCTCGAAATCTGTTCCTATTTTTTTTTTTACTATGCTGCGGATGATCTTCCATGTACATCATTAAGTTTACTACCCTCTCCCTGGGCAATAATCGTCCTTTACTACGTTTCGCTGGAGACGGAATTTGTCGCTCCCTGGCCGACAAGGATGATGAACTACAGGGCTATTACAAATGACTGAAGCGATTTCATAAATTCACTGTAGCTCCATTCATTGACATGTGGTCACGACACACTACAGATACGTAGAAAAACTCATAAAGTTTTGTTCAGCTGAAGCCGCACTTCAGGTTTCTGCCGCCAGAGCGCTCGAGAGCGCAGTGAGACACAATGGCGACAGGAGCCGAGAAAGCGTATGTCGTGCTTGAAATGCACTCACATCAGTCAGTCATAACAGTGCAACGACACTTCAGGACGAAGTTCAACAAATATCCACCAACTGCTAACTCCATTCGGCGATGGCATGCGCAGTTTAAAGCTTCTGGATGCCTCTGTAAGGGGAAATCAACGGGTCTGCCTGCAGTGAGCGAAGAAACGGTTGAACGCGTGCGGTCAAGTTTCACGCGTAGCCCGCGGAAGTCGACGAATAAAGCAAGCAGGGAGCTAAACGTACCACAGCCGACGGTTTGGAAAATCTTACGGAAAAGGCTAAAGCAGAAGCCTTACCGTTTACAATTGCTACAAGCCCTGACACCCGATGACAAAGTCAAACGCCTTGAATTTTCGGCGCGGTTGCAACAGCTCATGGAAGAGGATGCGTTCAGTGCGAAACTTGTTTTCAGTCATGAAGCAACATTTTTCTTAATGGTGAAGTGAACAGACACAATGTGCGAATCTGGGCGGTAGAGAATCCTCTCGCATTCGTGCAATAAAATCGCAATTCACCAAAAGTTAACGTGTTTTGTGCATTCTCACGGTTTAAAGTTTACGGCCCCTTTTTCTTCTGCGAAAAAAACGTTACAGGACATGTGTATCTGGACATGCTGGAAAATTGGCTCATGCCACAACTGGAGACCGACAGCGCCGACTTCATCTTTCAACAGGATGGTGCTCCACCGCACTTCCATCGTGATGTTCGGCATTTCTTAAACAGGAGATTGGAAAACCGATGGATCGGTCGTGGTGGAGATCATGATCAGCAATTCATGTCATGGCCTCCACGCTCTCCCGACTTAACCCCATGCGATTTCTTTCTGTGGGGTTATGTGAAAGATTCAGTGTTTAAACCTCCTCTACCAAGAAACGATGCTTTCGAACTCATCGATGGGGACATGTTCCGCCGAGTGTGGGAGGAACTTGATTATCGGCTTGATGTCTGCCGAATCACTAAAGGGGCACATATCGAACATTTGTGAATGCTTAAAAAAACTTTTTGAGTTTTTGTATGTGTGTGCAAAGCATTGTGAAAATATCTCAAATAATAAAGTTATTGTAGAGCTGTGAAATCGCTTCAATCATTTGTAATAACCCTGTACATGGTTCGACACTTGTTTCTATATAACTTTAACTTGTTAAACCCATATCGTCATTGCTGTACTCCTCATGTACATTTTCCACGCAGTCGGGCGTATACGACACCACACATTCCACTGATTCAAGCGTTAATATTCCATCTGCTACTTCTTCCTCACTCTGCAAAATTCCTTGAGTTCCTTTCTGACGAAATGCCAACTTCGGCAATCGTTGTTCTGGTTATAATGCAGTGTTTGCTTTGTTTATCGTTGCCATTGCTCTGCTCTGTATCAACACTGCTAGCACTGTAGCACCGTTGTGAGTTACTCGTCGACCAAGCAGTTGAAATACGCACCGTAGCCTCATGGCTGTGCTCACTACTGAATATCTCCAGTCCCGCCCCCTGTTGCCATTAGCAGCCAATTCGGTGGTTGCATGGTAGCCAATATGTGAGGCGTCGAATACAGTGGCCTTCTGCGACATACATTGCCCTTCTGCGACCTCGCATGCTGTCGTGTCCCACTGACGTGTCCTGAGAGGAAGGACTGCGTTGGTGCGCGTCAGAGAACTTACTTGGCATGAGGTCTCGGTGGTGTGGGCCGCCAACTCCTCACTGTTCCGTTGTAGAGAAGGCTACAAGGTGAGCTAGAGTACGGAACTCGGATAGGATCATAGGGAAGCTTTCATGTATGAACACTCGATGTATAGAACGATTATACTGGAAGTACCCCTGGCACTTGTGATTTAAATAAGATTCTATATACAGTCTCCAATGATTGTCTATCTGGCTATGCAGTTCCCATTCCTAACTTCCCAAACCTAAGTCCTAATACAGCAGAGGCGAGCGCACCAGACTAAGTGTCAGCTGCGTCGATTCAGCCTAAGTCCCTACTTGTTGCTGTGCTCAATACTCTCCTGCAACTCCTGCAGCATCCCGACGCAGACTAACGTGGACCGGCGTCCTAAGTACCTCACTCCATCACTGTCCTTCGATCTAGCGGCTATCCGCTTTTATAGGGGGTAGTGCACCCGGCACCACTTGTTCTAGAAGGTTCTAGCACCCCCGAACTTTGAGCCCTGAGTAGGCTAGTCACGCGGCAGCATGTGATGCCTACGTGATGAACTAGCCACTCTCCACTGTTTGCTGTGTCCAAGGGTTGCCACTAACTGTGCTTGAGCCTCGTGATACTGCATACTCCGCTCTTGTTAGTCGAGTACACATTACACATTACACATGAGATAGTCTGGTCACGTCCGCCTCGCTTGATCTGTAGCAATAATTTTCCAGCCTACAGCCTACATGATTTTAATTCTATCTTCTACTATTCGCGACAACGCAAGCGGTTCCGTGTGTTAAATCCCAGTAAACGCACCAGGTGACCAGCTCGTACTCACACCATCCTTCATCTGTAGGATAACTCTTTTCTGTCCCGAAAATACTGAGTCCAAAATGATTATTACAGTTCAATGAGTAACAGCTACAGATTTTACCTTCGTACGTACAAATGCAATATATATTAGCTCCAGTTTCACGCTGATATGGTTTTAGAAAAGTCCAAAGACGAAGTACATGCTACGGAGTGAACAAATTTCAACAGCAGCACTTAGTTCTAACGTCTCATACATTTAGCTGGTGCCGGCAGAAGTGGCCGAGCGGTTCTAGGCGCTACAGTCTGGAACCGCGCGACCGCTACGGTCGCAGGTTCGAATCCTGCCTTGGGCATGGATGTGTGTGATGTCCTTAGGTTAGCTAGGTTTAAGTAGTTCTAAGTTCTAGGGGACTGATGTCCTCAGAAGTTAAGTCCCATAGTGCTCAGAGCCATTTGAACCATCTCTTTGGTAGCGTGTAACTGTGATGGTTCTAGAACTATGAAGACGCTAATTCATAATGGAACCTATCAGACACAATGAAGTAATCTGCTCCTTTATGCTCAACTCTTAGGAACTGGTGGCTCTAACAAAAGAATTCTGTCGTGATACCAAAGTACGTGGTCGACCCACCGTATTATTGAAAAATCTAGGAGGCCCTTGAAGCATCTAAATCTACAACCGTTGTGAATATTATGGGGCAGGTAGATTCGGTTACGTGAGGAGACGGGTAGTCATCACGTCTATCCTGGAAAACAGAAGCGCGTGCAGGTAAGACTTATACGAGGGAACCCACTTAGAGAAACACAGGAACCTATTTTCAGTGTGGATTCCAGAAGAATTCTTCTGACTCTAAATATCTTCAACATTTCGCGGCCCTGTCAGCAACTGTATAAATATTAATTTTAACTGCTGTACTTGTGGCTGCCGCATCGCGGTCGCGAAGTGGGGCCGACGCAGTGTCAGATTACATTCTGACGATAATTCATGGATTTGTATATTTAGCTTGACGATGTCCACTATGGACAAACGATAGATATTGTTATTCTGAAGAAGGTTGGGTTATCTCGACTGAAATCTAGGTAATTTCTAGGTAAACGGTGCAACTGAGGCTGTTCATTATTAAAATTAAAATTAATCTTCTGACTCTATTTACCACAAATGTAAGGACAACAATGGTAACGACGAGAGACGACAGCACTGCTAGAGCGAGGTAAATCTTGTACCTCGAGCATGACAGCATTCTCTTTGTGCGAGGAAGCTAAGGCCAGAGTATCTCTCCTTAACAATCAACCTGCGAAAAACTGATCGCTTTCAAGGACAAGACATGATTTGACAGCGACCTGTCGCCTGCAAAAACAATTGCCTTTTGTGTAGCCGAGAACAGATTCATTGAGGCGTAAATCAGAGTAACACTAACATTATTCAAGAGTAGTATTCACGAAACTGTGTTCCTTTGTGTGGGCAGAGCGTTAGGAATCGATATTCGCGGGCAAACCAGTTTGTTGCGTCTCTTGTGAACCTATCCAACTTCTAGAAAAATAAACCGTCTGGAATCAAAAGCGAGACTTCAAACTGACTTTCGGATGTGTTTCTGGAAAGGTCTAGATGCCGAACAAGATTAATCCTTCTCTACTTCTCGTGAAAAGAGTACGTGCAACTAATAACAGAAGTTAACATGTTGAGTACGTGTCATCTCCTCCGCTAGAGGCAACAAGTGCATATTTTCAACACAAATGCGTTAAGAAGGAGAGACATTCCTTGTATTTGCGGAATGCCTCCCAAAGAGCACTGAATTGGCTCTGGTGCTGCCTATCGCTTACCAGGCTTACGTAAGTAAGTTGCCTACACGTGAAACTTCGCTCAGCTTACGTCACACTTCACAGCGAAGGTCGCTCATGTTATGAGCGCTTAGTAGGTCGCCGATGGGCAGGGAATCCCTCTTAGGATGCTGGTCCGCGCGCCTCGTGCTTAGCTTCCCACGCCAGACAACAGCTGCGGATACTGCATTCCACGTTCCTGCACTATTTGTTATTGTTGAGGCGCTCAACATTTTTTAACCGTAGTGCTTGATTGCAAACGTACATCAGTTGGTTGACTCTTTGGTCGATTGATTTTGTTGAGGGGACGAAACTGCGAGGTCATCGGTCCCATTGGATTAGGAAAGGATGTTGAAGAAGTCGGCCGTGCCATTTCAAAGGAGCCATCCCGGCATTTGCCTGAAGCGATTTAGGGAAATCACGGAAAACCTAAAACAGGATGGCCGTACGCGTGTTTGAACCGTCGTCCTCCCGAATGCGAGTACAGTGTGGTAACCACTGCGCCATCTCGCTCTTTACATGAATTTTGGTCTGTGGTGGCCATCGCCAGATGTGTTTTGTGATCGAAAGATACAAATACAAATAAATGTGAAATCGAAACTACATAGTACAGCATTACACCAGACCTGCCATATCTGCGTAGACACTAAACATAAGCTAGATAAACGTAGCTGCATGTCAATGAGTAAAAAAGTCAATGGAATAAACGCTATTAACGTCAGCAAGGCGAAATCTCTTAAAATCAAATTGGAATACACCCTACATGTTCTGAAATATAAACCATACTATGACATCCAGCAAGATGTCACTTCACACACTTCTAGAAAAGGCTCGCAGTTAATTTTTCTTCTTCTTTACGTAGTTCTCAAACTCAAAAATTCACCTTCAATCACCGATAAAATTTCTATCCTGACGAAACTATCCTCCTTGTGCAGGAAACTGTTACAAAGACGCACTTTTGATACTTGTTCTTGGTTTTTAGCCGTAAATGTCAGAGCTCTGTTAGTGCCGGTTGACACTGAATGGACTAACTGCCTGGAGGAGGACAGAATACGCTCCAATTTAAAGAACCCATACAAAAGAGCCAGGGATGTGCACACTAAGGCTAGCTGCTTCTTGTGGAAAGAGAACAAATACAAAAATGAAACTTCGTTCCAGCCGCTGGCAGGCTCTGCTTGGAAAATAAGCATCTTCATTTTTTCCAGTCGTCCTCCATTCCTCCCTCTCCACTTTATCTCACTCTTCTCCTCTCTCCTTCACACATTCAATCGTTTCAACCATCCTTCTGTCTCTTGCCAGCTAATGACTTTTCATGAGCTTGACTTGATATCCAGCCACCTCCCATTCTTTTAACACGTCCACACCACCTTAACCACGTTTTCTCGGTGGTTTCTTGCAAGGGGTCCTCCTTAACTATGTCACTCACCGTCTCATTCCTTATTCTTCATTTTACTGACACATACATCATGTGCATTTGAAGTCTGTAAAGAGGGGGGAAAACTTCCAATTAGGGACGTAAAAAGAGCTTAAAATGAAATTGAAGAACACACATTTTTGTCGACAGACTTATTGTCTGCTGTTTTCGACGAAAACTGGCAAGCATTTTATTCCACTTGTAATTAACTTTCTTCATACGTGTGTCGTTAAGTCCTGTAGCTGCATATGTGGTTTCATACTTGGATATAAGTGATTCGACTGAGTCTCGAATTCTATCATTATTGATTGTAAGAACACAAATATTGTTCTGTTTAACACTCCATCATGCTGCACAACATATGTGGGATCCTCATTAGGTGTTTTCTTTCATTATTCCTGAAACATATACAAACGTCGGTAGGTTACGAATATGTTACAGCTGACTTTGTTGTTGTTTACATCTGTAAAAATGTATATAATATTCATATTTTGTCACGTTATGAAATACATTAGATCATTGCTTCACACAGCGATATTAAAATATTTTGACCCCGACGTGATTTGAACACGCAACCTTCTGATCTGGAGTCAGACGCGCTACCGTTGCGCCACGGAGTCATCCGTTTGGAACAAGCTTTAATACATGCTCATATAGGATTTTATGAATTTTGAGCTGTTCCCCATAAAGAAATATTGGATAATTGTTTAAGGACGGACGAGATATAAATTGCAGATGAGATGTAATTTCTGGAAAACGGGGAAATGAGAAAGAATTGAAACGTACTTTTGAAGCAGAAATCTGCTCACAGGTAATATATTATATCTGTTGCTTAGGACACATGCTTCATTGGTGTTATACGCTTTGTGATACCTGCCGTAATTGACTTCCATTGTCGGACGTCTGTGGCAGATAATTATCGCCTTTGTTGGAGTCTTCACGCTAATTACCATGCGGGAGTTCCGCGCGAACGAACGCTGCTCAAAGTCACAGTTTCTCAATGCTGTAAGAACACCTGAAATAAGGTGACCATGCATACGGGATCCGAAGCAGGGACCAACTTTACAATTGCTGGCATCTTGGAATGCAAGAATGCTCTGATATTACCATACATTATTAAAACTTACAACGAAATGAGTAGTAGGCATCAAATGATGATACAACAAACATAATTTAAAACACAGGCGCATTCATAGTTTGTGCATAATTATTGTATAACACTTATATTGTAAAAGTTAGGAAGCAGAACACAGCACTTGCTTAGGTATCCACACACACCTTTTACACTCAGTTATTCATGCCTCTAACTTCTGTGATGTATGAATTTCACTAAGCAGAAATGTGGTTCCCTTTCAGTTTAAGAACAACTGTATTTGAAATTAATTTTCACCATCAGTATTGCTTTCAAAGCCTGTATTTTCAGAGTTTTGTTGATGTCCGTATAATTTTCATCAAAGAAAAGACACGCTCGACAGGTGCATCCGTACCGGGAAGACATAAGTAACATAAATCCCACAAACTTAGAAATATATTCATAAGATATATATTCGAATGCATGCTTTCGCGGCGATATCTGTTAATAAGATTAATTAACTTATTTTCATAAGATTATCTTATTTTCATAAGATATATGTTTGGATATCAAGTGCTAGAACATTTGTACCCAATGCATATTAGTGGCAGTTTTTTCTATGCTTTATTTCTCTATTTGCTGAGGAGTGGCCCATGCTGCATAGTTAACACACTCTTATATTTTGAAATCTCACATTACCGAAAATCTGATCTGATTTTTAAAAGTCAGAACTCTTAGATGTCCTGGGAGAACCCATTGGGGACAAGGGAGCTGGATTCCAAAAGCCGAAACTATCCCGGCCACATTGGGATGTCTGCTCACTTGACATTAAGTCGTAACCATCTACCTAGTAATTCCTCTAGACAGATTTCCATGACGCTGAGTCATTTAAAGAATGAGCAGTATCTGAAAGAAGTCACTTTCTGCGTTCTTCAAACTGCTGGATGCTGATACGCTTAGGGAACTTGTGATTAACGGAATCATAACACATCCGTTTGTCTAGACACAGAAGCAGTTTTATTCATCCGTTGCTCCTTTTTACAAAATGATATTGGCTGTCATGATATTACTGTTTCAGAACAAATAAAAACGTAATTCATCTCTACAGGGTCCCGGCGGAGGTTCGAGTCCTCCCTCGGGCATGGGTGTGTGTGTTTGTCCTTAGGAAATTTAGGTTAAGTAGTGTGTAAGCTTAGGGACCGGTGACCTTTGCACTTAAATCCCATAAGATTTCACACACACACGCACACACACACACACACACACACACACACACACACACACACATCTCTACAGGCACTTACATACTTACAGGTCTAATTTGACAATTTCTCCTGTGTCATCGGATCTACGAAACTCGACGAACGAATTAATGCTGAGTGAATTAGTTAATACCGCAGCTCTTGTCAGTTTAAGCTGCTTCTGGTCATCGCGACAAAAGAACATTGAAAATGCTGATATTAGACAGCAACCTGTTTGTTAGCAATCGTAACTCGGCAGCCATTTTATTTGTGAGCCTACAGTCTGTCGAGTCCAGTTAACATAACTTACATCACAGTCGAAGTCTGCATGTGTGAGAAAAAAAGGACAAACCATACCGAGACTGTAAATCACCTCATACAGGACTGTCCGGCACATCCACATTTTCGCTTCGTTTCGGTTTCACTGTTTACGTACGCAGTGTGATTGGTAATATTGTAGGCAGATCGACGAAGCGCCAACATAACATCCAACTGGTTCATGCTTAGTCACTTTCTGCGTTGTTCAAACAAATCTCTGTGCCGACGGCTGCTTTGGTCGCCACTTTATAGCGCGTTTAGAATATTATTGACGTCAACAAGCCCGTAGCATTAGACTCGCTGAGTGGAACGAAATCCCGCAGCCGCGCGCCGGCGCAGCGAGCGCTGTGCAGAAACACGTGTATTGCGCAGGCGCAGTGAATGTTGACGTAAAAGAGGCCGCGGCAACGGCTGCCGGCTCGTTAACGTAGGAATTCGGCTGCGCCGGTTCTCCTTGACATTTGCACCGGAAGATGGTGCGCCGCCGTCCCGCTAGGAGGCGCCGCTAACTGTATCACGTGACCTCGGCTCGCGGCCGGGCGTCAGTCTTCCGGGAGCTCTACGCCCGTTGCGAACGCCTGATGCGATGGTTAATGGCTTAGCGTTCCTCTCAGTGTAGTGCCGTCACAGGAAATTGAAAGTAACGAATCTTTGTGCTAGCAAAGGTGGGCGTAAATTCTACTTGGAAACAGCAAATAACCCGTGGAGATTATCTAGTCCTACCGTCGACTTAATAATGATCCGAACTGCCACTGGTATTGAATTGTTCAACACGCTGGGTACTCACAAAGTCTTAAATATCACCTTGAACAAAATAATTTGCTTTGTTAATTCTTTGCTCGTTTGCAGGTACATACCTACAGTTTGGCTTCAACTTCAGATCGCCGTGCCTCAGTACCTTGGCACTCCAAAACAAAATTGCAGAATCTGTTGACAGAGTGGAGATAGCCTGCACTGTTTCATTATGTCGTGTCATGGTAGTGTGGCGCGGCGATTTAAAGGCGTACCCGAACTGGGAGGACGACGGTTCCATCCTGATTTCGGTTTCGTGTGGTTTCCCTAAACCGCTTTCAGGGATGGTTCCTTTAAAGAGGAACGGCCATTTCCTTCTCCATTCTTCCCTAATCCTAGCTTGTGCTCCGTCTCTACTGACTTCGTTGTCGATGAGAAGTAAAACTAATTTCCTTCTCCGAACTGCGGCGATGTACCTGCAAACGGGCAAAACTTTAATTATCATACCGCAAAATTAAATTTGCGTCATTAAAGCTTTATGACTATCTTCTCGTATGCTAAGGCTGAAACATTACTGACACTGTCCATTCCATTCAACTGCTCTTCCAGGTCCTTTGCTGTTTCTGACAGAATTACAATGTCATTGGCGAATCTCGATGTTTTTACTTCTTCTCCATGGATTTTAATTCCTACACCGAATTTTTCTTTTGTTTCCTTTACTGCTTGCTCAATATACAGATTGCATAACATCGGGGAGAGGCTACAACCCTGTCTCACTCCCTTCCCAACCACTGCTTCTCTTTCATGCCCCCCCCCCCCCCCCCGACTCTTATAACTGCCATCTGATTTCTGCACAAATTGTAAATAGCCTTTCGATCCCTGTATTTTACCCCTGCCACCTTTAGAATTTGAAAGAGAGTATTCCAGTCAACATTGTCAAAAGCTTTCTCTAAGTCTACAAATGCTAGAAACGTAGGTTTGCCTTTCCTTAATCTGTCTTCTAAGATACGTCGCAGGGTCGGTATTGCCTCACGTGTCCCAACATTTCTACGGAATCCAAACATATTTCCCCGGAGGTCGGCTTCTACCAGTTTTTCCATTCCTCTGTAAAGAATTCGCGTTAGTATTTTGCAGCCGTGACTTATTAAACTGATAGTTCGGTAATTTTCACACCTGCTTTCTTTGGGATTGGAATTACTATATTCTTCTTGAAGTCTGAGGGTATTTCGCCTGTCTCATACATCTTGCCCACCAGATGGTAGAGTTTTGTCAGGACTGGCTCTCCCAAGGCCGTCAGTAGTTCTAATGGAATGTTGTCTACTCCCGGGGTCTTGTTTCGTCTCAGGTCTTTCAGTGCTCTGTCAAACTCTTCACGCAGTATCATATCTCCCATTTCATCTTCAGCTACATCCTCTTCCATTTCCATAATACTGTCCGCAAATACATCACACTTGTATAGACCCTCTATATACTCCTTCAACCTTTTTCCTTTCCCTTCTTTGCTTAGAACTGCGGTTCCACCTGAGCTCTTGATATTCATACAAGTGGTTCTCTTTTCTCCAAAGGTCACTTTAATGTTCCTGTAGGCAGTATGTATCTTACCCCTCGTGAGATAAGCCTCTACGTCCTTACATTTGTCCTCTAGCCATCCCTGCTTAGCCATTTTGCACTTCCTGTCGATCACATTTTTGAGACGTTTGTATTCCTTTTTGCCTGCTTCACTTGCTGCATTTTTATATTTTCTCCTTTCATCAATTAAATTCAACGTATCTTCTGTTACCCAAGGATTTCTACTAGCCCTCGTCTTTTTACCTGTTTGATCCTCTGCTGCCTTCACTATTTCATATCTCAGAGCTACCCATTCTTCTTCTACTGTATTTCTTTCCCCCATTCTTGTCAATCGTTCCGTAATGCTCTCCCTGAAACTCTCTCCAACCTCTGGTTTAGTCAGTTTATCCAGGTCCCATCTCCTTAAATTTCCACCTTTTTGCAGTTTCTTCAGTTTTAATCTACAGTTCATGACCAATAGATTGTGGTCAGAGTCCACATCTGCCCCTGGAAATGTCTTACAATTTAAAACCTGGTTCCTAAATCTCTTTCTTACCATTACATAATCTATAAGAAACCTTCCAGTATCTGCAGGCATCTTCGATGTATACAATCTTCTTTCATGATTCTTGAACCAAGTGTTAGCTATGATTAAGTTATGCTCTGTGCAAAATTCTACCAGGCGGCTTCCTCTTTCATTCCTTACTCCCATTCCATATTCACCTACTATGTTTCTTTCTCTTCCTTTTCCTACTATCGAATTCCATTCACCCATGACTCTTAAATTTTCGTCTCCCTTCAATATCTGAATAATTTCGTTTATCTCATCATACATTTCATCAATCTCTTGGTCATATGCGGATCTAGTTGACGTATAGACTTGTACTACTGTGGTAGGCGTTGGCTTCGTATCTATCTTGGCCACAATAATGCGTTCACTATGGTGTTTGTAGTAGCTTACCCGCATTCCTATTTTTTTATTCATTATTAAACCTACTCTTGCATTACCCCTATTTGATTTTGTATTTATAACCCTGTATTCACCTGACCAGAAGTCTTGTTCCTCCTGCCACCGAACTTCAATAATTCCCAGTATATCTTATTTTAACCTATCCATCTCCCTTTTTAAATTTTCTAACCTACCTGTCCGATTAAGGGATCTGACATTCCGCGCTCCGTTCCGTAGAATGCCAGTTTTCTTTCTCCTGATAACGACGTCCTCTTGAGTAGTCCCCGCCCGGAGATCCGAATGGGGGACTATTTTACCTCCGGAATATTTTACCCAAGAGGACGCCATCATCATTTAATCGTACAGTAAAGCTGCATGTCCTCGGGGAAAAATTACGGCTGTAGTCTCCCCTTGCTTTCAGCCGTTCGCAGTACCAGCACAGCAAGGCCATTTTGGTTATTGTTACAAGGTCAGATCAGTCAATCATCCAGACTGTTGCCCCTGCAACTACTGAAAAGGCTGCTGCCCCTCTTCAGGGACCACACGTTTGTCTGGCCTCTCAACAGATACCTCTCCGTTGTGGTTGCACCTACGGTACGGCCATCTGTATCGCTGAGACACGCAAGCCTCCCCACCAACGGCAACGTCCATGGCTCATGGTGGTGGTGGAGGTGGGGGGGGGGGGGCATATAAGACTTAACATAAAATTTGACTTTTTTAACAATTCGGAAGCTTGTGAAGCAGACGGAGTAAAAAATACCAAATCCTTCGAAAGTAGTCCAATGTAAGGAATTTTTTTTAAACAGAGATAACAAATGAAGCGTTGGGAACCTAAATGTCGTGAGCATTATTCATTACAGCACTGCTCGAAGTTTAGATATTAAATCCACTTTTCCGTTGGTGGATCATACTACTTTTCTTTACAGCTGGACGCCGAAAAATCTGTAGCTTTGCTTTCTTAATATTTTTTGTTCGATCAGAATCTGCTTCCTCTCTGGTTTATTTCTTATGCGTACTCTTAATTGTGATTCGATATGCTTTTTCAGGGTTTCCAGATACTATTTCTGAGCTTTTCATTTTCGTTCTTCGTCCTGTCGATATTTTCTTTTTGGTAAAGGAGTTATTTCTTTTGAAGACATCTATATCTGCATCTGCATAATTACTCTGCAAACCACAATTAAATGCCTGACAGAGGATTCATCGAACCACCTTTAAGCTGTTTCCCTACCCTTGCACTCTCGAACAGTGCCCGGGAAAAGCGAATACTTGAATCTTACCGTACGAGCTCTGGTTTCTCTTATTTTACTATGACGATCGATTCTCCCTAGGTAGCCGGCCGGAGTGGCCGAGCGGTTCTAGGCGCTTCAGCCTGAAACCGCGCGACCGCTACGGTTGCAGGTTCGAATCCTGCCTCGGGTATGGATGTGTCTGATGTCCTTAGGTTTAAGTAGTTCTAAGTTCTAGGGGACTGATGACCTCCGCTGTTAAGTCCCATAGTGCTCAGAGCCATTTGAACCATTTCTTCCTAGGTAGGTGGGCGCCAACAAAATATTTTCACACACTCAGGAGAAAGTTGATGATTCAAATCTCACGAGAAGGTCGTACTGCAACGAGAAACGCCCTTGTTCTAATGACTGCCACCCCACTTCATGTATTATACTCGTGACACTCTCTCCCTTATTTCACGGTAACAGAAAACGAGTTGCTATTCTCTGAACTTTTTCGATGTCCTCCAGTCAGTCCTGTCTCATGCGGATCCCACACCATGCAGCAACAGTCCAGAAGGGGCCGGACAAGGGTAGTGTACGCAGTCTCTTTAGTAGAACTGTTCTCCCAATAAATCGCAGCCTTTGGTTCGCTTGCCCCACAACATTATCTATATGATCGTTCCAGTAACGAAGTTACCTGATGTTGGCTCCTGTCCGTTAGTTGATACGAGCGAACTTCGGCTCCGATGAGAGACTCGACTGCGCATTACCCACTCCATAATTTTAGCCCAGGCGTAAAGTTGCTCCGTATTGCACGACTTCATCAGCTTTTGTTTCTACATGGTAACGCTTTGTAGGAAGGTCATGTATTAGTTTATCACATCGTAGAGCACAAAGTGAAGCTTCTAAGCTCATTATGGCCTGAAGTATATATAATTTATTTTCACCACACAAAAGTTTGTATGGAAATCACATAAAACCATTCTAAGCGAATCGCTCAGCAGTTAGTGCCAGGTCAGGAACCAAACTACGGCAAATAGGGTGTCAGTCAGATAAGGTCTTTCGTACCGAGCACGTTAGCCAACTGCTGGATTATTACATCTGAGGTATATGCATTCCGCAGCCTTACCCGCTGCGCATACTTACTCCACGCTACGAAGTGTGATGTAACTACCAGACACCACACTTGCTAGGTGGTAGCCTTTAAATCGGCCGCGGTCCGTTAGTATACATCGGACCCGCGTGTCGCCACTATCAGTAATAGCAGAACGAGCGCCGCCACAGGGCAGGTCTAGTCTAGAGAGACTCCCTAGCACTCGCCCCAGTTGAACAGCCGACTTTGTTAGCGATGATTCACTGTCTACATACGCTCTCGTTTGCAGAGACGACAGTTTAGCATAGCCTTCAGCTACGTCATTTGTTATGACCTAGCAAGGCGCCGTATTCAGTTACTGCAACTAATTACTCCAAGACTGTATTCTGAACAAATAATATCGTGAATCATGTACCGTCAAGAGCGACGTTCATCATTAATGGATTAAAGTTAAGTATCAAACTAATTACGTCCGCTTTCTGAATTCTCATTCCTTGTCATGTTACAGACCTCACGTCAGTATACACTCCTGGAAATGGAAAAAAGAACACATTGACACCGCTGTGTCAGACCCACCATACTTGCTCCGGACACTGCGAGAGGGCTGTACAAGCAATGATCACACGCACGGCACAGCGGACACACCAGGAACCGCGGTGTTGGCCGTCGAATGGCGCTAGCTGCGCAGCATTTGTGCACCGCCGCCGTCAGTGTCAGCCAGTTTGCCGTGGCATACGGAGCTCCATCGCAGTCTTTAACACTGGTAGCATGCCGCGACAGCGTGGACGTGAACCGTATGTGCAGTTGACGGACTTTGAGCGAGGGCGTATAGTGGGCATGCGGGAGGCCGGGTGGACGTACCGCCGAATTGCTCAACACGTGGGGCGTGAGGTCTCCACAGTACATCGATGTTGTCGCCAGTGGTCGGCGGAAGGTGCACGTGCCCGTCGACCTGGGGCCGGACCGCAGCGACGCACGGATGCACGCCAAGACCGTAGGATCCTACGCAGTGCCGTAGGGGACCGCACCGCCACTTCCCAGCAAATTAGGGACACTGTTGCTCCTGGGGTATCGGCGAGGACCATTCGCAACCGTCTCCATGAAGCTGGGCTACGGTCCCGCACACCGTTAGGCCGTCTTCCGCTCACGCCCCAACATCGTGCAGCCCGCCTCCAGTGGTGTCGCGACAGGCGTGAATGGAGGGACGAATGGAGACGTGTCGTCTTCAGCGATGAGAGTCGCTTCTGCCTTGGTGCCAATGATGGTCGTATGCGTGTTTGGTGCCGTGCAGGTGAGCGCCACAATCAGGACTGCATACGACCGAGGCACACAGGGCCAACACCCGGCATCATGGTGTGGGGAGCGATCTCCTACACTGGCCGTACACCACTGGTGATCGTCGAGGGGACACTGAATAGTGCACGGTACATCCAAACCGTCATCGAACACATCGTTCTACCATTCCTAGACCGGCAAGGGAACTTGCTGTTCCAACAGGACAATGCACGTCCGCATGTATCCCGTGCCACCCAACGTGCTCTAGAAGGTGTAAGTCAACTACCCTGGCCAGCAAGATCTCCGGATCTGTCCCCCATTGAGCATGTTTGGGACTGGATGAAGCGTCGTCTCAAGCGGTCTGCACGTCCAGCACGAACGCTGGTCCAACTGAGGCGCCAGGTGGAAATGGCATGGCAAGCCGTTCCACAGGACTACATCCAACATCTCTACGATCGTTTCCATGGGAGAATAGCAGCCTGCATTGCTGCGAAAGGTGGATATAAACTGTACTAGTGCCGACATTGTGCATGCTCTGTTGCCTGTGTCTATGTGCCTGTGGTTCTGTCAGTGTGATCATGTGATGTATCTGACCCCAGGAATGTGTCAATAAAGTTTCCCCTTCCTGGGACAATGAATTCACGGTGTTCTTATTTCAATTTCCAGGAGTGTAGTTCTTCCCTCCTCACGCCAGCCTGCGTGAGCTAAAAAGCGTGCATTTCGGCCTCCTCTAGTACCACGGTGTTGGCTCTTATGCCAACACAACACGAAGTTTCGCTACTTTAGCATCTTCTTAATAAGTCATTCATGTAGCGTGCCTGGGATGAAAAAATAATCGTTTAGTGAGAAAATTATCGCAAGATAAACGAGACCTTTCTTTGAGCACCTGCAAGTTTAAATTGTTCACCTTCCGCTACACATTAGTTGCAGCACAACATGAGCCACTGATCATTGTCCTGTCCACTATGGCCATCCAGATTTACGGTTCCCTAAAATGTAGACTGGCAATGGCAAGGAAAGCTTTTCTGAAGAAGAGAAATTTGTTAACATCGAGTATAGATTTAAGTGTCAGGAAGTCATTTCTGAAAGTATTTGTATGGAGTGTAGCCATGTATGGAAGTGAAACATGGACGATAAATAGTATGGACAAGAAGAGAATAGAAGCATTCGAAATGTGGTGCTACAGAAGAATGCTGAAGATTAGATGGGTAGATCACGTAACTAATGAGGAAGTATTGAACAGGATTGGGGAGAAGAGAAGTTTGTGGCACAACTTGACCAGAAGACGGGTCGGTTGGTAGGACATGTTCTGAGGCATCAAGGGATCACCAATTTAGTATTGGAGGGCAGCGTGGAGGGTAAAAATCGTAGAGGGAGACCAAGAGATGAATACACTAAGCAGATTCAGAAGGATGTAGGTTGCAGTAGGTACTGGGAGATGAAGAAGCTTGCACAGGATAGAGTAGCATGGAGAGCTGCATCAAACCAGTCTCAGGACTGAAGACCACAACAACAACAACAAATCAGTTAATACGAATATTGAGGCATTTCATTTGAAAAGGAGGTAGCTGGTTTCTTTCGCCATTCTCGTGTCCTCTGCGTTCGCCCCCTCCTCCCCCCCCCCCCAGCCTTTTGCTCTGCCACTACCCGACATAGCGGTGTCAGCCTCATGCACGCCCGCACTGTTCAGGACCTGCAAAAAATTGCACCGTGGGATTCTCGCACGCCGTCTGTTCCCAACTGTTGTTACTACAGCAGAGCAAAGTCGCAAGTAATTCCAGGCGATCGCTTGTCATTCTTGTTCTCATCAGAGAGGGGAAAAACAATGAGAGAATGAAAGTTTTTACTGTTATTTGTTGGAGGATCATTAGAAAGGTGCAGTCTATGCACTGGGTGGTTATAATTAACAGTCATGGACTGTGCGGCCGGTCCCGGCGGAGGTTCGAGTCCTCCCTCCGGCATGGGTGTGTGTGTTTGTCTTTAGGATAATTTAGGTTAAGTAGCGTGTAAGCTCAGGGACTGATGACCTTAGCAGTTAAGTCCCATAAGATTTCACACACATTTGAACATGTTTTGTTATAGTTAAACTTTCTCTATTTAACACGTTATAACACGGAAACTAATTACCGTACGAGTACCAAACTTGGTAGCATTAATGTCAAGGACATCGGGAAGAGAAATAATATACAGGGCTATTACAAATGATTGAAGCGATTTCATAAATTCACTCTAGCTCCATTCATTGACATATGGTCACGACACACTACAGATACGTAGAAAAACTCATAAAGTTTTGTTCGGCTGAAGCCGCACTTCAGGTTTCTGCCGCCAGAGCGCTCGAGAGCGCAGTGAGACAAAATGGCGACAGGAGCCGAGAAAGCGTATGTCGTGCTTGAAATGCACTCACATCAGTCAGTCATAACAGTGCAACGACACTTCAGGACGAAGTTCAACAAAGATCCAGCAACTGCTAACTCCATTCGGCGATGGTATGCGCAGTTTAAAGCTTCTGGATGCCTCTGTAAGGGGAAATCAACGGGTCGGCCTGCAGTGTGCGAAGAAACGGTTGAACGCGTGCGGGCAAGTTTCACGCGTAGCCGCGGAAGTCGACGAATAAAGCAAGCAGGGAGCTAAACGTACCACAGCCGACGGTTTGGAAAATCTTACGGAAAAGGCTAAAGCAGAAGCGTTTCTTAAACAGGAGATTGGAAAACCGATGGATCGGTCGTGGTGGAGATCATGATCAACAATTCATGTCATGGCCTTCACGCTCTCCCGACTTAACCCCATGCGATTTCTTTCTGTGGGGTTATGTGAAAGATTCAGTGTTTAAACCTCCTCTACCAAGAAACGTGCCAGAACTGCGAGCTCGCATCAACGATGTTTTCGAACTCATTGATGGGGACATGCTGCGCCGAGTGTGGGAGGAACTTGATTATCGGCTTGATGTCTGCCGAATCACTAAAGGGGCACATATCGAACATTTGTGAATGCCTAAAAAAACTTTTTGAGTTTTTGTATGTGTGTGCAAAGCATTGTGAAAGTATCTCAAATAATAAAGTTATTGTAGAGCTGTGAAATCGCTTCAATCATTTGTAATAACCCTGTAGAATCAATTCAACTGAAACACTTGTATGTGCTGCCGCGGTACATCGTACCGTTACTTACTGGTACCATTACTGCTAAAAAAGGGGGCTCAATATGGCGCCCATCAGTGTCTAGAAGAGACTGAAGGCGGAGGATTGCTTATGGCACAGCAGAACGAAGCATGTCCGTTGGTATGTTGGTTACCTCTCTTCATATGCCTCGTTTCAGATTAGCACATGTGTGAATGTTCGCCTGGTAAACCCTGTCCTTCAGGTAGCGCCGCAACCAGAAATCACAGGGAGTGAAATCAGCTGATCGTGCCGGCCGAGCATTTAGGAACGATCGGCTGATAATTCGATCGTTTCGAAATGTATTTCGGAGAAGCAGGTGAACTTTTCACATGATATCTTGCGAACCAAGGATGAAGGGTATCAGACGGATGCCATATTCCGGAAAGCGTTTGACTCGGTGCCCCGCTGCAGACTCCTAACTAAGGTACCAGCATATGGGATTGGTTCCCAAGTATGTGAGTGGATCGAAGACTTCTTAAGTAATAGAACCCAGTACGTAGTCCTCGATGGTGAGTGTTCATCGGAGGTGAGGGTATGATCTGGAGTGCCCCAGGGTAGTATGGTAGGTCCGCTGTTGTTTTCTATCTACATGAATGATCTTTTGGATAGGTGGATAGCAATGTGCGGCTGTTTGCTGATGATGCTGTGGTGTACGGGAAGGTGTCGTCGTTGAGTGACTGTAGGAGGATACAAGATGACTTGGACAGGATTTGTGATTGGTGTAAAGAATGGCAGCTAACTCTAAATATAGATACATGTAAATTAATGCAGATGAATAGGAAAAAGGATCCTGTAATGTTTGAATACTCTATTAGTAGTGTAGCGCTTGACACAGCCATGTCGATTAAATCTTTGGGCGTAACATTGCAGACCGATATGAAGTGGGACAAGCATGTAATGGCAGTTGTGAGGAAGGCGGATAGTCGTCTTCGGTTCATTGGTAGAATTTTGGGAAGATGTGGTTCATCTGTAAAGGAGACCGCTTATAAAACACTAATACGACCTATTCTTGAGTACTGATCGAGCGTTTGGGATCCCTATCAGGCCGGATTGAGGGAGGACATAGAAGTAATTCAGAGGCGGGCTGCTAGATTTGTTACTGGTAGGTTTGATCATCACACAAGTGTTACGGGAATGCTTCAAGAACTCGGGTGGGAGTCTCTAGAGGAAAGAAGGCGTTCTTTTCGTGAATTGCTACTGAGGAAATTTAGAGAACCAGTATTTGAGGCTGACTGCAGTAGAATTTTACTGCCGCCAACTTGCATTTCGCGTAAAGACCACAAAGATAAGACAAGAGAGATTAGGGCTCGTACAGAGGCATATAGGCAGTCATTTTTCCCTCGTTATGTTTGGGAGTGGAACAGGGAGAGAAGATGCTAGTTGTGGTACGAGGTACCCTCCGCCACGCACCGTATGGTGGATTGCGGAGTATGTATGTAGATGTAGAAGTGCGGTGGCGCCCCATCTTTCATGAAGAGTGTAGGGTTCAATGTGTCTCTCTCCTGTAGAGCGGGTATGACATGCTGGCGAAGCCTATCGCAGTAACGCTGGCCAATCACACTGCACGTCTTTGGTCCTTGAGTACCAGCCTGTTCAAAACAGAATGGGCCAGTGATGAGCATAACCGCGAAGACACACCATAGGGTGACACCTGCACCATATAGAGGAACTTCGTGCATAGTGACTGGAAGTGAAGTCCTAACACTCTGCAATTTTGTGTATTCATCTCATCCGACAGATAAAGACGAGCTTCGTCTGTCCACAGGATGGTCCAGGGCCAGCCATCATCAACTTCAATCCTTGCGAGAAAATGGAGAACGAAGTCAACACGTCGTTGTGTGTCCTGTAGTGCAAGCTACTGTACGATGGGGATCTTGTACGGATACCATTTGAGAGTGGTTCGAAGCACCTTCCGTACGGTGGACCACGGGATGTTCGACTGTCGTGACACAGCACACGCACTGCCTGACGATCGGAAATTGCGCGCAGTGTTGTCTGCCATAGCAACGGCGATTTCATCAACCACCTGTGGTGCAACCGGTCGTCGGCCTCTTCCCTGATTGACGCCCAGTTTTCCAATTGATTCGAGCTTCTTCATCATGCTCCGCACAGCATGTGGGGGGGGGGGGGAGGGGGGTGGAAAGAGGACCCTTCCGTAATCCTTTCAGCCGGCGATATTCTCGAAGTGCAGTTGCAAAGTTAGTGTTGTTCTGATAATAGAGCTTCACCAATAATGCCCTGCTCCTTTTGTCCAAGTTCATGTTGACACGTCAACACGTGCACTGCGACTGGTCAGGTGTGTGAGACTATGAATCACGATGACTGATCACGGCCATCGTCGGAACTGGACGGTGGCGCTGTTCCTTCGTGGATCTGTGTCCCACATGTTCATGCGGTCCAGCTGCGACCGGAGACTGTTCAGCGACGGACTGGTGTAGAACTCTCCCTTTGGGACCACAGCAATCCCTGACTCCTAGTGAGTCAAGTTTTACCCACGAGTCGAGACACTTGCCTTGGGCATGGTCCTTAGTGATCCTCATGAGGTGCAACTCCGGTGCGTTCTGCGAACCAGCAAATCTGTCGCCGCTGCCATTCTGAACAGATAGCAGTCTCCGCACACAACCACTTTAGTTATTAATGAGATGAAAGTTGATGTGATGTTACAAGTGCTAGTACAGTAAAGTGATAAAATAAGCAAATGATTCAGAGGAAAGTGCGTCAAGAAGTAATTTAAAAATGAGCAATGCTGCTGTTAACGTACACTCCTGGAAATGGAAAAAAGAACACATTGACACCGGTGTGTCAGACCCACCATACTTGCTCCGGACACTGCGAGAGGGCTGTACAAGCAATGATCACACGCACGGCACAGCGGACACACCAGGAACCGCGGTGTTGGCCGTCGAATGGCGCTAGCTGCGCAGCATTTGTGCACCGCCGCCGTCAGTGTCAGCCAGTTTGCCGTGGCATACGGAGCTCCATCGCAGTCTTTAACACTGGTAGCATGCCGCGACAGCGTGGACGTGAACCGTATGTGCAGTTGACGGACTTTGAGCGAGGGCGTATAGTGGGCATGCGGGAGGCCGGGTGGACGTACCGCCGAATTGCTCAACACGTGGGGCGTGAGGTCTCCACAGTACATCGATGTTGTCGCCAGTGGTCGGCGGAAGGTGCACGTGCCCGTCGACCTGGGACCGGACCGCAGCGACGCACGGATGCACGCCAAGACCGTAGGATCCCACGCAGTGCCGTAGGGGACCGCACCGCCACTTCCCAGCAAATTAGGGACACTGTTGCTCCTGGGGTATCGGCGAGCACCATTCGCAACCGTCTCCATGAAGCTGGGCTACGGTCCCGCACACCGTTAGGCCGTCTTCCGCTCACGCCCCAACATCGGGCAGCCCGCCTCCAGTGGTGTCGCGACAGGCGTGAATGGAGGGACGAATGGAGACGTGTCGTCTTCAGCGATGAGAGTCGCTTCTGCCTTGGTGCCAATGATGGTCGTATGCGTGTTTGGCGCCGTGCAGGTGAGCGCCACAATCAGGACTGCATACGACCGAGGCACACAGGGCCAACACCCGGCATCATGGTGTTGGAAGCGATCTCCTACACTGGCCGTACACCACTGGTGATCGTCGAGGGGACACTGAATAGTGCACGGTACATCCAAACCGTCATCGAACCCATCGTTCTACCATTCCTAGACCGGCAAGGGAACTTGCTGTTCCAACAGGACAATGCACGTCCGCATGTATCCCGTGCCACCCAACGTGCTCTAGAAGGTGTAAGTCAACTACCCTGGCCAGCAAGATCTCCGGATCTGTCCCCCATTGGGCATGTTTGGGACTGGATGAAGCGTCGTCTCACGCGGTCTGCACGTACAGCACGAACGCTGGTCCAACTGAGGCGCCAGGTGGAAATGGCATGGCAAGCCGTTCCACAGGACTACATCCAGCATCTCTACAATCGTCTCCATGGGAGAATAGCAGCCTGCATTGCTGCGAAAGGTGGATATACACTGTACTAGTGCCGACATTGTGCATGCTCTGTTGCCTGTGCCTATATGCCTGTGGTTCTGTCAGTGTGATCATGTGATGTATCTGACCCCAGGAATGTGTCAATAAAGTTTCCCCTTCCTGGGACAATGAATTCACGGTGTTCTTATTTCAATTTCCGGGAGTGTATTTGCGTATCCTCTCGTTGCGCGTCGTACCGTACAGTATCAATCATCCGCGCCGTGTTTGGTCTCCCAGAATGGACTGATGTGAATCAGTAAAATTAGTTACCATAAAAGAGTGCAATCAAGTGTCAGTGACTTGTAACGAGCGTCAGGACGTGCATTCGAACATCGCGTTTCCGCATTATCAACAATCAGCCGCGCCGCGACGGTTACGCGCACGCTCTTACAAGTGAGAACTGAAAAGTTACCTTTACAAACGGTACCATGTCAATACTAGTGTCAAGGAGGATTGGCACCAAATATCTGAGTATGCGTGACGAGCGTAAGAACTTTCGTGTGATCATTCGGCTTCCGCATCGTCAACAATCACCCACGTCGTGTCGGTTACGCGTACGATCGTCGTAGTGATTTTTGTGGAAATCATCCATTCATTGGGATAACACTTCTGAATTAGAATGTAAACAGGGAAACCTGCGACTTTCTTTATCGTCTCAGAATATACACTACTGGCCATTAAAATTGCTACACCAAGAGGAAATATAGATGATAAACGGGTATTCATTGGACAAATATATTATACTAGAACTGACATGTGGTTACATTTTCACGCAACTTGGGTGCATAGATCTTGAGAAATCGGTACCCAGAACAACCATTCTGGCCGTAATAACGGCCTTGATACGCCTGGGCATTGAGTCAAACAGAGATTGGATGGCCTGTACAGTTACAGCTGCCCATGCAGCTTCAACACGATACCACAGTTCATCAAGAGTAGTGACTGGCGTATTGTGACGAGCCAGTTGCTCGGCCACTATTGACCAGACGTTTTCAATTGGTGAGAGATCTGGAGAATGTGCTGGCCAGGGCAGCAGTCGAACATTTTCTATATCCAGAAAGACCCGTGCAGGGCCTGCAACATGCGGTCGTGCATAATCCTGCTGTGATGTAGGGTTTCGCAGGGATAATCAGAACATTATATAGTATTTGTACTAATTTTTCTCTCGATAACTGGAGAGAACTCTCTTTGTTCGCAGTCACCATATCTTTTCAACAACTCAGTGCTCTGAGTATTGTTACATTTGTTACATATTTGTTTTCATCACCAGATATTCCATTGGTGCAAGACCAAAAAACAAAGTATTATAATTTTAAACACGGCTGTGAGGCAGCAACCATACAAGCATATGATAGGAATAATACAGCCAACCGGTTGTCACCGACTGTGGGTGTCTTCATAAGAAAATACACAATTATACGCAATAACTGACGAACAAATTTAAGAACAGTGAGGTTCTCATCACAAAAAAGGCTTCCTTAACAAGTTAATGTTAAAACCACACAAAATTAAATGCATTGAAATTGACATACAGATGATAACTGCCAGTAAAACTATAGCCAGATGGCGTAGCACTAGAGCTGCAGTCTATCGAAACTACGGTTCGTTAGCTTTTGGTACAGTACGTAAATGACGTAGTAAATCGTAGGATCACCGATAGCACTGGTAGGGAAATAAACATAATGAAGTGTATCAGAGAGGAACTAGGAGCTGACGACTTCTCCCTGTTTTTCGTTCGTTTGTTTTGTACGTAAACTGAACCGCACGGCCGGCCGCGGTGGTCTAGCGGTTCTAGGCGCTACAGTCTGCAACCGAGCGACCGCTACGGTCGCAGGTTCGAATCCTGCCTCGGGCATGGATGTGTGTGATGTCCTTAGTTTAGTTAGGTTTAAGTAGTTCTAAGTTCTAGGGGACTGATGACCACAGATGTTAAGTTCCATAGTGCTCAGAGCCTGAACCGCATATCATTCAGTGTTAGTCCAATGTCTGGTACATATCATTACAAACTGTAAACTGCATTTTATAAGTGAGAAAAATTAGTTCATCGCCTGACTTCTGCCAATTTATGCAACCAAAGGAATTATTTTTTATGCAAGTGCAGTCTACATGCACAAACATAAGAAAGTCTGTAGATTATTATTGTTATTTTGTATTCAGTGAAATATTCTTCATAATGATCTAAGGCAAGAGTTTGCTGTTATTATTCATGAGAGCGAAAGTGGTTTGTGAACATCAGAAACATCTTTTACATTAGCTCGACGAACTACTGAAGCGATGTTTGAAATGTTTTTGTTTTGCGTTTTTTTTTCAGGCATATTGCGTTTTATAGCACTACATGATAAATCTGTATTGCTTTTTTGTTATTTTTGGTACAACATCCCTCTGTTTCACGTTACAAGTCAACAATTTCCGAGAAAAACTGAATTAGACATTAGCAAATGGCTCTGAGCACTATGCGACTTAACTTCTTAGGTCATCAGTCGCCTAGAACTTAGAACTACTTAAAGCTAACTAACCTAAGGACATGACACACATCCATGCCCGAGGCAGGATTCGAACCTGCGACCGTAGCGGTCGCTCGGCTCCAGACTGTAGCGCCTAGACCCGCACGGCCACTCCGGCCGGCAGACATTAGCAATTTTAGTTTTGCTATAAAAGTAACATACAGTGGGGTAACAATGCACAGCAAAAATGTTCCATAGGATACGCAGCCCTTTATATAGCCTCAGTGACACGGTTCACCTCTTCCTGTTTCTAGGAGAATCTTGTGAGACACTGATCGCGTATGAACACAAAGTTCAAATGGTTCAAATGGCTCTGAGCACTATGGGACTTAACATCTATGGTCATCAGTCCCCTAGAACTTAGAACTACTTAAACCTACTTAACCTAAGGACATCACACAACACCCAGTCATCACGAGGCAGAGAAATGAACATAAAGTAATCAAAATGAGGTAACGCCCAGTGTGTATGCAACACCCCTAACGTGCAGGTAACGCAGGTGAGATTTTGACTGACCAATTCTACTCGTAAAACTACTGTAGTCTACACTTACTCATGATAGTTTTACAACTCAACATAGCCGAGCGGTTCTAGGCGCTACAGTCTGGAACCGAGCGACCGCTACGGTCGCAGGTTCGAATCCTGCCTCGGGCATGGATGTGTTTGATGTCCTTAGGTTAGTTAGCTTTAAGTAAGTTAGCTTTAAGTAGTTCTAAGTTCTAGGGGACTGATGACCTCAGATGTTAAGTCCCGTAGTGCTCAAAGCCAACTCAACATAGCACAGTACACGCCGCTAAGTGCTGCAAGAGGTAACAATCATTGGACGTGGCATCACACATGCTGAAACTGTCACAATGAGCACACAAATCAAGTCGCACCATCTAGCAACAGTCGCAGATACCAGCTGCTTAATTTACGAAAATTGTTTTAAATACCATTATTGTTGTTGTTGTGGTCTTTAGTCCTGAGACTGGTTTGATGCAGCTCTCCATGCTACTCTATCCTGTGCAAGCTTCTTCATCTCCCAGTACCTACTGCAGCCTACATCCTTCTGAATCTGTTTAGTGTATTCATCTCTTGGTCTCACTCTATGATTTTTATCCTCCGCACTGCCCTCCAATACTAAATTGGTGATCCCATGATGCGTCAGAATATGTCCTACCAACCGATCCCTTCTTCTAGTCAAGTTGTGCCACAAATTTCTCTTCTCTCCGATTCTATTCAATACCTTCTCATTAGTTATGTGATCCACCCATCTAAATTGTTCACCTCACATATCAATAGCCAGCGTTACGCAAACTGAGAAATGTTATGAGACAATGCAGGTAGTCTCCAGTGACTGTTTCCTAATGCAGCCCTTAGTGGAGTGTACTGTGCTATGCCATGTAGCTGTAGTTTTACTGGCAATTACCAGCTGTATGTTAGTTTCAATGACTTTCATTTTAAGTGGTTTTAACATTAACTTGTTAAGGAATTATTTTGTGTGACGAGACCATTATTGCTCTTTAATTTATTCGTCATTTACTGCTGGTAATTGTGGATTATTTTCACGAAAACACCCATGGTCGCCCTCCATTGCCGGTGATGAACTGGGGCCGAGCTCGCGGCCGCAGACTGTATGTACCTGGTGCGCCAACGTCCGAGGGCTTCTCCACGGTCATTTCCGGTGCGGTTCTCCTCCTGCTACCTGCGACGGTCGTTCGCTGCAGTACGGGAAGCCAGGATCCGTTTACCTTAAGGCTTTCCTCTTTCTTCTTGAAACTGTTCACGTGTTTTTGTATTTCCACAGCTTCTCTGAACAAGCGTGTGTGATAGTGCTTCCCTGCAGCCAGAACTTCCGTGTCAGCGAATTTTATTACGTTGTCGGTCTCAGTTCGTGCTCTGCCACGGCCGATTTCTCCACCTGCCCCAACCTGTAATGTCGCTCATGCTCTTTGATCCTGTACATATAGTCTGCGGCCGCGAGCTCGGCTCCAGTTCACCACCGGCAATGGAGGGTGAAGCTTTGACAATACCAGCCACTCGTGCTGGCGAAACGTCAGTTAAATCATTAGATGAACCCGAGACAGATCCAATAGGCAGTTTGTCAACAAGTGGCCACGAAAGCCTTAACAATTTTGTACACCCATAGTCGTCGTTGAAACCTGGAAAAAGTAAAATTTTGTTGCAACCGGTTGGCTGTTTTATACTTATCATAAAAGAGTGTCTTCTAGAGCAGGGGTCTCCAAACTACGGCCCGCGGGACGAAACCGGCCCGCGTTAGCTGGCCGGACATCCCCGGTATCCGGCCCGCCAAATATTTGAGGTGGTACCTATACTGCCTACGTTTACTTTCTTAAACAGCGACTGCTGGGTTTTTAGCTGGCGTTTCAGAGACTCATACATTTCTAATCGTTCGCATCCTGTAAACTTGGAGTAATTCTGAGTGCTTAGTCTCATAATGACGTTTTATATTGTATATTGAAGACCGATACTGCTTCATTGCAAATAATACACATTGGTTTGTTGCTTGACTCCATCACGAAATATTAACATCCCCACTGCTCTTTAAAAATTCTACATTCACTGTCAACCTTTCGTTTCTTTTCCATATTTGTACAGAACTTCACAAAAGATTGTAACCTGAAAATAAAATTGTGCTATTTAATACTAATAAAACCAGGGTGTAGTCTGCCTAAACAAAATACAATGAATTTATTTTTAAGGTACTTTAATTACTAAATTAAATACTCACAATTACACTGCAGTTCCACTAAAAATACAATGAAAAAATACTCAAGTCGTGCTATACGTATTTCGATTTTCAGATTTTCCTTGTCTCTTCGAATTCAAACTTTGAATTGTCCCACACTTCGTCGTCTCACAGTGCATAAAACACTAAAAAACTCGTGAGACACTCGCAACATAGAAACAATCACGCAACAGAACTATCAAATATATGCTCTGGCTCTGCTACTCGCTACAAGACTACATAACTAAATTTGTTGTAGCGCCGCTTGAAATAACAATGCGTTGACATACTCTGCCTCTGTTACGTCTTTCAGTAATAGTGCTGCTAACAATGATTTTGAGATTTCGTTAACATTGCAGGCCGCATTCGTGAAGAATGTGCAGTGACATACTTTTTCGTCGGTGAAATTCGCCAGAATTTCGGTCAGGTACGTCCACCAATCAAAATTATGTAATTAAATAAAAAATCGTAGTTTGTTTCAGTGCTAGCTATTCCCACAACCTTAGATTTTTGCGATTTCATCTTTCCTTTAGCCTTACATTACGGTGATCGTGGAGTGCTAGGGTGCTTTAATCCCACTAGGTAGATCTTGGCCCTTATGACTTCGTGGAGGAGTCAATGTGGCCCGCGGACTAAAAAGTTTGGAGGCCCCTGTTGTAGGGAATCAGAGCAGAAGGGAGGCTCGGTGTGGCCGCGACAGAACACAACGGGCGGTGTGGCGCGCTGGCCAGCCTCTGTAGTGGCAGCCGGCAGCGGCAGCGGCGGCGGCGGCAGCGGCGGCTCTCGGGATGCTATCGCCCCTGCAGAGGCCGTCCGCCGACTTTCTCCTTCATTATCTCTGCCCGCCGCCGGCGTTATGCAGACCCCATTAAGGGCGTCGTTTAGCGGAATCGCACTGCTGTTGCGACACCGCCGCCACGATGCGGCGGCCGCGTTCTTCTTCTGGCGTTTTGCACCCGCCAGTCCGTGCACCACCGTGCACTGCGCAAAACTGTGACGCACGGTGACTGTGTCTCTCAAGTGGACGAAGCTGGCTCGCAGTGGTAGTATGCAGGAAAAATGACTGAAATCAAGTTTCTTGCTTCCAGTAATGCCAAAGCCTGATTGCCTCGAATGTCTTACCAGCACTCAATGAACGTCTAAGAAAAAAGCTATGTATCATCCGTCCGCTACAATACGAACAACAAATTTATATTTTGCCCGTAGATAGAAAAAAAGACAAATTTAGATAAACGTAACTCTGAGAAATGTTTTGACTAGAAGTAGGGACGGAGAAAACCTTCTCTGCGTCATCTCAGCACTGAAAATCATATGACATCTGCTAAAAGTCGCCGGCCGAAGTGGCCGTGCGGTTAAAGGCGCTGCAGTCTGGAACCGCAAGACCGCTACGGTCGCAGGTTCGAATCCTGCCTCGGGCGTGGATGTTTGTCATGTCCTTAGGTTAGTTCGGTTTAACTAGTTCTAAGTTCTAGGGGACTAATGACCTCAGCAGTTGAGTCCCATAGTGCTCAGAGCCATTTGAACCATTTTGCTAAAAGTCCACGCTTCATGTCGTGACACAGTATTATGTGTGTGTGTGTGTGTGTGTGTGTGTGTGAGAGAGAGAGAGAGAGAGAGAGAGAGTCAATTCCTAAGGGACCAAACTGCTGAGGTAATCGGTCCCTAGACTTACACACTACTTAAACTAACTAATGCTAAGAACGACACACACACCCATGCCCGAGGGAGGACTCGAACCTCCGGCGGGAGGGGCCGCGCAGTCCGCGACATGACGCCTCAAACCGCGCGGCCACTCCGGGCGGCTAGTCAATATTATTTGGAGTCATAAACGAAGGAACGATTCCAGCAGGTTTTGTGTAGAGTATGGTGCTTAGACGAGGCGCTTTAACAAGCGGAGGGAGGATACAGTGCATCAACTATCGTATCAATACACCATTCAGCTGAAAACAAGCAACAGGGATGACAATGGTGCACCTTAAATAGATGATGTTGATATTATTAATGATAAGGGCAATAGTGAATGAAGTTTTCTTCTATTTTTTCGAATGACTATAATTATTTTGCTCATAATATTTTGAAGATAATTTTTTTACGTCTTGCCGGATTGTTTTATTCATTTGTTATAAGGTATCAAACGTAGGTCTTATGTTCAGGAGGTAATTTCTCAGAATGTACGTTTGGAGCACAGCACTGTATGGTAGTGAGATATGGACTGTGAGAAAACCAGAACAGAAGAGAATCGAAGCCTTTCACATGTGTTAGAGATTGGAGTACATCCAGCAAATAACTGTGGACGTGGGGTGCGATTGCTACGTTGAGATGAAGAGGTTGACACAGGAGAGGAATTCGTGATGGGCCGCATCAAACCAATCAGAAGACTGATGACTCAAAAAAAAAGACCAAAGTACAACACTTCAGTATTACAATATATACATTTCACTTCATGAAATCTATAACATTCGATCTTTCTTTCTTCAGCTTGGTAAGTACTACGAAACTGTCTCTCATATTACTACTGTATTTCGAGCCCTCTTTTACGAAATGAATTTCACTGATGCATATTGTGATGAGCTATGTTAGTTCTTCCAACTTAGTGTATCATTTATGATCATACTTTGCTTTAAATAATGAAATATTGAACCAGTACGTTTCTTCGTCCATAGCGCAACGCGTTTCGAGAAATTATTTTCATTATGAAGCGCAAATATTTACACTGGTATTTTATGTGACGTTTGCCTTTGTGTTGTTCTGCCTCCCTCTCTCTGCATGCGAATTGGTGATTTTAACGTACTCTGCCTCCTTAATTTTGTGGAAATCCATACACACGCAGACGTCAGCTCACGTCGCTTACGGAGTTAAAATATAAGTTAGTACAGTTTAAGGGTAATAAAAAGCGTAGAAACTTCAAGAAAACCACTATTCCCAATAAAACTGAATGCCTTTCTTTGTTCCAAAATCGTGGAACTTGATGGTAAGTGCAGACTAGAAGAGAGTAATGCAGTAGTACGCTAGTTGTCAGTAAGTGACCGCTGTCAACTACTTTGTGATGCATTTGGGCACGTGAATCATGTAAATGAGCCGCCTAATTTTATCAAATTATTTATATACCCACCTCAGTAATTTAAGAAGCCTACCATTTTTGTCTCTCGAAATGAAATGGTTTAGAAGTGGTCAGACATTTTGAAAATAAATGTAGCTATTTGTGAAAACGGTCAATGGCCGTTTTCTAGGAGCAATAAATGTGTTCTTCATAGGCATTTATCAAAAAGTCAGCAGGCCTGCACTGCAGCTCATTCTTAGGAACTCTTATTTTGCTAGAAGAGATTTCTGAGTTGTAAATCTCGTGAGTTGCTACCAGATTCAAAATACGGTGTGTCCATTACGTCTCGAGCCATAACGGCGAGGTGGTTGTGGAATCAAACTGAGGTGGGAAACGAAAATCAGAAGAGCCCACGCCCAGCTTTGTAACAGAATGCTGACGCTTGTAAAACACATTTGTCGCTAAGATCTGCTGGTTTCCGGACTGAGTGATCTTGGAGATTCTGCGTCTGTTTAAATTTCGCACGTTTGTTTTATTGTTTCTGCAACAGTGCTCTGACCCGTTTTGTGTGCCGAGGGGGTTCAGCTCCGTTGTTTGTTATTTTATTTGGTATAAATCTCTCAGTTGCTGCCGATACTATTTCTTTAAATTCAAGTCACATCTGGTCTGAAGTTATATTGTTAATTTGGAAGGACGGAATGAAGATTGTCTCTCAGGAAGGCGTCAAGTGAATTATTATCTGCTTTTTTGAATAGGTATATTTTTCGTATAGGTACAGGTATTGCACGATTCACCTGGTGCCGAAATGGAGACACACAATGGGGCCCCGTCAGGTGCTGATGACACAATCTCACACGAGCACTCGGCATCTCAGTGCCCTCCACGGTGGTCACTCAGCACGTGACGCCGTTCGCGCCCCTTTTATACGCTAACAGGCCTGGTAGCAACGCTGAACACGATCGACGCTAATGCCCTCTGCTGGTCATTCTACGTGCCACAGAAAACTGCAACCCTACTTATTTACATACCTGCAGACTGTGGGTGTGTGTACCTGCCAGGATAGCCGAGAGCCCTAACGCGCTGCTTCCTGGACTCGGGTAGGCGCGCCGGCCCCCGGATCGAATCCGCCCGGTGGATTAACGACAAGGCCAGCCTGGATGCGGGTTTTAGGCGGTTTTCCACATCCCGCTAGGTGAATACCGGGCTGGTCCCCACGTTCCGCCTCAGTTAACACGCGTCGCAGACATTTGCAACACGTCCGCACTATTTCACGATTTACAGTACATGCAGACAGTTGGCGTACACTGATTCCGTCCTTGGGTGTACGGGTGGCGGCAGGAAGGGCATCCGACCATCCCTAACACTAACATTGCCAAATCCGTTGTAACCACGCCGACCCTGCGATCGCTGCGGGACTATGGCGTAAGCGAAAGAAAGAAAGAAGACTGTGTGTGCCTTTACCAAGTTACACTGATATCCGTCCATATTTTCTGGGTGATTACTTTTTTTTGCCAGGTAGTCTACATAGAAACTGAGCAGTCCTGTGGAATATTTTCGGCATCATTTTGAATTTGACTTTCGATTATTTAGCATAATGCCTTTGGCTGTACAATAAAACGTTCAACTTGTTGTGATACTTCGTGGTATTTACATAACGCTAGGTTCCACGGAATGCTGTTTGGTAACAGGTAAGCGAGTAAACAGAGAGGGAGAGGCAGGCAGACAGCTGGAGAGGGAAACTGTTTCTAAAGCAGTGTTTGCATTTCTCGGTTTGCAGGACTTTCACCGACGCGAGCTGCAGGAGCGCCCCCCGCCGCCCAGACAGCACAGAGAGGCAGACAGGCAGACAGGTAGGTGCAGCGGGCAGCGAGCGCTCTGCTTCAGACTTACGGCCCTCGTACCGCAGCTGACCGGCCACGCTCACGGCTCACGCCTCACACACGCGCGCCTCTGCTCAGCTTTCGCCGCTCACCTGCCACCGCTAGGGCGCAACTGCGCTGGCTACCTCCACAGCAGCTGACCCTCGCAGTGATAGAGCGAATCAGAAATGCTGCAGCAAAACCGCGCTAGCCGTCCCCCACACCCAGAAGGCAGGAGGCAAGGGCGGCGAGGTTGCTGCCGTGTTCCTCCACTTCCGCAAAGCGCTGGACACAGTTCCGCACTGAAGTTAAAACCTTCTGGGTTATTAGGCCGCGTCATGTTTCTTCTAAAATGTTGGAAGTTTCGACCCCTCTGCTGGGATCTTCTTCAGGATCTTTTGGTGCCCACTACTGCTAGAACACTGTCAGAGACGAGTGTCGCGTCCACTTGTAAAGGGGGAGTTTTCTGGTGCTCGTGCAGCAGAAGTGAAAGTATAGGTTAAAATTCAAATGGCTACCATTGGTGGGCCATATTCATAGGCTAATATTCCCGCTCTGATGCAGAACATGGGCGGTTGGTAGCTCACCTCCTGTGGATACCATTGGCGGTCCATCGTCATTGGATAGAAAGGCACTATTCCACACTTATGCTGGAGAAGGGTTATTGGTTGAAATGCCTCCTACCACTATTGGTTGGTCGTCATCAGTGGCTAGATTCGAAACGGACAGTGCAAGAGAGGGGGAATGTTTACCCAAAATATTATTGTCCGCCGAGGTGACTTGCAGCGCGTTGTTTATGCCGCTCACACACCACGGCCGCGTATTTACTTCCTTGATGGCGGGGAGCCACGATGCCGGAAGCCTATAGCCGTCCTCTCTGTTGAAATTAGATGCATTGTTAGAAATTTCAACCGCTTCTCGGACCTTTCTTCTATAAATGTTTGTTTCTTTAGCGAGTACACGTGCGTTATTAAAATCGATGTCAGAGCCACAGTTCTCATGATGTTCCGCTACTGCCTATTTTGCACTTCGTTTTAGCCGCATGTGCCTTTCGTGTTCCTTAATGCGTTCTTTAACAGTCCTTCCCGTTTCGCCTATATACACTTTGCCGCAGCCACATGACACTTGATAGACGCCTGCAGTGTGGAGGCAATCAGGTGCATCCGTTTTCCGTCGCAAAAAGTCTTTTATTTTGTTTTGACTAAAGAAAGATGTCTGAATACCATTTTTCTTTAAAATTCTGCTTATGCGGTCAGTGACCCCAGAAACGAACGGTAACCTGACGGGGTGAGGAGGCGGTTCCTCGTCATTATTATTAGCGGTATAAATATTCCGCCTAAAAGCCCTGTCGATTGAATAACTATCATACCCATTTGCCTTCAATGTCCTCCTTAAAAAATTCAACTCCGATTCTAGTTGTCGTCATCGCTGATACGGAAGGCACGTGAAGACAGAGTGTTGAGAACTGCTTGCTTCTGGGCTGGGTGGTGGTGCGAAGTGGCATCTAAATACCCGTTTGTGTTAGCTTTCTGTACACTCTGTGACCTAGAGTGTTATCAGATCTTTTGTATACCAACACGTCTAGGAACGAGAGACCGACCTCACTCTCATCCTCCAAAGTGAATTTGATTTTGGGGTGAATTCCATTTAATAAATTGTGGAACGCATGAAGTTGTTCTTCGCCGTGTGGCCATATAACAAATGTATCGTCCACATAGCGGAGCCAGCAAGAAGGCTTCAGAGGAGCACTACTTAACGCCTGTTGCTCAAAATGTTCCATAAAAACGTCAGCTGCAACTGGCGAAATGGGTGAGCCCAAAGCCAGGCCGTCAGCACGTTCATAGAATTCACCATTGTATTTAAAATAGCTCGAACGAAGACATAATTCAATTAAGTCACAAACATCTGGAGCAACATTCTCTCTTATGATCTCCATTGTATCTGATACTGGGGCGTTAGTAAATAACGATGTCACATCGAAGCTAACAAGAATGTCACCTGCAGACATCCTCAGTGTGCGTATAATTTCTAAAAAATGTTTCGTATCTTTTATAAAAGTATTTGTTTTACCAACTAGATGTCTCAGTTTGCTAGATAAATGACGTACTAAAAAATAAATCTGTGAGTTAATCCCACTGACAACAGGCCTCAAAGGAACCGATTCTTTATGTATTTTCGGTAGTCCGTACATTCTGGGTGAGACAGGTATTCGAGGTGTTAGATTCTTTGTAATAGAGCTGTCGAGTCTGGAGTCTGATATCAGGTTTTTCACTTTCCGAACGATTCTGTTCGTCGGATCGCTTTTTAACTTGCGATACACAGCATCAGCTAGTAGCTGTTCCGCTGCTGTGTCGCCGTAAATAAGAAAGTTCTGTATATTAACCGTATAGCAAAATGCTCTCCCCGTTGTGTGGTATAATTTGCCAAAATCTCTTTCCGACACCTCGAACGGTTCCGGATATATGACAGATGTTACGATTACTTCATTCTCGAGCGCGTGCCGAAGTGAACGTACTACATAAATCTTATTTTCTCGAGATTGGGGATGTATAGAGACCTCGTCCTAAGTACAAATAAAAACCCAATATCTTAGGTTAATTTCATTCGCAGCAACATGTGGTGTAACATGAACCAAACGCAAAATCTTAGTGACCCATATTTTTAATTGGGCACTTTTTCTAACTTCGCGCAGCGTCTCACTTAAATGCATATATCACACTAAGTGTGACCATTAAGATGATATAAACCTCTATGGAATGTAAAAATCTATGTTTTATGGATAATTTCTGTGAAATCGTGTGAGAAAGACTACAGAGCTAACGGGGAGCACATGACATCGTGCCCGCAACGGCGGTGCACCTTCACCAGCGTGCTCTGAGTGGGCCCCTAGGCGGGTGCAGCTGCGCGCGACAGCGCGCCGAGTCGGCGTCCTTTCTGTTCTCACACTAACGAAGAAAATACGAGCGTACGTCATGCCAGACCACCATTCAGTACACACAAATCACCACATGTCGCGCATTATTGAATTTATAGTCAGTTTCGCTCATCAGACACACCGATGTTCGTTGCCTTGATGGCAACACATTAAAGGTCTAAAGCACTCTTTAGCACCATCGTGGCTCTAGCTCATACCACTTTGCGTTGGCAATGCTGCGGAATGGAGCTTTAAACCTTTAACGTTTTGCCATCAGGGCAATGTATATCTGAATGTCTGACAACCGAAACTAGTGATAAATCAGATAATAATAGCCTTTGACAGTTTATCCGAACATTCATTTCCAACGGTCTCTGTATCCCCTGCATTTCCACGAGGCTCCTCGCGGATTATGTTGTTATGTAGTCAGCAGATGCAATGCTTGAAAATTGTATCAAAATGAAGGGAGACCTGCACAGAATCGACGCCTGGTGCACGGACTGGCAGTCGGCCTCCAAAATAGACGTACGTAATGTATTGCGAATAAATAGACGGAAAGATCCGTTTGACAACACGGTTATCTAAAAAACACTGGAAAAGGTCACATCTCGCAACTACCTTCCAGCATGCGTACAGAGTGATTTAAAATGGAACTTCCTCACAACGTTCTTGGATTCGGTAGGCTAAAATTTAAACAAAAGAATATAATACAGAACATTTCTCGGGTATCCAGCTGGTTGGCGTCGTCCAACAGGCGCGGTATTTCGGCAAGCCGACTTCTCGCCATCTTAAGGCGTTCCTAGAATCTGGTGGACGATGCCAACGGGCTGAATGCCCGAGAAACGTTCGAGATTTCCGTACGCCGGGAAAACTTAAAATCACACAAAAGAAAATAAGATAAAATAATACGGTGACCTATTATAACCGGATGAAAGCTAACTACCGTTCGATTTCCGAGTTTACGTTGCAGAAGAATCTAGGATTGGAATCCAAACTGGGTACATGACTTGCGTACTCCAATATTAATTTTAAATATGCTTAAATGTCCTTTAAACGAGCAGAATAAAAAGATAATTTTTTTGGAATGTTACGATGAAACTGATGTGAGAGTTTCGTGATGTAAATAATCGCGGAATTTAGAAAGTTAATTATACACTTGGAAATGGTTTCTTATTTGACGAAGTCACTAATTTCATGCAACTTTTTACGTATTAAGAAGTGCTAGGGTCGAATCTGTGACTCTTGGTCTACGGATTTTTGGATCATCCAGGCTTTTTGCCAAAATTGCCCACCTCTGGCTCCCAGCTATCCCGACATCCAACGACATTTGTCGCTAAGAAACATTGCATGGGGGCTTAATTAAAATGCAATAATTTTGGTAGCTGTGTGACCGGTTACGAAGTCTCGTAACCGGTTGGCCCTGAGTAGTATTAGTACGCAATCTGACTGCATAAAATAACAACAAAGAATGAAAGGAAATTTCCATTAACACAATTGATTAATTAAGTCCCCTGCAACTATAAAAGCTACGAAACAACAAATCACAAGTGTAACTGTTCTGTGTGTGGTAGTGTGGTTCAACGTACATGTATCTGGCACGGTTCTTCCTCAATACGACAAGAAATTTTAAACACCATTTACAATGAACTAATTGAAAAACCAGAAATACTATAATTGCACATAGAAACCAGAATTACAAGTCTAATACATGAACACGAGCTAGATGCTTTGTTGACTGAACCTGTAACCAAGAGGCATTGTCATTAAGGAAATGTGAAATAATTTTTTTTTTACCTCCATATATATTGACGAAAAATACACTGTGATCATTGCAACATCTTCCATCTATACATTACACCAACCGAACAGCATCTACTGTCTCGCCCAACAGACCAACAACTGCACACGACATGCTCTGCTCCCACTAGTACTGCTCTCGACATCCTCTAAACAAGAACTGCCCACGACAATCTCTGAACTACTACTGCACCAGTGGAGGCGGCGGAATAACAATCTTTGGTGCAATCTCTGGCGCTGTGACTCAGTGTAGCCACCTTTCAACATTATGAGCACAGCGAAGAGATACGTAAGCCGTAAACGTGTATCTTGCAGGCACTCTGGAATCGCACTTCGGGACCTCTATCTACCCACAGGGGAAAAAAGAGAAAGAAAGAACATTCTCGACAGAGCACTGGCCTAAAAGGATGCCACATCGAAAGAGACTGCATTTGTAATTATGGGTGAAAGATTTATCCCAAGTACTTGGCAACTACGGTGTGCTCCGATGACCTGGATTAAGGGCAGAGCTGTCCACTCTACGGTGCCAGCTGGAATGGTATCACGTGGCTATGCTGACGTTGCTCTCTCCAGCGACGGCGTTGGTGCTGCCAGAGAGAATTAGGCTGTGCACCTGCAACAGGCTTCGCCGTCTCACTTCCTTTCATCGCAGCCAACTCTCTGCGTGTGATTGCGTTGCTGACGCAGCACTCTCTGAGACAGACGGCCAATTCGCTCCCACGGCGCCGTCGCGCGTTTTAGCTTCGCATCTGAGACGGACACGGGACCGCTGCCCAGTGAATCCCACCACACTGGCTGCTTGGCGTCTCCACCACGACACGACAGCAAGTGCAGGGGGTCGAGACTGAACGAGTCAACCAAGTTTTGAACCAATACGTCGCTGTTACTCAGAAAATACACACGCACAAGCTCGCACACGCACACACACAAACACACCGCAGTAACAGAAGTATTACTGGCGAGTACCATCTACGGTTGTGACCTAGGTCTTCAAAAGGTCGGTATTCACAGCCCTAGCAAAGACCGGTGCACGCTAGTTCCGTGCCGTTCGCCCGGGAGGTCATCAGCCAGAATGCAGGTGCTGGAAGGAAAAGGAAGACTCATTAGTGTTTAATGCCCCGTGGACAACAACGCCATTAGAGAGGGAATGCGACCTCGAATTGCGGAGGAATAGGAAGGGAAGTCGGCCATTTAATTACTCGGTGGACCAAATCGGTGCGGTCTGAGCAACACCGACTCAAAGGAAGGCCTCGGCGCTGGTTCGTGACGTCACGTCAGCTAGGCACGGCGAACGCCAGGTCTGTTGCACGTATACTCATGATGGTGGTGTCTCCCTCCCTGACACAGGAAAATGTGAAACTATTGGCGGTAGTTGACCAACACACATTGTTCTGAGAGATTTCTGCAATCAATTAATTGTGCAATTCATTACACTTCCTAACAAATAGTGTACTCCTGAACTTAAATTTCCACCTGTTTTAAGGATTGACGTACAAAAACAACTTCATGGTCCTGCAGCAACAGAATTCGTGCTTCTTTACCTTATTTGTAAATCTGAGGAAGTTATGTTTGTACTGGGTTGCTTTTACAAGAAACTGTGAACATATTGGTGCTCTTCTTTAGGTATCTTGGTTGACTATTGGATGAGGAGCACTGAATGTTAATGAAATATCTTGCGATTGTACACGTTGGGGGAGGGGTGGGGGACAGAAGAAGAGGCAAAAGAGAAATACTTGTTTCATCAAATAATTTTTTTTTATCTTATAAAGTTTCTCCTTTCAGTTGCAAGAGGGGAATATTTATCTTTTCTAATGAGCATGTTTAAAAAAGTTTAAGATCAGCAGTATTTTCGATGTATGGAGCTGTTTTGTTTCCTGTTTAGAATTCCTTTCGTTGAAAACGACTTTAATCTAATGACTGGCAACAGTTGGACATTTACACATGTAAATTAGTTCACATTTCCAGTGACGATATGAAACGAAAATAAATAAATAAATAAAAGAAACGAGTTCATTGTAAGGGGGTTGGGGTAAGTTTCGATAACAAAATGGATCAAGTAAATACAGTTACTTGAATGCAAAATTTCCGAAGCTTGCAATGGGGCAAAGCATCTTCTCATATTGATCTACGTTTGTTTCGACAGGATTCAGTAATACAGAACTATGATCTTCATTTATAGCTTTACGATAGTAAGAAAATCTTTCATCTAAATAAAACTGCAGAATCCAAAACAATACCAAACATTTTGTCCAAAAATAAGAGATTTATATTGATAAGCACGCCCAGGTGTTTCTGCAAGCAACAGACCTGGCGTTGGCCGTGCCTAGCTGACGTGACGTCACGAACAAGCGCCGAGGCCTTCCTTTGAGTCGGTGTTGGTCTGAGTCGCATTAAACGAACTCTCTGGAATGACACGGTACCCCACAGCAGACAGTTAACGAAGTTAAGAGCGTATGAAATAGGTTCCCAGGTATGTGGGTGGTTCGAAGACTTCTTGAGCAATAGAACCCAGTACGTTGTCCTTGACGTCGAATCATCATCAGAGACGAGGGTATCGTCTAGAGGGCCCCAGCGAAGTGTCCCAGGACCGCTCTTATCCTTTCTATACAAAAATGATCTGGCGGACAGGGTGAGCGGCAATCTTCGACTGTGTGCTGATGATGCTGTGGTGTACGGGAAGGTGTCGTCGTTGAGTGACTTTAGGAGGATACGAGATGACTTAGACAACATTTATACACTCCTGGAAATGGAAAAAAGAACACATTGACACCGGTGTGTCAGACCCACCATACTTGCTCCGGACACTGCGAGAGGGCTGTACAAGCAATGATCACACGCACGGCACAGCGGACACACCAGGAACCGCGGTGTTGGCCATCGAATGGCGCTAGCTGCGCAGCATTTGTGCACCGCCGCCGTCAGTGTCAGCCAGTTTGCCGTGGCATACGGAGCTCCATCGCAGTCTTTAACACTGCTAGCATACCGCGACAGCGTGGACGTGAACCGTATGTGCAGTTGACGGACTTTGAGCGAGGGCGTATAGTGGGCATGCGGGAGGCCGGGTGGACGTACCGCCGAAGTACTCAACACGGGGGGCGTGAGGTCTCCACAGTACATCGATGTTGTCGCCAGTGGTCGGCGGAAGGTGCACGTGCCCGTCGACCTGGTACCGGACCGCAGCGGCGCACGGATGCACGCCAAGACCGTAGGATCCTACGCAGTGCCGTAGGGGACCGCACCGCCACTTCCCAGCAAATTAGGGACACTGTTGCTCCTGGGGTATCGGCGAGGACCATTCGCAACCGTCTCCATGAAGCTGGGCTACGGTCCCGCACACCGTTAGGCCGTCTTCCGCTCACGCCCCAACATCGTGCAGCCCGCCTCCAGTGGTGTCGCGACAGGCGTGAATGGAGGGACGAATGGAGACGTGTCGTCTTCAACGATGAGAGTCGCTTCTGCCTTGGTGCCAATGATGGTCGTATGCGTGTTTGGCGCCGTGTGGGTGAGCGCCACAATCAGGACTGCATACGACCGAGGCACACAGGGCCAACACCCGGCATCATGGTGTGGGGAGCGATCTCCTACACTGGCCGTACACCACTGGTGATCGTCGAGGGGACACTGAATAGTGCACGGTACATCCAAACCGTCATCGAACACATCGTTCTACCATTCCTAGACCGGCAAAGGAACTTGCTGTTCCAACAGGACAATGCACGTCCGCATGTATCCCGTGCCACTCAACGTGCTCTAGAAGGTGTAAGTCAACTACCCTGGCCAGCAAGATCTCCGGATCTGTCCCCCATTGAGCATGTTTGGGACTGGATGAAGCGTCGTCTCACGCGGTCTGCACGTCCAGCACGAACGCTGGTCCAACTGAGGCGCCAGATGGAAGTGGCATGGCAAGCCGTTCCACAGGACTACATCCAGCATCTCTACGATCGTCTCCATGGGAGAATAGCAGCCTGCATTGCTGCGAAAGGTGGATATACACTGTACTAGTGCCGACATTGTGCATGCTCTGTTGCCTGTGTCTATGTGCCTGTGGTTCTGTCAGTGTGATCATGTGATGTATCTGACCCCAGGAATGTGTCAATAAAGTTTCCCCTTCCTGGGACAATGAATTCACGGTGTTCTTATTTCAATTTCCAGAAGTGTAGTTCGCGTGATGAATGTCAGATAGCTCTAGATGTAGGAAAACGTGTGTTAATGCAGATAGTAGCAAAACAAATATCTTGTTTGACACGTTCACGCCGATTCAATATCTAGACTTAACGTTGCAAAGCGATATTAAATGGTAGGAGTATGGAAGGACGTTAGCAGGGAAGACGAATGGTCGACTTCGCGTTACTGGGAGAATTTTGGAAAATTGTAGGTCATTTAAAAGGAGACCTCGTATAGAACACTAGTTCGACCCAATCTTTAGTATTGCTTGAGTGTCTGCGATCCTCAACAAGTCGCAGTAAAGCAAGACATCGAAGAAATTCAGAGGTGTGCAACTAGATTTGAATGGGCAGGTTCGATCAACACGCCAGTGTTATGGTTCTAATGGCTCTGAGCACTATGGGACTTAACTTCTGAGGTCATCAGTCCTCTAGAACTTAGAACTACTTGAACCTAACTAACCTAAAGACATCACACACTTCCATGCCCGAGGCAGGATTAGAACCTGCGACCGTAGCGTTCGCGCGGTTCCAGACTGAAGGGCGTAGAACCGCTCGGCCATAACGGCCGGCTTATGTGCTGTACAAGTGACGCATGTTAAGAAGAGTGTTGCAAGAGTGCGTAGCACCGCTTGCTGGGTTGTGGTGCGGAGTGACGTCTGAATCCCTGTTTGTGTCGGTAGGCTCCGTAGATACTCCGTGTGGCAGAGCACTGTCTGGCCTTCTGTAGAGCAACGTATGTAGAAGCGGGCGACCGACGTCTCTTTCCGTCTCCAAGGTGAAGATTTTCGGATGAACGACATTTAAGATCTCGCTAAACTGTGTAGTTCTGATGTTAGATGAAACACCCCTATAAGAAAAATAGGAAGAGAGCTTAAGGACTGAGCTCTGCTAAATCTTTTGCAATATTTATACACGAGTTTTGAGTTTATGGTGTTCTTTTCATGCGGGCATAGTTCATATTTGATAAGCAGTTTGAGATATGGAAACTAGACTCGCAATGCGAAATTGTGTCACCCTGTGACATCTAGACATTCTAGAAGCCAAGTCACTGTGAGATCCCGCCTGCTCCCTCAGAGACAGCTGCAAACAGAGCCCGCAGGGGCCCGGCAGCCCTTGACATCTCGGGACGAGACGAGGTACCTGCACACGTACCGCCAGCGCAGGCACGGCGAATGCAGTAATTGCCCGGCGTTTTTGAGCGCGGCGTCCTCGATCGCCGCCTTTGACCTGCTTGCAGAAGGAATGTCTGCGCGTCCAGTCTCCGGCCGGCCTTTACGACACGGCCGTAAATCTGTTCCCTAAGACGCCTGCGGCAGTTTGCCCTAATGAACATGAACATTCCGCTGCCGGCGTAGCTGACCGCCGTATCACTGTAGCCTGCGTCGGAGGCCATTTCGAAATTGTCGCACAGCACGGTATTCATCCCACTGGTTGTGATTACTTGTTTAGCATCACCTGAAGTACCTACTACTGTCCTGTCGAAATAACTAAGTGCCTGAGAACTAGTGGTTTACGGATCAGCTACGAGGGAAGCTCAAAAGGTAAGCTACACATTTTTAAGGCAGGCCAAAGTGACTTATAAATATTTGTTTTGTAAATTAAACTGCCTTTTCCTGCTGCTAGTTACTTTATTTATTCCATACGCGTTTCGTCTTTTCCTGTTCTAAGGCATCATCAGTGGGACCTATAACGATACAGTTTCGTTAGTTATAGATTATCAAACAGTCCACTTCTCGATTTTTTGTAAAAGAAGTAATTACTTACGATTTGCTGACCTGCGTTTCTTCACATCTGGTCTGCAGATCGCACTACCACGCTTTTATCACTGCCATATAATCACGTCTTTGTGTTCTCGCCTTCCACACACTGTTCCACGTGTTTCTCACTATTTTTTGTGGTGAACTATTGTTCGTTTGTCACTCGATACAACTATTTCGTCGTACACTGCTTTTCACAGCGTAAATATTAGACCCCATTACGTGTTTCATCTTCTTTGGTATGTTTACCTATTTGTTGCCAACCTAACGAAGTATATGTTGAACAGCAGTGTACGACGAAACAGTTGTATAGAGTGACACAAAAAATAGTGAGAAACATGGGGAACAGTGTGTGGAAGGCCGTAACACAAAGACGTGATTATATGGCAGTGATAAAAGTGGTAGTGCGACATCCAGACCAGATGTGAGGAAACGCACATCAGCAAATCGTAAGTAATTACTTTTTTACAAAAAATCGCGAAGTGAACTGTTTGATAATCTATAACTAAAAAATGGTTCAAATGGCTCTGACCTCTATGGGACTTAACATCTGTGGTCATTAGTCACCTAGAACTTAGAACTTCTTAAACCTAACTAACCTAAGGACGTCACACACATCCATGCCCGAGGCAGGATTCGAACCTGCGACCGTAGCGGTCGTTCGGTTCCAGACTGAAGCGCCTAGAACCGCACGGCCACACCGGCCGGCAATCTATAACTAAAAAAACTGTATCGTTATACATCCCACTGATCATGCCTTAGAACAGGAGAAGGCAAAAGGCGTATGGGATAAATAAAGTAACTAGCAGCAGGAAAAGGCAGTTTTATTTACAAAACAAATATTTATATGCTTGCTGCGGAGAACGGCCACACAAACAAACTTGTTGTTCAATGTGACTTATACTGAATGCTGCACTACACTTCGTAGTGACACAGATACGTGCTACTATTTTTTAGCATAGTCACCCATTCTCAGTGAGAAACGGTCGGAACTTTCTGCCAAGCGTTCGATTCTTCGATGACAGAAATCGGCCCCTCGGTCACAGAATCTTTCGAGAACCACTGCGCACAAGTCCGCAACCTCCGAAAAAATCTGCGACTGCCGCGAAACTGTTCGTCGATACCCTGTGCATTGTCGTCTGTGCTAGGTGTCGCTGGCCTTCCTCCCCGATCGGCGTCGCCTGCGTCTGCGCGGCCTTGGTCAAACTGTCGGCACAATTCCGTTACCGCTCAACTTGACACTGCATTTGCTAATTCACCGCCAGAATTTCACAGCGAATCTGTGTGCTCTTTACACGTTTTGTCCACAAGAATCGTACTGCACGGAGTACTTCAAGTGTGGAGTACATTCCCAGTTGCCACGCTCTTTCATTTCCGCACTGTGAGTCACCTGTCATATACGTAACAGCAGCATGACTACGACTGCAGGAACCGCAGAACAAGTAATGTATTCTGACAATGTGCCACTCTTGTTGCGCGATGGTCTTAGCGCGGGATGACACGTGTAATTTGCGCTCATAAGCCAAAACATTATGTCCACTGCCCGTCGCAACGCTGGGTGCCACATGGTCGCGCTGCGGACGCGGAAACAAAAGTGTATAAGCGGAACAGGCACGGGTGATGGATCACCATAGCGAAGATGTTGTTCTGGTCTTCAGTCCTGAGACTGGTTTGATGCAGGTCTCCATGCTACTCTATCCTGTGCAAGCTTCTTCATCTCCCAGTACCTACTGCAACCTACATCCTTCTGAATCTGTTTAGTGTATTCATCTCTTGCTCTCCCTCTACGATTTTTTACCCTCCACGCTGCCCTCCAGTACTAAATTGGTGATCCCTTGATGCCTCAGAATAAGCCCTACCAACCGCTACCTTCTTCTAGTCAAGTTGTACCACAAACTCCTCTTCTCCCCAATTCTGTTCAATACCTCCTCATTAGTTATGTGATCTACCCATCTAATCTTCAGCATTCTTCTGTAGCACCGCATTTCGAAAGCTTCTATTCTCTTCTTGTCCAAACTATTTATCGTCCACATTTCACTTCCATACATGGCTAGACTCCATGCAAATACTTTCAGAAACGACTTCCTGACACTTAAATCTATACTCGATGTTAACAAATTCCTCTTCTTCAGAAACGCTTTCCTTGCCATTGCCAGTCTACATTTTACATCCTCTCTACTTCGACAATCATCAGTTATTTTGCTCCCCAAATAATAAAACTCAGTTACTACTTTAAGCGTCTCATTTCCTAATCCCCTCAGCATCACCCGATTTAATTCGACTACATTCCATTATTCTCGTTTTGCTTTTGTTGATGTTCATCTTATATCCTCCTTTCAAGACACTGTCCATTCCGTTCAACTGCTCTTCCAAGTCCTTTGCTGTCTCTGACAGCTACGGTCGCAGTTTCGAATCCTGCCTCGGGCATGGATGTGTGTGATGTCCTTAGGTTAGTTAGGTTTAAGTAGTTCTAAGTTCTAGGGGACTTATGACCACAGCAGTTGAGTCCCATAGTGCTCAGAGCCATTTGAACCATTTTGTCTCTGACAGAATTGCAATGTCATCGGCGAACCTCAAAGTTTTTACTTCTTCTCCATGGAGTTTAATTCCTACTCCAAATTTTTCTTTTGTTTCCTTTACTGCTTGCTCAATATACAGATTGAAAACATCCGGGAGAGGCTACAACCCTGTCTCACTCTCTTCCCAACCACTGCTTCCCTTTCATGCCCCTCTACTCTTATAACTGCCATCTGGCTTCTGTACAAATTGTAAATAGCCTTTCGCTTCCTGTATTTTACCCCCGCCACTTTCAGAGTTTGAGAGTATTCCAGTCAACATTATCAAAAGCTTTCTCTAAGTCTACAAACGCTAGAAACGTAGGTTTGCTTTCCTTAATCTATCTTCTAAGATAAGTCGTAGGGGCAGTATTGCCTCGCGTGTTCCAACATATTACCTAACGAAGATATGGGCTGCAAATGGGGAAATCCATGAAGATAAGCGACTTTGACAAAGTGGAGATCATTATTACGCAGAGCCTGTGAACGAGTATCTCGAAACGGTGAACTTAATCCAATGTTCATTTGCTACTGTGGTGAGCATCTACGGAAGAGGTAGAAGGACAGTGAAACCACCACTAGGCGTTAAATGGATGGACGCCAATGAATCTTCGCAGAACGTGGGGTTCGGGGGCTTGTCTGCTCTGTAAACTAGGATACATGGCGATCTGCCGAACGAGCACAATGCTGGTGAACGCACAAGTGTGTCGCAGCACATCCCTGATCGTACATTGTTGAACATGGAGCTCCGCAGCAAACCACCCCTATGTGTTCATACATTGACACAACGACATCGTCAATTACGACTGCAGTGGGCATGGAACCATTGGGATTCTACTGTCGATCAATGGAAACGTGTCGGCTCTTCGGATGAATCACATTTTTGCTACACTAGGTCGATGGTCGTCTCCACAAGCGCCGCCATCGAGGTGAGCGGCGTCTGTAACGTGCAGTGCATCACGGACGCAGGTTGGTGGGAGCAGTATTATGCCATGGGAGGCATTCTCCCCGCGCTTTCACGGAACCTGTGGTAGCAATCGAGGACACGCTGACTGCTGCGAACCATCTGCATCCCTTCATGCTCGATTTCTTCCCCGATGGCGATATCAGCTTTCAGCAGTGTAACTGTCCGTGTCTCGAAATCTGAACCGTGCTACAGTGGTCTGAGGAGCATTTCAGGTAATTCACGTTGATGCCTCGGCAATCTGCCTGATGTAAGCCATACGGAACCCGCAAGGGACGCTATCGAGCGCCATCACGGCGTACGCAAATCAGCGGACCGTTATTTACGCGAATTACACGACCTGTCCCGTGACCGTCTAATGCTACGTACCTCCACAAAGCAATCAACAAACTGTCAGATCCCTGATATGCAGAATCAGCTATGTATTTCGTTCTAAAGACGGACAAACAATCTATTGTGGAGGCGGTCATAATGTTTTTCCTCATCAGTGTACTTCCTGAATTCCACTCGCACCGCAACAGCAACAAGTCACGAGTCTGGCAACGCCTTCTATTCTGTTCTTTGCTATCGTTTTGCTCTGCTGCCTCGCGTACAAGTTGGCACACTCAGGTGCTCATGACGCCTGCTGCTAACGTAACAACTGCAGTTCCGCTCCGTTCTCTGTAATCGTTTTCTGTGCGGCGGGTTTGCACCGACAAAAAAAAAGAAAAAAAATCCGCAACACCAAGAAGTTATTGTGCGACATAAACGATAGATGTAGGCGGGCATCTACATCTGAAAGATAGTGTCTATTCAAATTTCACGCCAGTCGCCTAAGAGTGGCGCTAGTAACGCCACTAGAAGGATGGAAATGAGGTTTGCTTTGTATACATGCTGTAGTGGTCGTAGCTGTTGATTACCTTTGGGATTGGACGTGGTGAGTTGCTGTTAGCAATGAACATTGATACATAATTGTTGAGGCTTTCGTCGCTGCTGGTTTTTGTTCAAATGGTTCAAATGGCTCTAAGCACTACGGGACTTAACATCTGAGGTCATCAGTCCCCTAGAGTTGCAACTACTTAAACCCAACTTACCTAAGGACATCACACATATCCATGCCCGAGACAGGATTCGAACCTGCGACCGTAGCAGCCGCGCGGTGCCGGACTAAAGCGCCTAGAACCGCTCGGCCACAGCGGACGGCCTGGTTTTTGTCTAGGGATCTCCGGCCGTTAGTTGTTTGGTAATTTTTCTGACGCTACACCAGCACGAGTGGCTGGCATTGTCGAAGATGCACCCTCCGTTGCTTCTGGCGAGGCGGAGTTGAGCCCGAGGCCAGAGATCACATATATCTGACGTACCAATGTCTGAGGTAGGACCCTGAAGGATCCTGCTTCTCCCCTTGCTACCTGGAAAGGTCATTTTCTGCAGCAAGAAATAGTTCAGAGGAAAGGGGAAAGCCTCAGTGTAAACAGACCCTGGATTCCCGTGCTACTGCGAACGACCGTCGCAGATGGCAAGTGGAGAACCAGGATCTTCCATGGTCCTACCTGAGAGGTTGGCGCAACAGGTGGTTGTCATCAGAGTGAGATTTCCACTCTGCATCAACTTCCAGGCAGATTAAAACTGTGTGCCGGACCGAGACTCGAACTCGGGACCTTTGCCTTTCGCAGGCAATTGCTCTACCATCTGAGCTACCCCAGCACGACTCACGACCCGTCTTCACAGCTTCAATTCTGTCAGTACCTCGTCTCCTACCTTCAAAACTTCATTTCCGGCTGCGGGCTCGACTCAAGTCTGCCACCAGCATTAGAAGGTGCATCTTCGACATTGCCAGTCTCTCGTGCTGGCGGAACGTCAGAAAAATCATTAAACAAACGTCGGTAGAAGATCCCGAGACGAAAGTCAACAGGCAGTACGTTCGCAGAGATACTGAAGTGGCTGGTGCCGGCTGCAGCAGTGATCTCTCTGACTGCCAGGTCGACGACCGCCGTTTTCCTGCCCGATGGAAGCAGCGGCGCTGCTGGGCCGCCCTGGGGAATGAGTCGGCGGCGGTTGCGTGTCGCGGGGAAGTGCGCTCGGCTTCGCGCGGAGGAAAGTTGCCGCCGCCACGCCATCTGGGTCGGCCCTCCCCCACGACCGCCAAATGACAGCCCCGGTCCCGCATTCGTCACCCCCGGCACACACTGTAAGAGCCCGCGCCCCGGGCCGCAGCGCCTGCTCGATTGCCCGTGTCACGTGCCCGCGTTCCATTTAACTCCTCGGCCTGCGGCGTCCAGCGTCCACCAAAGCCGGTGGCCTGTAACGTCCTACAACACTGCTGCTCCCGGTAACTGACACGCCGGACGCGCATTTGGGAATAACAGCTTTCAAATCCGCATCCGTACATCCAGATTTAAGCTCTCGTTCATTTCTCTAAACAGCTTACGGCAAATGCCAGGATGGTTTCTCGGTAAGTGCGTGTTCGATTTCCTTTCTCTTACTTGCGCAATGCGAGCTTCCGCTAAGTGTCTGGTGACCTAGTCATCGCTGGAAAATTAAATCCTTATCTTCCTTTCTTGTTTTGTGATAAACAGTCCCAAGGTTTCGACAATGACTTCTTTCTCTTCGTCAGGAAGCAACTAAACGTCACAAAGGGGACGCGAATCCACAGACGTACGTTAACACCCCGTGTGATCAACGATTGCGTCAGGCCCAACAAATGTCCACAGCGTCATCGCTCTCATCAAATTATACGACGACACAAATCTGTCTTAGACTGTCGCTGTCTAGTGCCCTGCCCGCGCGACTGGAATATCGATACTAGTCGCGGTACAGTTCATTCCTTGACTGGACACGGGTCTTGCATTTAAACCACTAGAGAGTGAGGCAGACACGTATATGCACATGCGGAGCAGAAGGTCCCCATAACGCACTCTCATCTCCCGCGTGCACTACACGAACAGTACACATACAGTGGACGTAGACTACACAGGAACAGAAATACGGTATACACAGAAATAAGAGACCAAGAAAATGGGCACAGTTAGATGAAGTAACAAACAGTATCACAAAAACAATACATAAAGAGTACCTGCGGACACGACGTAACACATATGTATAAATGCAACGTAAAAACAATATCCAGATGAAGGACAGCCACACCCACAGTGACAACAATGACATCGAAGACGATGAGAGGAAGGAAGATGAGAAGTAACAGTTCAAAAAAATGGTTCAAATGGCTCTGAGTACTATGGCACTTAACATCTGAGGTCATCAGTCCCCTAGAACTTAGAACTGATTAAACCTAAGTAACCTAGGGACGTCACACACATCCATGCCCGACGCAGGATTCGAACCTGCGACCGTAGCGGTCGCGCGGTTCCAGACTGAAGCGCCTAGAACAGCTGGGCCACACAGGCCGGCAGAAGTAACATTAAATAAGACACCTAGAATTATGAATCAGACGTAACATCCCAAAATGCACTGAAACATTGTATATATCAGGCAAATAAAAGTTAAGGATAGCGAATACTACAGTAAATGATATGTAAGGGACTCGGAAACTAGCCAAGAAAGCACCAAAGTTGCACATGAACGAATACATAATGTTAAGGCACTGGATTAGCAACACCATTTCTCCGCTAGTAGCTATAAACTGTTTTATTCTACACTCCTGGAAATTGAAATAAGAACACCGTGAATTCATTGTCCCAGGAAGGGGAATCTTTATTGACACATTCCTGGGGTCAGATACATCACATGATCACACTGACAGAACCACAGGCACATAGACACAGGCAACAGAGCATGCACAATGTCGGCACTGGTACAGTGTATATCCACCTTTCGCAGCAATGCAGGCTGCTATTCTCCCATGGAGACGATCGTAGAGATGCTGGATGTAGTCCTGTGGAACGGCTTGCCATGCCATTTCCACCTGGCGCTTCAGTTGGACCAGCGTTCGTGCTGGACGTGCAGACCGCGTGAGACGACGCTTCATCCAGTCCCAAACATGCTCAATGGGGGACAGATCCGGAGATCTTGCTGGCCAGGGTAGTTGACTTACACCTTCTAGAGCACGTTGGGTGGCACGGGATACATGCGGACGTGCATTGTCCTGTTGGAACAGCAAGTTCCCTTGCCGGTCTAGGAATGGTAGAACGATGGGTTCGATGACGGTTTGGATGTACCGTGCACTATTCAGTGTCCCCTCGACGATCACCAGTGGTGTACGGCCAGTGTAGGAGATCGCTCCCCACACCATGATGCCGGGTGTTGGCCCTGTGTGCCTCGGTCGTATGCAGTCCTGATTGTGGCGCTCACCTGCACGGCGCCAAACACGCATACGACCATCATTGGCACCAAGGCAGAAGCGACTCTCATCGCTGAAGACGACACGTCTCCATTCGTCCCTCCATTCACGCCTGTCGCGATACCACTGGAGGCGGGCTGCACGATGTTGGGGCGTGAGCGGAAGACGGCCTAACGGTGTGCGGGACCGTAGCCCAGCTTCATGGAGACGGTTGCGAATGGTCCTCGCCGATACCCCAGGAGCAACAGTGTCCCTAATTTGCTGGGAAGTGGTGGTGCGGTCCCCTACGGCACTGCGTAGGATCCTACGGTCTTGGCGTGCATCCGTGCGTCGCTGCGGTCCGGTCCCAGGTCGACGGGCACGTGCACCTTCCGCCGACCACTGGCGACAACATCGATGTACTGTGGAGACCTCACGCCTCACGTGTTGAGCAATTCGGCGGTACGTCCACCCGGCCTCCCGCATGCCCACTATACGCCCTCGCTCAAAGTCCGTCAACTGCACATACGGTTCACGTCCATGCTGTCGCGGCATGCTACCAGTGTTAAAGACTGCGATGGAGCTCCGTATGCCACGGCAAACTGGCTGACACTGACGGCGGCGGTGCACAAATGCTGCGCAGCTAGCGCCATTCGACGGCCAACACCGCGGTTCCTGGTGTGTCCGCTGTGCCGTGCGTGTGATCATTGCTTGTACAGCCCTCTCGCAGTGTCCGGAGCAAGTATGGTGGGTCTGACACACCGGTGTCAATGTGTTCTTTTTTCCATTTCCAGGAGTGTAGCTGGCGGGCAACAGCTCGAAGAAACCATTCTGAGATATTCACCGCCACCCACAATCAGTCACGGTAGTAACAAATCTCTCCTCCATCGTGTAATCGTTTCATATTCTTCTTAAAAGAACAAAATTTTGTTTATATTTCAGAGTCAAATTATTCGTTATTTTGTGAAGTATTTATTGCGTGTCATTGCAGATAAAAACAAAACAAAAGCTACAAAGAATATGACAAACGAAAACTGTAATATATATGACCTGTTTCAAAATATCAGGTAAAAAGTCTTTAAATTTCCAGTAAATACAATAACGCCCGCATAGTGACAGTGCAGCCCACATCTACACTGCGTAACACAATTAAAGAGAGCTTTTGTTGGAACACCGTAATGGCCGCCCATTGCGACGCTGAAGTTAGACATTTGGCTCCAAGGTGCCTACAGCCTTCCTCTGTAATCATGCATAAGCGTGGGTGCGACATCACCCTCGCGATCAGTGAAGCATCAGAGAGCCAGGTGTCGACACATGCGACTAAAAGGCCAGAGATCAAAAGTTTACGTGAGCAGTAAAGTGGGTTGTTGATGTCACAGCGACACCATATTTCGCCACAGTTCAACCCAACACCATTGTGTCCGTGTCGCACTACGGAAAGGTCGTCACAGCCACTCTCACTCACATCTCATAGCTCTGCGATGGGGTCAGGACCGTGACCCTCAGCCTTGTAGTCGCACGAGCTGCTTATGAGCGCCCGAGAAAAAACATTTGAGACACGTGGCTGCCCAGAATCGACTGGAAATGGCCATGAGAGACAATTACTGGGTGTTAAAGTAGTGACCCTTTAATTGTTCTGTGGAGTGTACATATACGTTGTTAACGTAGCTCCTACATTTACATTGGTACTCTGCAAGCCTTGCTACGGTGTGTGGCGGAGGGTAATTCTTGTACTACTATCCCCCCCCCCCCCCTCTCCCGCCGTTCCTGTTCCACCGAGAATGGCGCGTGTGAAGAATGACTGTCGGTGAACTTCCACAAGAACTCTGCTTTTCTTGGTCATTTCGAGACACATACGTAAGGAAGAAACAGGTTCGTTCGATTCTTACCGGAGCAGGTGCTCCCTAAATTTGCACTGGAGTTTGTTGAGTATCTGCATAGCACTCTCGCGTAGGCTTAACGGTCCCGTGACGAGGCGCGCCGCTCTTCGTTGGGTCTTGTCTATCTCTTCTATTAATACAACCTGGTAAGGGACCTGGTCTGATGATCAGTATTCAAGAATCGGTAGGACATCTACATCTACATCTACATTTATACTCCGCAAGCCACCCAACGGTGTGTGGCGGAGGGCACTTTACGTGCCACTGTCATTACCTCCCTTTCCTGTTCCAGTCGCGTATGGTTCGCGGGAAGAACGACTGCCGGAAAGCCTCCGTGCGCGCTCTAATCTCTATAATTTTACATTCGTGATCTCCTCGGGAGGTATAAGTAGGGGGAAGCAATATATTCGATACCTCATCCAGAAACGCACCCTCTCGAAACCTGGCATGCAAGCTACACCGTGATGCAGAGCGCCTCTCTTGCAGAGTCTGCCACTTGAGTTTGTTAAACATCTCCGTAACGCTATCACGGTTACCAAATAACCCTGTGACGAAACGCGCCGCTCTTCTTTGGACCTTCTCTATCTCCTCCGTCAACCCGATCTGGTACGGATCGCACACTGATGAGCAATACTCAAGTATAGGTCGAACGAGTGTTTTGTAAGCCACCTCCTTTGTTGATGGACTACATTTTCTAAGGACTCTCCCAATGAATCTCAACCTGGTACCCGCTTTACCAAAGATTAATTTTATACGATCATTCCACTTCAAATCGTTCCGCACGCATACTCCCAGATATTTTACAGTAGTAACTGCTACCAGTGTTTGTTCCGCTATCATATAATCATACAATAAAGAATCCTTCTTTCTATGTATTCGCAATACATTAAATCTGTCTATGTTAAGGGTCAGTACTGTAAAACTACTTCTTTCATAAGTGAATTACGTTTTCTCAAGATTCTTGCTCTGAATGACACCCGCTACATACTTTTCCTATCAGTTGTTTTGTGTGGTAATTCTACTTTAGGCCGCTCCAGAAGTCTTCGCGTACCATTTTACGGCAGTTACTACTTCAGGTAATCCATGCTGTTCGATGACCGAGTCTCCTTAATTTCAAGCGTGCGCTGGAACCCTTGTCTGTTCACGCGGAGTTTTGAGCTTATTCGCGGGACGTTATTTGGGCACTGCTGATTTTTCTTTTCTCCTGTACTTTATGATGGTTGCTCAGCGCAGTTCTGCGTAATGGCTCTGGTGGACTGCTCCACGTAGCTGCTACCACACCCACATCGAATTTTTTTTTTACTGGCCGAGGCGGACCATTGGTCGAGATAGGATTCGCATTCTGGAGGAACGGCCATACAGTTTTAGATTTACTTTGGTGTTCCCAAAACGCTTAAAGTAAATTTGGAAAAGTAGGCAGCCGAGCTTTCGGTGTTGCTGTCCAATCACAGCTTGCGTTCAGTCTCAGGTGGTCTCGTTGATAGCATGACGTTAAACACCAGTGTTGCTTGTTTTATGCAATATCTGTTATTTTTTGTGTTGTTCCGGGATCGGCTGTCAAACCATTAAAAAAAGCAGTCAACTATTGTAAACGACACGGTGTGTGTGAGACATGTGGGGCAGCTCACAACGGCAAAATTATCGTGTTACTCGGAATTGGCATCGGCCCGTAATTCTTGCCCTGCAACGTGCTCGCTAGGAGCGAGGTCCAGGCTGTACGGAGGATGATCAAACGCGTCCCAGTGAAATTGCCCTAAGAGTTGTTTGGTCACATTCACAGTGTGAGGTCGGGCATTGTCGTGCAAAAAAACATCACCTTTCGACAGTAAGCCTCGGCGCTTATTCTGTATTGCGCGGCGCAGTTTTTTAATGGTCTCGCAGTAACCATGTGCATTGATTGTTTGGCCTCGCGGTAAGAAATCAATCAGCAAAATGCCTTTTCTGTCCCAAAAAACGGTGGACATGACTTTTCGAGGTGTCAAGATTTGCTTCGGCTTCACCTTCGCTGGGGATGAAGTGTGCGTCCGCAGCTCGTGGTCGTGCGGTAGCGTTCTCGCTTCTCACGCCCGGGTTCCCGGGTTCGATTCCAGGCGGGGTCAGGGTTTTTCTCTGCCTCCTGATGTCTGGGTGTTGTGTGATGTCCTTAGGTTAGTTAGGTTTAAGTAGTTCTAAGTTCTAGGGGACTGATGACCATAGATGTTAAGTCCCATAGTGCTCAGAGCCATTTTATTTGATGAAGTGTGGCTGCATTCTATTGATTGCCATTTTGTTTCAGGGGTGTCGTACGATACCCAAGTTTCGTCCCCCATGACTATCCGAGAAAGAAAACCATCGCCTTCTTCATTGTAGCGTGTCAAAAAATGAAGTGCTCTGCCCATACGTTGTTTTTTGTGTTGTTCAATAAGAATTTTGAGTACCCAACGTGAGCAAAGTTTTCGAAATTTCAGTTTTTCAGTAACAATTTCATGAATTAGTGATCGTGAGATTTGTCGAACTTCCATAGCAAGGGCACAAAGTGTAAACTTACGGTTGTGCTTGATCTTCTCTTCAATTGTGTGAACCAGTTCGTCAGTAACCACAGACGGGCGCCCACTTCGTTTTTCATCGTGCACTTGATCACCTCCTTCATTGAACAGTCTGACCCATCTTATAACCATTGAATCGCTCATAGCATTTTGTCCGCAAACCTCGCAGATTTTCCGATGAATTTTCCTTTGGTTTAACTTTCTTTGAATTTAGAAAACGAATCACAGATCTGATCTCACACTCGACGGCATTTTCAATTACGGCTGACATTATAAAGAAGCACTACAAAGCACACGTCGGCAGCAGCGATCTGAAAATGGCGTACAAGTCTTCTCCTTGAGTCAGAGTAACTGCCGCGCATGCTCGGAACTGCGATCGTAGCGCTGCCGCGGGTAGAAATAGAAACGGAACTTACTTTGTGGACGACCCTCGAAGAGACCCAGACACATGTGTGTGCAGTATACGAGGCCTAATCGTATATTTAGGTCCAATCAGTCGCGAAACGGAAACGATCGATCGCGTCACGTCGACCGTTTCAGTTCTGAACACACGTTGTTGTTGTTGTGGTCTTCAGTCCAGAGACTGGTTTGATGCAGCTCTCCATGCTACTCTATCCTGTGCAAGCTGCTTCATCTCCCAGTCCGTACTGCAGCCTACATCCTTCTGAATCTGCTTAGTGTATTTATCTCTTGGTCTCTCTCTACGATTTTTACCCTCCACGCTGCCCTCCAATGCTAAATTTGTGATCCCTTGATGCCTCAGGACATGTCCTACCAACCGGTCCTTTCTTCTAGTCAACTTGTGCAACAAACGTCTCTTCTCCTCAATCCTATTCAATACCTCCTCATTAGTTACGTGATGTACCCATCTAATCTTCAGCATTCTTCTGTAGCACCAAATTTCGAAAGCTTCTATTCTCTTCTTGTCCAAACTATTTATTGTCCATGTTTCACTTCCATACATGGCTACACCCCATACAAATACTTTCAGAAACGACTTCCTGACACAACAAATTTCTCTTCTTCAGAAACACTTTCCTTCCCATTGCCAGCCTACATTTTATATCCTCTCTACTTCGACCATCATCAGTTATTTTGCTCCCCAAATAGCAAAACTCCTTTACTTTAAGTGTCTCATTTCCTAATCTAATTCCCTCAGCATCACCCGACTTAATTCGGCTACATTCCATTATCCTCGTTTTGCTTTTGTTGATGTTCATCTTATATCCTCCTTTCAAGACACTGTCCATTCCGTTCAACTGCTCTTCCAAGTCCTTTGCTGTCTCTGACAGAATTACAATGTCATCAACGAACCTCAAAGTTTTTATTTCTTCTCCATGGATTTTAATGCCTACTACGAACTTTTCTTTTGTTTCCTTTACTGCTTGCTCAATATACAGATTGAATAACATCGGGGAGAGGCTACAACCCTGTCTCACTCCCTTCCCAACCACTGCTTCTCTTTAATGCTCCCCCCCCCCCCCGTCCCGACTCTTATAACTGCCATCTGGTTTCTGTACAAATTGTAAATAGCCTTTCGCTCCCTGTATTTTATCCCTGCCACCTTTAGAATTTGAAGGAGAGTATTCCAGTCAACACTGTAAAAAGCTTTCTCGAAGTCTACAAATGCTAGAAACGTAGGTTTGCCTCTCCTTAATCTGTCTTCTAAGATAAGTCACAGGGTCAGTATTGCCTCACGTGTCCCAACATTTCTACGGAATCCAAACATATTTTCCCGGAGGTCGGCTTCTACCAGTTTTTCCATTCCTCTGTAAAGAATTCGCGTTAGTATTTTGCAGCTGTGACATATTAAACTGATAGTTCGGTAATTTTCACATCTGTCAACACCTGCTTTCTTTGGGATTGGAATTATTATATTCTTCTTGAAGTCTGAGGGTATTTCGCCTGTCTCGTACATCTTGCTCACAGTTCTGTCAGGACTGGCTCTCCCAAGGCCGTCAGTAGTTCCAATGGAATGTTGTCTACTCCTGGGGCCTTGTTTCGACTCAGGTCTTTCAGTGCTCTGTCAAACTCTTCACGCAGTATCGTATCTCCCATTTCATCTTCATCTACATCCTCTGCCATTTCCATAATATTGTCCTCAAGTACATCGCCCTTGTATAGACCTTCCATATACTCCTTCCACGTTTCTGCTTTCCCCTCTTTGTTAGAACTGGGTTTCCATCTGAGCTCTTGATATTCATACAAGTGGCTCTCTTTTCTCCAAAGGTCTCTTTAATTTTCCTGTAGGCTGTATCTATCTTACCCCTCGTGAGATAAGCCTCTACATCCTTACATTTGTCCTTCAGCCATGCCTGCTTAGCCATTTTGCACTTGCTGTCGATCTCATTTTTGAGACGTTTGTATTCCTTTTTGCCTGCTTCATTTATTGCATTTTTTATATTTTCTCCTTTCATCAATTAAATTCAATGTATCTTCTGTTATCCAAGGATTTCTACTAGCCCTCGTCTTTTTACCTACTTGATCGTCTGCTGCTTTCACTACTTCATCCCTCAGAGCTACCCATTCTTCTTCTACTGTATTTCTTTCCCCCATTCCTGTCAATTGTTCCCTTATGCTCTCCCTGAAACTCTGTACAACCTCTGGTTTAGTCAGTTTATCCAGGTCCCATCTTCTTAAATTCCCACCTTTTTGCAACTTCTTCAGTTTCAATCTACAGTTCATAACCAATTGATTGAGGTCAGAGTCCACATCTGCCCCTGGAAATGTCCAACAATTTAAAACTTGGTTCCAAAATCTCTGTCTTACCATTATGTAATCAATCTGATACCTTTTAGTATCTCCAGGATTCTTCCATGTATACAACCTTCTTTTATGATTCTTGAACCAAGTGTTAGCTATGATTAAGTTATGCTCTGTGCAAAATTCTAACAGACGGCTCCCTCTTTCATTTCTTACCCCCAATCCATATTCACCTACTACGTTTCCTTCTCTCCCTTTTCCTACTGCCGAATTCCAGTCACCCATGACTATTAAATTTTCATCTCCCTTCACAACCTGAATAATTTCTTTTATCTCATCATACATTTCTTCAATTTCTTCGTCATCTGCAGAGCTAGTTGGCATATAAACTTGTACTACTGTAGTAGGTGTGGGCTTCGTATCTATCTTGGCCACAATAATGCGTTCACTATGCTGTTTGTAGTAGCTTACCCGCATTCCTATTTTCCTATTCATTATTAAACCTACTCCTGCATTACCCCTATTTGATTTTGTGTTTATAACCCTGTAGTCACCTGACAAGAAGTCTTGTTCCTCCTGCCACCGAACTTCACTAATTCCCACTATATCTAACTTCAACCTATCCATTTCCCTTTTTAAATTTTCTAACCTACCTGCCCGATTAAGGGATCTGACATTCCACGCTCCGATCCGTAGAACGCCAGTTTTCTTTCTCCTGATAACGACATCCTCTTGAGTAGTCCCCGCCCGGAGATCCGAATGGGGGACTATTTTACCTCCGGAATATTTTACCCAAGAGGACGCCATCATCATTAACCATACAGTAAAGCTGCATGCCCACTGGAAAAATTACGGCTGTAGTTTCCCCTTGCTTTCAGCCGTTCGCAGTACCAGCACAGCAAGGCCGTTTTGGTTAATGTTACAAGGCCAGACTGTTGCCCCTGCAACTACTGAAAAGGCTGCTGCCCCTCTTCAGGAACCACACGTTTGTCTGGCCTCTCAACAGATAACCCTCCGTTGTGATTGCACCTACAGTACGGCTATCTGTATCGTTGAGGCACGCTAGCCTCTCCACCAACGGCAAGCTCCATGGTTCATGGGGGGGAGGCTGAACACACAGTGAGCACATAGAGAGGCCTTGAACAGTAGTGTCTCCTGCCAAGTACATGTGACACCTGAAAGGTTTCGCCTGATTTCGTGCAACCCCACATGACGTACCTGTTATGCCTTTCCTTCTTCATCAGAAATGGCTGGTTCAAATGGCTCTGAGGACTATGGGACTTAACATCTGAGGTCATCAGTCCCCTAGAACTTAGAACTACTTAACCCTAACTAACCTAAAGACATCACACACATCCATGCCCGAGGCAGGATTCGAACCTGCAACCGTAGCAGTCGCGCGGTTCCGGACTGAAGCGCTTAGAACCGCTCGGTCACACAGGCCGGAGCCGGCCGCGGTGGTCTCGCGGTTCTAGGCGCGCAGTCCGGAACCGTGCGACTGCTACGGTCGCAGGTTCGAATCCTGCCTGGGGCATGAATGTGTGTGATGTCCTTAGGTTAGTTAGGTTTAAGTAGTTCTAAGTTCTAGGGGACTGATGACCACAGCTGTTAAGTCCCATAGTGCTCAGAGCCATTTGAACCATTTTTTGAACTGCGGCCGGCCCTTCTTCATGAGAATTGTCGACTGCACACTGCAGGGGCAATGGAGGCGCTCCTGCAGCGTTTTTGATGGGAAGTGTTTGATTACTCACAATACACATGAACTGCTGGCTGTGAAGACAACATTTTGGCACAGACAACCAGCTGCAGACCAGCATAGAGAATTGCTGGAAAGCACGGGTGGTGGCTGCCTTCTATGATAGGGGTATTGGAAAGCTGGTACAGCGCTATGATAAATGTCTAAGCTGGAGTGACGACTTTGTAGAGAAGTAGCTGGAAGGACCAGCTAACTGATGCGAATAAAACTTTTCACTGTGGTTATAATTTCGTCTCTGATCAGACCTTAACAAACGAATAGCACTCGGATGTCACATGTCCTACATCTCCTCCTAAGACCCTAGATCGACTTCGACCAAACTTGATAAACGTATTACTTAGTATCTGGAAAGACATATTGTGGGTAAGAACTAGCAAGTTGCGGTTGGGATAGGGGTGGCGGCGATAATGGGGTGACGGACAGAGAAAGGAGAGGAAAGGAGGTAGACAGAGATAGGGAGCGGCAGACGAAATGGACGAAGAGAGGGGGCACGGATATAAAGAGAAGGCAGGAGAACGTGGATAGAGAGATTGTGAAGGATGAGATGGATGGGGAGCGGGAGGAGCAGATGTACAGGGGAAGGAGGGAGGAAGAACGGACAGAGAGAAGACGGGGCAGGATACTGACAAATAGAAGATCGTAATATATAACACTCGAGCAACGACCCTGTTCTCAGCTAGTTAGAGACAAAAAGTACAACACCATCATTTTATAAACATTTTACGAAGAAACTTGACATTTGATTTACATCCGTTACTACACAATATGTAATAACAAAACAAAAAGCTAAATTCGATTCACACCTCGTTTAGCAAAGACGCAAGAAGGACTTTACACTTTATGGGTCCCAGATGATGAGAAGTAGAAGTTACTGCACGCAGTATTTTAATTTATTCCCGCTGCAAAAGACATGATACGGTGTTTTTTCTTTCTTGATTTTCTTTTTAATGAGCCCCGCCCATTCCTGCTCCCTTCACCGAACCGTTTCCTCGTAGCGACGTTACAGGAGCTTTTCGCTCCTTGCGGCGCACGTAATGGGACGAGATTCGAGACGGGTGGAAAATACGTCTTAACTATTATGTATCATAAAGAAGGGGCAGGTTCGTTTAGGATTTCTCGCAAAAACAGCGACCGAGAGGCTGTGACGGGCCGTTTGCGGGCAGCATGGTGGGCGGGGGGGGGGGGGGGGGGGGGAGAGGGGGGATGAAAAATGAGCGTGCGGCGCTGCGAGCGACTTGATGGCGGCGCAGCATCTGGCGCGCCGCGGCGCCGCTGCCGCTGCCGCATTCCGCAGGGCGAGCGGCCGGCGTTACGTAAAGCGGGGGCCGCCGTTTCGGCTCCGAGGCCCAAAAAAAAACAACTGTTCCGCCTCCGTAGCGGACTGGCACTTACCCTGCTCTGCCAGACTTCGCGCGCATTCACCGCAATACTAAGACGCGTACTTGCTGTTAGAGAATTATGGAACGCGTTTTGTGCTCACTAGTCGAACAACCCTTCTACGAAGTAACACATATTCCCCGAGCAAAAGTCCCGGGAATCTCAGCTAGATCTGCTCATTCACGAACTCTAGAGGACAGTAAACAGTGGAACCAAGTAAATGTTGCGTTTCTTGAATTTTTTATTCTTTCGTAAAGGTCCCGCACTGTAGCCGATTACGGAATAAAGGAGCACATAAGTAACTCGAACGAAGAAATGGTTCAAATGGCTCTGAGCACTATGGGACTTAGCTTCTGAGGTCATCAGTCCCCTAGAACTTAGAACTACTTAAACCTAACGACATCACACACATCCATGCTTGAGGCAGGATTCGAACCTGCGACCGTAGCGATCGCGCGGCTCCAGACTGAAGCGCCTAGAACCGCTCGGCCACTCTGGCCGGCTCGAACGAACACTTTCTAGCTAAGCTTATGTAATGTAATAAATATTTTTCGGTTTAATCTGCCTGACTGCAGATAAAATGAAGCATAAGTGAAACCGTTGTAAGTTAGAAATTAAAGTAATCGTTGGAAAAATATCACGAGGTCGCAGCTTCGTAAATATAATTAAATAACGACCAATAAAAATCTCGGTTGCTTTCATCGGCAGATAGAACACATCAGTATCACACCAAAGTTGTGATCTCACGATCGCTCAAGAAACGAACAGAAAATTAATTGAATTGGATTATTTAGACTGAAGCGCCAAAGAAACTGGTATAGGCATGCGTATTCAAATACAGAGAGATGTAAACAGCCAGGATACGGCGATGCGGTCGGCAACGCCTATATAAGACAAGAACTGTCTGGCCCAGTTCTTTGAGCGGTTGCGGCTGCTACAGTGGCAGGTTATCAAGATTTAAGTGAGTTTGAACGTAGTGTTATAGTTGGCGCACGAGCGATTGGACACAGCATCTCACATGGTTCAAATGGCTGTAAGCACTAAAGGACTTAATATCTGAGGTCATCAGGCCCTTGGAACTACTTAAACCTAACTAACCTAAGGACATCACACACATGCGTGCCCGAGGCAGGATTCGAACCTGCGACCGCAGCAGGCGCGCGGTGCCGGACTGAAGCGCCTACAACCGCTCGGCCACACAGCATCTCCGAGGTAGCGATGAAGTGGGGATTTTCCCGTACGACCATTTCACGAGTGTACCGTGTATGTCAGAAATCCGGTAAAACATCAAATCTCGGACACCGCTGCGGCTGGTAGAACACCCTGCAAGAAAGGGAACAACGACGGCTGAAGAGAATCGTTCAACGTGACAGAAGTGCAACCCTTCCGCAAATTTCTGCAGATTTCAATGCCGCGTCATCAACAAGTATCAGTGTGCGAACCATTCAACGACACATCATCGATATGGACTTTCGGAACTGAAGGCCCACTCGTGTACCGTTAATGATTGCACGACACAAAGCATTACGCCTGCACTGCTGATGACTAGAAACACATAGCCTGGTCGGACGAGTGTCGTATCAAATTGTACCGAGCGGATAGGCGTGTACGGGTATGGAGACAACCTCATGAATCTATGGACACTGCATGGCTGCAGGGGACTGTTCAAGCTGGTGGAGGCTCTGCAATAATGTGGGGCGTGTGCAGTTGGAGTCATGTGGGACCCCTGATACTTCTAGATACGACTCAGGTAGGTGACACGTACATAAGCATCCTGTCTGAAACCCATACATCCGTTCATGTCCATTGTGCATTCTGGCGAACTTGAACAATTCCAGCAGGGCAATGCGGCACTACACACGTCCAGAATTGCTACAGAGTGGCTCCAGGAATACTCTTCTGACTTTAAACACTTGCGCTGGCCACCAAACTCCCAAGGCACGAACATTATTGAGCATATCTGGGATGCCTTGCAACGTGCTGTTCAGAAGAGAGCTCCACCGCTCGTACTCTAACGGATTTATGGACAGCCCTGCAGGATTCGTGGTGTCACTTCCCTCCAGCAGTCGAGTCCATGCCACGTCATGTTGTGACACTTCCACGTGCTAGCGGGGGCCCTACACGATATTAGGCAGGTGCACCAGTTTCTTTCGCTCTTCAGCATAAATAAGGATGTTGTTAATTAATTTATCCGGCTCACCAAATATAATTGTAATTTATTGCTTTAGACCGTATTGCAGCATGGCGTATATTGGAGCCAAATGTACACCAAGTGTAACTTTCCGAACTCATGGAGACAAAATGGAGCTTCTTCAAGGACACAATTCAATTTTACATTTTTTTTTCGTAATGGAGCGAGAAAAGAAAGAAGAGATTCTTATCATAGCAGAGACCATTACTATTGCAGATACCACTCGAGTGATTTTACAGGGACCTGGTATTTTGTTTTCAAAAGGTGGTGCACGACCAGCAGAGAATCGCGTTATGGGTCGGCGGAGCACTCATCTTGCTGTAGCTATGGAGCCTACAGATGACCTGTGGTGTCACCGCCAGACACCACACTTGCTAGGTGGTAGCCTTTAAATCGGCCGCGGTCCATTAGTATATGTTGGACCCGCGTGTCGCCACTATCAGTGATTGCAGACCGAGCGCCGCCACACGGCAGGTCTAGAGAGACTTCCTAGCACTCGTCCCAGTTGTACAACCGACTTTGCTAGCGATGGTTCACTGACAAAATACGCTCTCATTTGCCGACACGATAGTAGCATAGCCTTCAGCTACGTCATTTGCTACGACCTAGCAAGGCGCCATTACCAGTTACTATTGATGCTGTAAAACATGTACCGTCAAGAGCGACGTTCACCATTTATGGATTAAAGTTAAGTATTCCACCAGCTACGTCCTTTTTTCTAAATTCTAATTTCCTTTTCCTGTTCCAGACCTCACGCCAACCTGCGTGAGCTAAAACGCGTGCCTTTCGGCTTCCTCTTGTAACCCGGTGTTGGCTCTCCTGCCAACCACAACACGACCGAAGGACATTTGGACCATTTCTTTTTGATGCTGAAGGGAAAAGTGGACTGTTATTGAATGTGGCATGCTTTAGCTCTGAAACCCGCTTTAACGTGAGTTTGGAGAGAAAATCTTCTCATTAAATAGGTCACTTTCTTATAAAACAAGAAAACAGTAAATGTATACATAACGAAATCAGTCTGGTTAAAATCGTTTTGTAAGCGAGACACACACGTCGCCATTACTTCAGATGTACGTAAAACGTGTGGCCATCCACTGTCAGCTGAGAAATGTTTCATGCATGACGAACCCATATCACAATCTTTTTTTTCTTAAAGAGACTAGAAAGGAACTAAAACTGTTCTCTCTAGTTACAATGAGTCCCTAGATGGAAGTGTTTCACGAGAGTACAAAAGGGAGCCACTTGCCTAGAGTACCACAGGAGTCAGCCTGCACCAGCTTTTGACCGCTACAGCGAACGAGTCGGGTCGTACCACATCTGAAATGTAACGTCCACTGTTCAAAGTGCCGTCAATGCGAACAAGAGGTGACCGAGACGTGTAGCCAATGGCACCCCATACCACCACGCCGGGTGATACGCCAGTATGGCGATGACGAATACACGCTTCCAATGTGCGTTCACCGCGATGTCGCCAAACACGGATGCGACCATCATGATGCTGTAAACAGAACCTGGATTCATCCGAAAAAATGACGTTTTCCCATTCGGACACCCAGGTTCGTCGTTGAGTACACCATCGCAGACGCTCCTGCCTGTGACGCAGTGTCAAGGGTAACCGCAGCCATGGTCTCCGAGCTGATAGTCCAAGCTGCTGCAAACGTCGTCGAACAGTTCGTGCAGATGGTTGTTGTCTTGCAAACGTCCCAATCTGTTGACTCAGGGATCGAGACGTGGCTGCACGATCCGTTGTAGCCTTGCGGATAGGATGCCTGTCATCCCGACTGCTAGCGATACGAGGCCGTTGGGATCCAGCACGGCGTTCCGTATTACCCTCCTGAACCCACCGATTCCATATTCTGCTAACAGTCATTGGATCTCGACCAACGCGAGCAGCAATGTCGCGATACGATAAACCGTAATCGCGATAGGCTACAATCCGACCTTTATCAAAGTCGGAAACGTGATGGTACGGATTTCTTCTCCTTACACGAGGCATCACAACAACGTTTCACCAGGCAACGCAGGTCAACTGCTGTTTGTGTATGAGAAATCGGTTGGAAACTTTCCTCATGTCAGCACGTTGTAGGTGTCGCCACCGGCGCCAGCCTTGTGTGAATGCTCTGTAAAGCTAATCATTTGCTTATGACAACATCTTCTTCCTGTCGGTTAAATTTCGCGTCTGTAGCACGTCATCTTCGTGGTGTAGCAATTTTAATGGCCAGTAGTGTATGTGTGAACCGGAAACCATAGCGCTGCCCGTCAACCGACGAACGGCAACAAGGCAATGCCACGGCCAATCGGACGAGTGGCGCCAAGTTTCCGTAGTTTAAAAATGGTGCGTTGTTGACTTACACAACACTAGTAATATTGGTTCCCATTGGCATCGTCTATCAAGGGTTAAAATTTCGTTACACAATTTTTCTCCACCCTGTATAGGGCGAACGACGTCCACTGTGCCGAATAGCATCGTAGATCGTCAGCGGCATTCGCTTCTTCTTCAAGGTAATAAGAAATCTGTTGCTCGAACCTTGTATTTCCACTGGCCATTTGATAAAATGCAATGAAACGAAAATTGTGGCCCGCACGCATGTGCCGGCTCTTAAGCATGTCCCAGCACTGTCTTAAATACGTGAGCTTGTAACACAACTCTGTGGTCTACCACAACTTTTCCTTGTAGTTTTACTGTTCCATGTTTTTTCCTACGAATCAAAGTTTGTAAATAAATCAACTAACGTTTTTATGATGATTTAAATGTTTCCTCATTGTAAAGTTAAATAGGTATTAGTTGTAATTTAGTGTAAGTAGACACACTAGTTTAGTCTGCGCGATGCGATATTGTCAGAGGGCACAGTGAACTGGCGGTTACATTACCGCTGGGCGCGCAAGCGGGTCAACGGTTCAGAAGAGTGTAGAGGAGAACGCAGGAGAGTGTTGAAACAGCAGTCGAGTCGGGTCACGCAGAGGCTCTTTTGCTGAGAAGCGGTCGTAACGGAGTGGTGCTTAAGCATGTAATGGCTCGTCGTTTATTTGTTGTGGACGGGTGAAGTATATGGCGTTAAATGGGCACAGTATAATTACTGCAAGAGAGTGCAAATCAACATGAAGAGTACTGTGGGTCCAATTTCACTAGTTACGAAGCCACAAGAAGAAGATTCTGTGCCACACACTGTCAACGACAAATGCCTTACACTGCACGGACGACATCTCAACTTGAAGTAAGATCCAATTAATGACAGCATTCGGTGATGACTAAACATAAATAACTTTTTGAATAAAATTAAAGCCAGTAAGCATTACAGTGGGTGACGCCGCGAATTTTTGCATTTATGTGACTGTTTACTGCTGGTTAGATTTTGTTGTTCTGTGGTTATTACGAATTGATCTCCATGAGTTGCTACTTAACTGGAAGGTATTTGTTCACTGTGACATATCCATTTGAAATTACGCCAGAGTAATATTTACGAATTTTGTGCTGTTTTCGTCTTGCAACAAAAGCAAGCATTCTTACATAAGTGTCTCAGTATTAACATAGAGTAATTACAGAGACAGTAATGTAGTGAGACGACGACAGTTAATTTTCATTGGTTCATTAGTTAAATTTATATTATTTTCCAGATTTAACTAACCTCCGTAATTCCATCCAACCGAATTTTATATTCATCTACTTTAACACAGTTTTCCTTTCTTGTCGTCGTTGCTGCAAGTACAAGGCACTGGCGATTTGGTTATAACTGCACCTACATTTTACGGATTTAATTCTTTTTTCGGAGTAGACGCCTTTCCCGCACAACAGAACTTTACGTGCGCGGTTCATTTAATACCTAATTAGCTTGAAGTTAGGGGGCGGTTATAAGGTCAGAGAATTTTCGTCAGCATTCGTCTGAAGATGGCCAGAATACTGTGCAGCAGCGAAATATCGTGGTAGGAAGTTACAGACATCCGGAATTTCTCCCAAAGATGTGTAGAACAGTCTCTTCGCCGGGAGAGTTTTAAATTTCGCAACTAAGAAAATTAATTATACAGATTCAAAATGGTTCAAATGGCTCTGAGCACTATGGGACTTAACATCTGAGGTCATCAGTCCCCTAGACTTAGAACTACTTAAACCTAACTAACCTAAGGACATCACACACATCCATGCCCGAGGCACGATTCGAACCTGCGACCGTACCGGTCGCGCGGTTCCCGACTGAAGCGCCTAGAACCGCTCGGCCACACCGGCCGGCTACACAGATTCCTAAACATCTTTGATGGAATGGTGTGTATGTGTTGTCCTTAGCCTAAGTTAGTTTAAGTTAAATTAAGTAGTGTGTAAGCCTAGGGACCGATGACCTAGGGAGCAATTTGGTCCCATAGGAACCAGGAGCCAGTCCTGACAAAACTCTATCATCTGGTGAGTAAGATGTATGAAACAGGCGAAATACCCTCAGACTACAAGAAGAATATAATAATTGCAATCCCAAAGAAAGCAGGTGTTGACAGCTGTGAAAATTACCGAACTATCAGTTTAATAAGTCACAGCTGCAAAATACTAACACGAATTCTTTACAGACGAATGGAAAAACTAGTAGAAGCCAACCTCGGGGAAGATCAGTTTGGATTCCGTAGAAACACTGGAACACGTGAGGCAATACTGACCTTACGACTTATCTTAGAAGAAAGATTAAGGAAAGGCAAACCTACGTTTCTAGCATTTGTAGACTTAGAGAAAGCTTTTGACAATGTTGACTGGAATACTCTCTTTCAAATTCTAAAGGTGGCAGGGGTAAAATACAGGGAGCGAAAGGCTATTTACAATTTGTGCAGAAACCAGATGGCAGTTATAAGAGTCGAGGGACATGAAAGGGAAGCAGTGGTTGGGAAGGGAGTAAGACAGGGTTGTAGCCTCTCCCCGGTGTTGTTCAATCTGTATATTGAGCAAGCAGTAAAGGAAACAAAAGAAAAATTCGGAGTAGGTATTAAAATTCATGGAGAAGAAATAAAAACTTTGAGGTTCGCCGATGACATTGTAATTCTGTCAGAGACAGCAAAGGACTTGGAAGAGCAGTTGAATGGAATGGACAGTGTCTTGAAAGGAGGATATAAGATGAACATCAACAAAAGCAAAACAAGGATAATTGAATGTAGTCTAATTAAGTCGGGTGATGCTGAGGGAATTAGATTAGGAAATGAGGCACTTAAAGTAGTAAAGGAGTTTTGCTATTTGGGGAGCAAAATAACTGATGATGGTCGAAGTAGAGAGGATATAAAATGTAGGCTGGCAATGGCAAGGAAAGCGTTTCTGAAGAAGAGAAATTTGTTACCATCCAGTATTGATTTAAGTGTCAGGAAGTAATTTCTGAAAGTATTCGTATGGAGTGTAGCCATGTACGGAAGTGAAACATGGACGATAAATAGTTTGGACAAGAAGAGAATAGGAGCTTTCGAAATGTGGTGCTACAGAAGAATGCTGAAGATTAGATGGGTAGACCACATAACTAATGAGGAAGTATTGAATAGGATTGGGGAGAAGAGAAGTTTGTGGCACAACTTGACCAGAAGAAGGGATCGGTTGGTAGGACATGTTCTGAGGCATCAAGGGATCACCAATTTAGTATTGGAGGGCAGTGTGGAGGGTAAAAATCGTAGAGGGAGACCAAGAGATGAATACGCTAAGCAGATTCAGAAGGATGTAGGTTGCAGTAGATACTGGGAGATGAAAAAGCTTGCATAGGATATAGCATGGAGAGCTGAATCAAACCAGTCTCAGGACTGAAGACCACAACAACAACAGGAACTTACCAAAAATTTCCAAAGTTTTTGATGGAATGCATCGAACACTGGAACGTTAAAATTCTACGAGACACTTTAGTGCGAAATACGAATAGCTGCGTTCAGCTGTATACAGTCTGGAAAAGACAGGACGGTCAGCTGTCTAAACGAGTGTCGAGCCTCTAAGCAGTTCGGGTCACGGAACTCGGTGCGAAGCTGGGGCAGGCGTCTGACAGCCCCCTGAAGCGAAGAGCGACCGTCGATGTACGACAGCACTAGTGGATCGCCCCTTACACGCTACTGTCGTTACGTTTTCAATTAGCGGCGTCCGTGAACAACTGGGCAGTGGTGAGTGCCGTCGCCGTGGCGGTGGGCGGCGGTGCGCGACGCAGCAGGACGGACGGACGGCCGCCCAGCTGGAGCGGGCCGGAAGGCGGCTGGCTGTGTCGGCCGGGCTGTTCCGAGGAAAGCGCGGAGAGAGCCGCCGACAGCCAGCCCACTGACCCTCTTCCGGCGTCTCGACGGACGCTCAGCCGCCGGCTCCTCGCCGCGTCCGTCTCGCACACGCTGCTACTCGAGCACGCCTTCCGCGGGTACGGTAGTAGTAAGGTTTTAACTGTCACGTTGCAAAAGTCAAGATGCGAACAGAAAACTTACAAGGGAACCTCCCCATCGCACCCCCCTCAGATTTAGTTATAAGTTGGCACAGTGGATAGGCCTTGATAAACTGAACACAGATCAATTGAGAAAACAGGAAGAAGTTGTGTGGAACTATGAAAAAATTAGCAAAATATACAAACTGAGTAGCCCATGGGCGACATAGGCAATATCATGGAGACAGTTGGCACACGAGCGCCGTGGTCTCGTGGTAGCGTGAGGAGCTGCAAAAAGGAGAGATCCTTGGTTCAAGTCTCCCCATCAAGTGAAAATTTTACTTTCTTTATTTTTGCATAGTTATTATCTGTCCGTTCGTTCATTGACGTCTCTGTTCACTGTAATAAGTTTAGTGTCTGTGTTTTGTGACCGCATCGCAAAACCGTGCGATTAGTAGACGAAAGGACGTGCCTCTCCAATGGGAACCGAAAACATTTGATCGCAAGGTCATAGGTCAACCGATTCCTCCACAGGAAAACACATCTGATATATTCTATACGACGCTGGTGACGGCATGTGCGTCACATGACAGGAATATCTTGTCGACCCACCTAACTTGTACACTTCGCGAATGGGTAAAAAGATTCTTCTACCTTGCCCGATTTAGGTTTTCTTGTGAATGTGATAATCACTCCCAAAAAAGTGATGAAAACATAAGAGTTTGTCACATAAACTGAAAATAAAAAATTAAACTTTTCACTTTGAACCAAGGACCTTTCGTTCCGCAGCTGCTCACGTTACCACGAGACCACGGCGCTCATGCGTTTCCGGCGTCCTTGATGTTGCCTATCTTCCCATGAACTACTCAGTTTGTATTTTTGGTTATTTTTTCACAGTTCCACATAACTTCTTCCTGTTTTCTCAATTGATCTGTGTTCAGTTTTTCAAGGCCTATCCACTGTGTCAACTTATAACTAAATCTGAGGGGGGTGCGATGGGGAGGTTCCCTTGTTAGTGGTGGTGGTGGTGGTTTGGGCCTTCTACGCGTATTCGCCCTTCAATGCGACGCCTTTTCCCCGATGATTGGTGACTTAGCGGAAATGGTTCAAATGGCTCTAAGTACTATGGGAATTAACATCTGAGGTCATCAGTCCCCTAGAACTTAGAACTACCGGGTGATCAAAAAGTCAGTATAAATTTGAAAACTGAATAAATCACGGAATAATGTAGATAGGTACAAATTGACACACACGCTTGGAATGACATGGGGTTTTATTAGAACCAAAAAAATACAAAAGTTCAAAAAATGTCAGACAGATGGCGCTTCATCTGATCAGAACAGCAATAATTAGCATAACAAAGTAAGACAAAGCAAAGATGATGTTCCTTACAGGAAATGCTCAATATGTCCACCATCATTCATCAACAATAGCTGTAGTCGAGGAATGATGTTGTGAACAGCACTGTAAAGCATGTCCAGAGTTACGGTGAGGCATTGGCGTCGGATGTTGTCGTTTAGCATCCCTAGAGATGTCGGTCTATCACGATAGACTTGCGACTTCATGTAACCCCAAAGCCAATAATCGCACGGACTGAGGTCTGGGGACCTGGGAGGCCACGCATGACGAAAGTGGCGGCTGAGCACACGATCATCACCAAACGACGCGCGCAAGACATCTTTCACGCGTCTAGCAATACTTTTATTTTTGTTCTAATAAAATCCCATGTCATTCCAAGCATGCGTGTCAATTTTTACCTCTCTATCTACATTATTCCGTGATTTATTCAGTTTTCAAATTTATACTGACTTTTTGATCACCCGGTACTTAAGCCTAACTAAACTAAGGACATCACACACAGCCGTGCCCGAGGCAGGATTCGAACGTGTGACCGTAGCAGCAGCGCGGTTCCGGACTGAAGCGCCTGGAACCGCTCGGACACAGCGGCCGGCGAGTTAGCGGAGATCCTGGTTGTAGAGATCTGCGTTTTGGCCATTCATGAAAGGTTACACCCCGAAAATCACCTCGCCTTCGTTCCGGAACTGACTGCCACGTGATGGTTTCTCAATCTGATGACAGAGGAGGTAGTAATTTGGTGCCATGTCAGGAGGTACGAGAGTGAGGCAAAATTTGCCAGCCCCAAGAAGAACAGCGTTTCACTGTGTCCTGTGCAGAATAAAGAGGAGCGCCGTCGTGGAGAAAAACTCCCCTTGGGGATCAACACGCTATTCAGCAGGTGGTCGCAAAGTTTTTGGCCATCTGTGTGATATGAAGCAAGGGAGATGAAAAATGGTCCAAATGGCTCTGAGCACTATGGGACTTAATATCTGAGGTCATCCGTCCGCTAGACGTACAAGCACTTAAACCTAACTAACCTAAGGACATCACACACATCCATGCCCGAGGCAGGACTCGAACCTGCGACAGTAGCAGCAGCACAGTTCCGGACTGAAGCGCCTAGAACCGATTGGCCTCAACGGCCGGCAAGTGAGATGCAGTGTTGTGGGTTAACTACTTATTGACTACTTGGTCAGAAGTCCGAGCAACAGCTTAATTGGACAAGAAATGGGGGAAGCAGCATAGAGCAGAGGGCGTGTTGAAGCTACTGCTCCACCTCCCTTGGTTAGACACTGCAGACGTGTTAATCAACCTCACCTCTCTATTTATGCCCAGTTATCTGGGAGATCTGATCAACTGCTTCAGAATCCACATTGGCATCATACTTCCAACCACCTTCCGCCTGTGGAGGACTTCTACACTTCCTCTACATCGTTCGCCTCTCTCGTATTTCCCCTTTTTCCGTTCACTCTTATTCCTCCGATTTCTCAGTCTATCTGTTCGTCCAACACCAGCCTCTACTTCCTATTCTGTTTCCATTCGTAGTCTGTACACTTCTTACGCCTTGTGATGAGTACACTCGTGAGCACCTGGAATAAATAACAGATTGTAGCACATCATTTCGAACTGGTGACGACAGCGAGGCGTAATGGCATGGACTCCATGACACACGGAATGTATTGAGGAGCGACACTGATACTATGGAAAAAACGGAAATGAGCGTTTGGAGTCATTGGCCGGGAGGCCCCTCGCGGGGCAGGTCTGGCCGCCTTGGTGCAGGTCTTATTACATTCGACGCCACATTGGGCTACCTGAGCTCTGGATGGGGATGAAATGATGATGAAGACAACACAACACCCAGTCCCTGAGCGGAGAAAATCCCCGGCCCAGCCCGGAATCGAACCCGAGTCCGTAGGGCGGCAATCCGTCACGCTGACCACTCAGCTATCGGGGCGGACACTGACACTATGATGCACAACAACTCAATGGCCGTCTTCCACTGGCCAAAATTGTGCGCATAGCGGCCATGTCTCTGTCGATGAAGTGCCAAATGTGAAATGTGCTCAGTAGGACTGAGCTCAGGTGAGCTCTTTTTACAGTTTTCTTTCCTTTTGTTTTATCTACAACATTTACAAAGAACAATTCAAAATAACAATAATTTGAGGTTGAAATATAAATAAAATTTTGTTGTTTTTAAGAAGAATATAAAAAGAAGGTAGGATAGATGAGAGATATGTTAGTACCATCACCGAGTGTGATTGACGGTGAATACCTCGGAATGGTTTCATCGAGCCGTTGACCGCCAGTCGCACACACACACAAATTGTTATTAGTAAAGAAATAATGTTTCTTATCCTATTTGTTAATAACTCTATGTATTAACTACATTAGGTGCGCATCCTTGTACAGCATTTGGTGTTTTCTTGGCTAGATTGCCAGCAATTTGCTTGTTTACTGTCACATCTCTGCTTCCTCCTCCTGTTCCTCCTCATTTTCACTATTTTCGCTGTCACTGTGGGTATCGCTGTCCATCCTCTGGAGATATCTGTTACGCTGCACATGGGCATGTCTGTGATGTCGTGTCCGCATATACTCTTCATGTGTTGTTTTTGAAATACTGTTTGTCAGTGCGTTTAATTGTGCCCATTGTTCTTCGACTCTTATTGCTGTGTATATATCTATGTCTGTATCTGTGTAATCTAAGTGTAGTGTATGTCTATTGTTCGTGTATTGCCCGCAGAAAAAGACAGTGTGTTCTGGGGAACCTTCTTCCCCGCATGTGGATGTAGGTGTCTGCCTCAGACTCACGCGGTTTAAGTGCGTGGGATAAGGTCCGTGCCCGGTTAAGAAATGTACCATACCGCGGCTGGGATCGATGTGTCTCATTCTCATTGCATCTTGTTGCTGCGATATGACAAAAAGATTTCCCGCGCTTACCACGGCGTCAAGTGGTTATACATCCAACAGATTTCGGACGAGTGGTCCTCGGCCATCGTCAGTTGAGATTCACTGGTACTCAATCCATCGCCACACAGGGAAAAGTTAAACACTCCACATTTCCGTCTCGTGTCTGGCGCGCCAGCGGTAACCTCGCTATGTCCAGGTTGAATACTGTGTTCAGCTGCAAACCACCACCTTTTGTTGACATTTTTATCTCTGCAACTTCAGATATTCGACAAACTGTTGGTCTTCATTGTGACGTAGGTGTCATTGAATGCGGTTATATGTTCGCTTTCCAGTGCATGTTCGGATACTGCCGATGTCTCCGGCATTCACAGACACCTCCCATGTTCCACGGTTATATATACTGATGAGGGCAGCAATCACACGGCAGTCAGCGAGCACTTGGCGCGGCCGGTAGCGCGAGATTTTATTCATGGGCCCTCGTCTTTGGGGAGTGTTATCGAACCAGCTATGACACAATTTGAAGGCTACGGGGGTAATGCATTGTATTGCTGCAGGTACAGGGCGCCCGCGGGAATGCTGGTGGCTGACAGACCGATGCATGCAAACCGACAGCAGGTTTCTACTTTGTTCTTTGTTCATTGGTGAGATACGACGAGTTGTGTACATCTCACTCGCTGGAACACCTCCTTCAATTGCGTGGATGATGTACTTATTTGCGCCTCCTCCTGTGTTTTCTGACGTACTCACTGTGGTGTCACCGCCAGACACCACACTTGCTACGTGGTAGCCTTTAAATCGGCCGCGGTCCGTTAGTATACGTCGGACCCGCGTGTCGCCACTGTCAGTGATTGCAGACCGAGCGCCACCACACGGCAGGTCTAAAGAGTCGTCCTAGCACTCGCCCCAGTTGTACAGCCGACTTTGCTAGGAAAGGTTCACTGACAAATACGCTCTCATTTGCCGAGACGATAGTTAGCATAGCCTTCAGCTACGTCATTTGCTACGACCTAGCAAGGCGCCATTATCAATAGATATTTAACTTGTGATGCCTGTACGTCAGACCGATGTTCACCACTTATGGATTAAAGTTAAGTATTCTACCAGTTACCTCCTGTTTTGCCAGTCTTATTTCTCTGACCTATTCCAGACCTCACGCCAGACTGCGTGAGCTTAAACGCGTGCCTTTCGGCTACCCGTCATAGTGGATTGGCTGTCGGGCCAGTCCACTACACTCACACTCTGCCACCGTCAAGTACCAGCGTGTACATCTGCTTCTTAGTCCGAGCTTCAGGCGTTCAGAGCAAGTATTCATGCTGGTATGCTAATCTCTGTGCGTTTTGCAGTAAGCAGAGATAAACATGAGGGCAGTAACTTTAGTACACCAAAGCTAGGATGTCGTTTTGGTTGAAATGGCTCTGAGCACTATGGGACTTAGCATCTGAGGTCATCAGTCCCCTAGACTTAGAACTACTTAAACCTAACTAACCTAAGCATCTGAGGTCATCAGTCCCCTAGACTTAGAACTACTTAAACCTAACTAACCTGAGGACAGCACACATTTCCATGCCCGAGGCAGGATTCGAACCTGCGACAGTAGCAGCAGCGCGGTTCCAGACTGAAGCGCTTAGAACCCCTCGGCCACTACGGCCGGCTGTCGTTTGGGATAGTGTGATTGTTCTCCAGTTCTCTTTCTGTCTGGTATTGAACTGATGAGAGATTTGCCTCACTGTGACGTCCTCGTCGTAACGCAATCGTGCTTTGCGGTGCGGCTGTGAGAAGCTCTGCTGGAGACACTCAAGTTAGATTCCTTGCAAGATTGCCCCTACCGTATGTCCCAGAAGAGGAACAAGGTGTGAATGCAACGGTACATCTTTCATGTGGATGTTCATCAAATAACTGATGCAATAATCCAAAATGAAATAAATGGTCGAGGGTAGAGAATAACACAGTTAAATTGAATTATTGATATATTCAGTGGTTTTAACTACGTAACTATTGTTGTTGTTGTGGTCTTCAGTCCTGAGACTGGTTTTATGCAGCTCTCCATGCTGCTCTATCCTGTGCAAGGTTCTTCATCTCCCAGTACCTACTGCAACCTATATCCTTCTGAATCTGCTTAGTGTATTCATCTCTTGTTCTCCCTCTACAATTTTTACCCTCCACGCTGCCCTCCAATACTAAATTGGTGATCCCTTGGTGCCTCAGAATAAGCCCTACCAAGCGATCCCTTCTTCTAGTCAAGTTGTGCCACAAATTTCTCTTCTCTCCAATTCTATTCAATACCTCCTCTTCAGTATTCTTCTGTAACACCACATTTCGAAAGCTTCTATTCTCTTCTTGTCTAAACTATTTATCGTCCATGTTTCACTTCCATACATGGCTACACTCCGTACAAATACTTTCAGAAACGACTTCCTGACACTTAAATCTATACTCGATGTTAACAAATTTCTCTTCTTCAGAAACGCTTTCCTTGCTATTGCCAGTCTACATTTTATATGCTCTCTACTTCGACCATCATCAGTTATTTTGCTCCCCAAATAGCAAAACTCCTTTACTACTTTAAGTGTCTCGTTTCCTAATCTAATTCCGGCAACATCACCCGATTTAATTCGACTAATTCCATTATCCTCGTTTTGCTTTCGTTGATGGTCATCTCATATGCTCCACTGTCCATTCCGTTCAACTGCTCTTCCAGGTCCTTTGCTGTCTCTGACACAATTACAATGTCATCGGCGAACTTAAAAGTTTTTATTTCTTCTCCATGGATTTTAATGCCTACTACGAACTTTTCTTTTGTTTCCTTTACTGCTTGCTCAATATACAGATTGAATAACATCGGGGATAGGCTACAACCCTGTCTCACTCCCTTCCGAACCACTGCTTCCAACCACTGCTGGAGCATAACATAAATTGAATTATTGATATATTCAGTGGTTTTAACTACAGAACTATTAAAGCAGTCAATATTTTAATTTAATCATAGTGAGGGGCAAGCCTATCTGCTTTGACTGTCCAAATGACTAAGTCAGAGGCTATGCTTCACGCTTTCAATTTGAAGCAAGCCCATCTCCGCCCAGATCACCTGGTCAGGATACGGTGGTTGCCACAAAAAATGTGTTTCTAACTCCCAAGAAAGGCGGTACAAACATGACAACGAGGAAGATTTATCTCCGCCACTAAGCTAGGTTCTTATCCCTACCTTGTTTTCTCGATTGAATGAAACTACTTGATATAAGTCCCGTGTTTCACATGTGAGAACCGCACAGAGTCCACCCACTATCGACTGTTTCGCATTTTGTGAGTCACGACTGCCCTTTCCGTCGTAGCCTCGTGCTCAGAGAGAAGCCGCCCAGGGAAGTGGCGTCTGACGCCTCCGCGCTTGGAGCGCCCTACGGGACCGACCGAGCGCCGGCTCACCAGCGCCGCTACCCTCGTCTGTCGAACCTTCCGAATGCATTCTGCGACTCGACAGAATAAAATCTCCAATAGCTAGATTGTACCACATTTTATCCTGTTATTTTGCGACACAACACACTATTCGTTGCCACAGTGAAACGGTACAGTCGTTTCCGCTCCATAAGCAACAGGATTCGCTGCTCGCTCGCAACGGGAAATACAAACAGAGACGGCTCGGCCGCCAATTTTATTGCACGGCGCGGCCAGCCGCGGGTGCAACACAACCCATGTGGACGGGTGGAAAGAAAGTGTCAGGCTTCATAGTATTTATTTATATGTGTCGTGTATTATGGATTTCTTGTACGTGAATGTGAATCTGTACATGAACTTTCCTAATCCTCCTCACACCTTTCCATAAAGCGTGCCCAAATCTTAGTTGGGAAGTAGTTCTGTAGTTTGGTAGTGCCAACCTTACTCCTGGGTAGAGGACCAGAGAGGCAGCACAGGCAGGTTAAAGTCAAAGACGTTCCAGTGTCACAAGATTTGGGGTGGAGAGGTTGGTCACGGCCAAGTGGTTCGACCACCCCCTCCACCGGGGCCCAGGAAGACCTCCGGGTGCCCGCCATATTCTGGGAGTGTTACAGAAGACGGGTAAGTGAGCAGACGTGCCCTCAGTGCGTCTGTCTCGATGTTCACGCATGGAGGAGAGGTATTTGGATATTTGCTCTAATTCTTTTATTTCCAGCTTCGGATTGTGTAAGGAAATGAATGTTCTCGTTTAATTTCGGAAATTTGACACCCTGTGTTAATGTATCTGGTCCCCAGTTTGCCCGTTATCCTCCTCACATAGTGGATGTCCCATGTAAAATATTGGAAGACTTTGGTGGTATACATTTGGCCAACGCAATTCCGTATTGCCCGTAGAAATGTGCGTGCAGGTTAGTATATAATATACCCGAGCTATAAGTTGTCAAATTGTAATATCTGTAAACTGGAACAATCGGTGCAATCGCCGTAAAGTCGAGTGATAATGTTTAAAATAAATAGGTAATCAATTGTAATCAATCTTTAACATACCCCAAAAATCACATAGGACTCAAGTTAAAGGAATTCATTTAAAATAAAAGATATAGAATGCAGGGACCCACACATCAGCGTGTGAGCCCTCCAGCCCCTTGCCTAGTATCTTACAGAAACGGCACGTTCCCTAGGTAGCACTCTCAAGTTCCCCTCCCCAGTTATCCGTTGCGCAATTTTCATTCAGGGCTTGACGACTTTAAATTTCATCTGGTGTCCCTAGGCAAGGACGTTTGATGGTAATCTTTCAACAGTACGCGATAGTCTATGGCGATTTCTGTCGTGAACACTCTGTTGCCCACGGTAATTGGCACGAACAGAGTTTCACGGAATAGCAGCAGTGACGGCACCGTAAAAAGCGCGATGCCCGAGCGACACAGAGGTGGACTGCTCTCCGCATCGCGCATATACCATCTGGCTCGAACAATGTGCCGATACCGTGCGACTACAGCACTTTTCACTCAGCTGCCTTTCGGGCAAGGTGTGACGACGTCATAGTCGCATGAGACATCGAACTGTTCCATTCCCATTCCAGGTGGTAACTTTCTCTCTCTCTCTCTCTCTCTCTCTCTCTCTCTCCCCAACAACAGCTAGCTGTCAATCTGTTCCTCATGCAGTGTATGTAGTCGTCATCATCAATCTGCCACAAGCAGTGCAATTCTCACCCTGTTGACAGCCTGTGTTCTCGGTAAAGGAGAGAGAGTCAATCACGCTGGTAGCTGCAGCAGGTGTGCCGGGCGGATGCGCAGCGAAAGCGAGGCGGGAGGCAGCAGGTAGGCCCTCCGAGGCATCGTCTTCGTCGTCGTCGGCGGCTGCCTTTGTGGTGAGGTGTGCGCACCTGCGCCGGCCAAGTGGGCCATACGACGCCCGCCTTTCCCCACTCTCGCCGACGCACCTCCTCCTGTCCTCCTCGTGCTCCATCGGCTATCGTTGCCTCAACTTGCTCCTGCCATACGCTTGCGGCAGATCTCCTCCTGTTGCTTTACTGCACGGCACTCTGAGGGTCCTAATTATAACACTAGCTACGGCCCAACTCGTCAAATAGGCCTTGTTTCATTTAATCTACACTGAAGAGCCAAAGAAACTGACCCGCCTAATATCGTGTAGGGCCCCCGCAAGAACGCAGAAGTGCCACAACACGACGTGGCATGGGCTCGACTATTCTCTGAAGTAGTGCTGGAGGGGAATGACACAATGAATCATGCAGCCGGCTGGGGTGGCCGAGCGGTTCTAGGCGCTCAATGAATCATGCAGCCGGCTGGGGTGGCCGAGCGGTTCTAGGCGCTACAGTCTGGAACCGCGCGACCGCTACTGTCGAAGGTTCGAATCCTGCCTCAGGCATGGGTGTGTGTGATGTCCTTAGGTTAGTTACATTGAAGTAGTTCTAAGTTCTTGGGGACTGATGACCTCAGAAGTTAAGTCCCATTGTGCTCAGAGCCATTTGAACCATTTTTGAATCCTGCAGCGCTGTCCATAAATCCGTAAGAGTATGCGAGGATGAAGATCTCTTCTGAACAGTACGTTGCATGGCTTCCCCGATATGCTCAATAATGTTCATGTCTGGGGAGTTTCGTGGCCAGTGGAAGTGTTTAAACTCAGAAGAGTGTTCCAGGAGCCGCTCTGTAGCAGCTCTGAACGAGTGTGGTGTCGCATTGTCCTTCTCGAATTGCCCAAGTCCGTCGGAATGCACAATGAACATGAATGGATACAGGTGATCAGACAGGGTGCTTACGTACGTGTCACGTGTCAGAGGCGTATCTAGACGTATCAGGGTCCCCATATCACTCCAACTACACAAGCCCCACACCATTACGAAGCATCCACCGGCTTTAACAGTCCTCTGCTGTCATGCAGGGACCATGGAATCATGAGGTTGTCTCCATACCCAGACACATCCATCAGCTCGATACAATTTGAAACGAGACTCGTCCGACCCGCAACATGTTTCCAGTCATCAACAGTCCAATGTCGGTGTTGACGGGCCGAGACGAGGCGTATAGCTTTGTGTAGCGTAGACATCAAGGGTACACGAGTGGGCCTTCGGCATTTCGTTGAATAGTTCACATGGTGAGACTTGTTGATGGCCCAGCATTGAAATCTGCAATTTCCGGAAGCGTTGCACATCTGTCACGTTTAACGATTCTCTTCAGTCGTCTTTGGCCCTGTTCCTGAAGGATCTTTTGCCGGCCGCAGCGATGTCGGAGATTTGATGTTTTACCGGATTCCTGAAATTCGCGGTACACTCGTGAAATGCTCGTACTGGAAAATCCCCACTTCGTCGCCACCTCGGAGATGCTGTCCCGTCGCTCGTGCGCTGGCTACAACGCCACGTTCAAACTCACTTAAATCTTGATAACCTGCCACTGCAGCAGCACTAACCGATCCAGCAACTGCGCCAGACACTTCTTGTCTTATATAGGCGTTGCCGAGCGCATCGCCGTATCCTGCCTGTTTACATATCTCAATACGTTTCAATACGGATGCCTCTGACCGGTTTCTCTGGCACGGGTACAACCGTGGGCCGTATACAGTTTTTGATGTTGGAAGAACTTTGTGAGGACGCTTTCACATCTAGTTCTGTTGAAGAACAGAACCACAACCAATCCATTTATCAGGGAACGGAATCCATTTATCAGGGAACGGACTGGTGCCCCTCTCGCTTTTTCGCTGCCATATATCTCACAATCGTCCGAGAGAAACACTTTCCCCATAGAAGGAAGAGTTGTAAAGACATCGAACATTCGCTCACAAGCCTGATGACGTTTTTGCATGTCATTATTACGCAGTTCGTTTACAAACGAAGGATTAAATGCCTTTAACTTCAAATCATTCTTTATGTTTTTGTAATGTCGAGTACGTAACTCAGTTCCTGTGACCGCTTGAGACTGGACTTTTGCGATGAACGTTCAACTCTCACTGCAGCCTCCGCACACGTTTTCCAGTCGTAGTAGTGGCCGCCCTGAGCGGCGCTTGTCTTTTATGCAGCCAGCTGCAGAGAGCTTTTACTCCCGCCGTGAAATTTTTGGTCCTGATGGGGAAGGTTTCTGAAACCTTACAGTAAAATCATGCTGAATATTTATCACTGATTTATCCGTACAGGATCATTCGTGAGACCAGATGCTCGTTACAATACGTTCCTCCATGGTGTAAGTTGACTCATCAGGACTGATGTAGATGTATATCAGCGCCTACAATTATAAGAAACAACAATTTGTTGAAATCTGTGTAATACATAGGGGGTAATCGGAGTCTGTGATCGCTCTTTAGATTACGTTGGAATTTCGAAACAAAGTTGGCAGAACACAAGTTGGCAAAACTGTTCTTTCACGGAGACACGATTGTTTTTGCATTCGTTCTACTGTTGCGTATCATTTAACTGCTCAGTTCAGTTGATGCAAGTTATTGAATGCGATGTGTTGTGTTTAGGTGCGCAATTTGTTTCTAAACTAGGGTGGTTTCAACTAAGGTGCGTATTTTTCTTGTTAAACGTGTGCTTCGACAAAGCGATAAATGCAGACTTATAGCGCAGGAGGCATTTCCTGAAAAATTCCCGGAAACAGCTAAACCGCATCGTAATGCGGTTCGTCGGCGTATTTAGAAATTTTGAGAGGTAGGCTCAATCTTAAAAGACGCCAGACGAACTGTAAGACCACCTAAATCAGTGGGCGTCAAACATTTTTTGCTCACTAGCCAGTTCTGGTGTTGAGAGACGACACCGCGGGTCGCATATGTACCAACCTTCTTACTAATTGGCAACCTACATAAATTAGTATCTTATGAGCCCCCAATAGAGTAGCTAGAGTGAGGGTGCGATAATTTGGCCGCCGGTCTCCAGTTAATAATCGTTAAATGTCGCTCCATTCGAACACTTCTTGTCGTCTGTTCTCTCCTTCAGACTGCTGCCACAATCAGCGATCCAAAGTTGTGGCACTGTTATTGCCTGACTAAATGTTGTTATATTACAAGTATGAGTGGATGATTAATTAAATAAAACACTATAAATTGCACTTGACAGTTCGTGTTATGTCACGTTAGCTTGGTTATACTGCAATAGCGATGTTGCAACAGTAGCCTCTATACACGTAGCAGACGATACGGATTTTTGTTTCATCTCGTAAATGTAAGCTAATGAGCAATAACAATTCGTTTATGAGTTGCTACCACAGTGACAGAAAATAAACAACAACATAATACTGTGGATATAAGTATGACAAAGCACACGTTTTCGATAACGGAGCAAAGAAATAGTGGAAATGAAAACAGTACGGTACGTAGTTTTAAAAATAAATAATAATCGAGGTAGTAGCTTTTCGTTCTAGGTTTTACTATGACAGTGATGCAATAAATAACTGATATTCGTAGCTTTTCACTCGCCAGTTTACGGCGACAATGGCGCAGTTCCATCTAGCTCCCCATCGTCACTGTTGTGGGAATCAGCGGCAAAACGATCTTCATTGTCGTCGTCACCAAGACAAATCGTTAGCTGTTCGTGGTCACTAAGGATAACTTCCACTGTCTGTGCCGCTCGATTAAGTTTTTCAACGTGCTCGACCTTTTTCCTCTACGGGGCTGCATCCACAGACGCAAGAGCTTTACGCAACAGCCGTTCCACCTCTGTTACTGTAAAGGACTTATTGTTTGTTGTTCCTTATACTGTACATGTCCTCACATCACTCCGTACTAACTCTATGGCGCTGAAGTGGCAGTGATATGATGGTAGCCTTATTACATTATGGTACTGCTCCACGGCGATTTAATATACTACATTCGTAGGCGTCATAGGCTTATTTTCTTTAACAAGCGAATATAAGAGCTTCGTCATACTCATATCCACTGCAATATTTCGTGCCTGTAACCGCTGCACCATAACGTCTTTGCAGTCGTTTGTGGTGGGGCTTTGTTCAGTATTACTGAATGATATGGAGGACTGTCCATTACAATTGTCGTAGGGGCAGAAAACTGTTTTAAAAGGCTCCTCAACAACTCAACAAACCCCGTGTGGTCCCTATCTTCATGTTAATCACCTATCTTTTTGGACCGAAAAACTAAAAGTGCATCAGAAACAAAACCACTGGAAGAACTTGCATGGAGCACAATTAATCTTGCTCCTCTTCTCGTCGGCTTATGACTGCTACTGCTTGGAGTGTCGTCCGTCCAGTATTTACTGGCAGCTTCCACGGCATTAAACCACGTTTCGTGTAGCCATTTTATGGAATGAATGTCCTCGTCCACAATTTTGTGTAAGAATATGCCTCGAACCGTAACATTATGCACCTTTGCTAACAGGACTTTGCGTCCATCAAGCGTTTTGTGACGGAAACCAATACTTTTCTGCAAGTGAATTTTGCAATATCTGAAAAGTCCAGTTTTCTTTACGACACTATCAACTGTGCTACGTTACGATACTCTTTCCTGCTGTAGTAGCATCAGTCTGGAAAGAATCGAAGTCGGTGTAAGGTGACGCTACTTTTTCTTCTTTCCAGGATTCGCTAAAAATAGATTATCTGATCCAGACGCCTCGGAATCATTACGGCTCACGTTTACATCTCCCAACTTTTGCAGTAACACTCCTTAATTTACTACTGTTCTTGCACCAATTCCTTGAGTTTCTGGTGTGCGTTCCACTACTTCATCGGTAAGAGCTGACGGCTATGCATAAATACTTGAACGTATTCTTTCTCCTGCTCGTAAAGCTCATGAGTCCTCCATAGTACCTCCAGTGCCCGGCTGCTCAGCGGCACACCTCGACGCAAGGGCGAGCGAACACGTTCCTGTAGCATTTTTCACGTATAAGAATTTTCCAAAGCACTGAATAACGCAAGCACAGGATGAAACCAACCACGACGTATATTGTTTACGTACACAAAAAACAAAGGTGGCAACGCGGAAGCTTTGACGTCACGACCGGAAGCGATTACTGCACTGGAATTGGTTCGTGCCACACGCCTGGCGCTTCTCATTCTCCACTCGTTCAACTGTTGTTCTGCCAACCTGAAACCCGTTGGTGAAGTGCAAAGTTTCAGCGGTCTCGGTAAATTTGTAATTAATTTAGCGAGATCCGCTTCAGCTGTAGTAATATTTATTTATACCATGACCGGTTTCGAGATTTTAAAATCCCATTTTCAGGTGTATGAAAACTGTCCGTCGCTGGGCTGCCGCACAGGCGCTGTTGGTTAAAAGCTTCGGGTCGTTGTTTGACTAAATACAGTATTAGTCAGTACAACTGAACCAGATCTCTCTAAAATAATTATCGTGCCTCTCAGTTGCGGATGTCCTACGTACCAAATCTTGTACACTGGGCCTATTTGTAGACATATTTCAATTGACTATGGAATATGAGACACGATCACAAATATTCAGTAAATATTTTGATGTCGTTTTCCTACTACTCATTGCACTGCATGACAACAGCCGTAATTTAACTTCACATTCCGTATTATAAGAAAGTACCACTTTTGATGATGGCCGTCTCTGTAATGCGCGATCACGAATCAGTGTTGCTTCCGCGCCAAATTTACACCGCAGCGGCTGATCGATACGAGTCGCGCGCGACTGAGTTGTCAGTACTGGAAAACAAACAGTAAAACATTCCCCCTCGCACTTGCTCTAACCCCACCTTGGCCGCGCTACTTACACCACTGCACATGGGGTAAGCAGTATATTTAGCTCACGGCTGAATTCACCTACGTCAATAAAAATTAAGCATATCTTAAAATTTTAGTGTCTCTGTGTGTATTTTCGTTTCTTAGTGAGCAAGAATACTACACTCTTAAGATGTTCTTGACGTTAGTTGATGTTTCTTGGATTCGGCTGTTAGATGGTAGATGCATATTATCATGAAATACGACTGAGACAAATCAGTTTAATAAGTCACAGCTGCAAAATACTACCGCGAATTCATTACAGACGAATGGAAAAACTGGTAGAAGCGGACCTCGGGAAAGATCAGTTTGGATTCCGTAGAAATGTTGGAACACGTGAGGCAATACTAACCTCACAACTTATCTTAGAAGAAAGACTAAGAAAAGGCAAACCTACGTTTCTAGCATTTGTAGACTTAGAAAAAGCTTTTGACAATGTTAACTGGAATACTCTCTTTCAAATTCTGAAGGTGGCAGGGGTAAAATACAGGGAGCGAAAGGCTACTTACAATTTGTACAGAAACCAGATGGCAATTATAAGAGTCGAGGGGCATGAAAGGGAAGCAGTGGTTGGGAAAGGAGTGAGACAGGGTTGTAGCCTCTCCCCGATGTTATTCAATCTGTATATTGAGCAAGCAGTAAAGGAAACAAAAGAAAAATTTGGAGTAGGTATTAAAATTCATGGGGAAGAAGTAAAAACTTTGAGGTTTGCCGATGACATTGTAATTCTGTCAGAGACAGCAAAGGACTTGGAAGAGCAGTTGAACGGAATGGACAGTGTCTTGAAAGGAGGATATAAGATGAACATCAACAAAAGCAAAACGAGGATTATGGAATGTAGCCAAATTCAATCGGGTGGTGCTGAGGGAATTAGATTAGGAAATGAGACACTTAAAGCAGTAAAGGAGTTTTGCTATTTAGGGAGTAAAATAACTGATGATGGTCGAAGTAGAGAGGATATGAAATGTAGACTGGCAATGGCAAGGAAATCGTTTCAGAAGAAGAGAAATTTGCTAACATCGAGAATAGATTTAAGTGTCAGGAAGTCGTTTCTGAAAGTATTTGTATGGAGTGTAGCCATGTACGGAAGCGAAACATGGACGATAACTAGTTTGGACAAGAAGAGAATAGAAGCTTTCGAAATGTGGTGCTACAGAAGAATGCTGAAGATAAGGTGGGTAGATCACGTAACTAATGAGGAGGTATTGAATAGGATTGGGGAGAAGAGAAGTTTGTGGCACAACTTGACTAGAAGCAGGGATCGGTTGGTAGGACATGTTTTGAGGCATCAAGGGATCACAAATTTAGCATTGGAGGGCAGCGTGGAGGGTAAAAATCGTAGAGGGAGACCAAGAGATGAATACACTAAGCAGATTCAGAAGGATGTAGGTTGCAGTAGGTACTGTGGAGGGCAGCGTGGAGGGTAAAAATCGTAGAGGGAGACCAAGAGATGAATACACTAAGCAGATTCAGAAGGATGTAGGTTGCAGTAGGTACTGGGAGATGAAGAAGCTTGCACAGGATAGAGTAGCATGGAGAGCCGCATCAAACCAGTCTCAGGACTGAAGACTACAACAACAACAACGACTGAGACTGCGGGCCGCACAGATACTCGATTCGGGTCGAATGCGGCCCGCGGGCCGAAGTTCGACGACAACTGACCTAAACAAAACGAAGAGAAGTTGTCGGTTGTTTATGACTCTATGAAGCAGAGCCCAGCAAAACCACTGCGCGAGTTGAGTGAAGAAAAAGATACGAGTCTTACAAGCGATTATGATCAACAGAGAATCTTCGTGTTGTGCTTGAAACGCCATTGCGTGATCATGAAATCGGAGAGTGCGTAGCAATATCAAGATGGCGCATTACTGGACCATTATTTTTTCTAAGAAACTGTGAACAGTGGACGTCATTGTTTAATGATCCACAATTTCATTGGCCAGCGAAAGGAAGACGAAATCAACTACTAGTGGTTTCAACAAGATGGCGTTACTTCGCAGACAGTTAACAACACTATGCGGGGGAACGTGTCATCTCAAGAAATCGATGGCCGTCTTGCTCGCCGGACCTTACTCCACAGACGCTTTTTTTTCGGGAGGCAGCAAAATCTGTAGCGTATCGCAATCCCCCACTCACTCTCCGCTACTTAAAAACTGAAATAACTGCGTACATGAGGAGCATATTACAGTCTTACCTCCAGAAAGTGCTTTCCAATAAAATTAGGCGGGCTCAGAATTAAATAGGCGTCCGTGGACGTCGTTTCAAACCGCGCAGCAATTTCCCGAACAGCCTGTTCTACATGTGGACAGCAGACACGTTCCTGCCGCACGCCGTCGGAAAAAAACCCTTAGTAAAGGAATTAACGATCAAGTTGAATGGATGTCATGTGACGTCCAACCCGACCAAACGCAACAAAAAAAAAAAAAAAAAAAAAGGGAAGTCCGTGGCGTCGCGAGGAATCCCGCAGCCAGGGTCAGGGTCCACACGCGGTTTGCAATGATGTGTGCGGCGCGAGAGGCAGATTACGCTATGTACTGTTCCTCAGATTTGGTCAGATCGGATTAAATCTCTGCACCACTACGCCGGTAAAATCAGTCTAAATAACAGTCGCCAGTCTCTCTTTGACCCGCGTCCCAGGTCCAAACAGAATTCCTCACCCGTGTACTTGTAGTAGCTTTGTTTATGACGAAGGATGATTAACACCCGACTTGAGTCATTCTTTTAAAGATCATCTCCGTTCTACAGGGCCCACAATTTCGCAAGCTCCTAAATTGCTCCGCGAAATTGTTTAATATTTTTGCGCTTTCAGACAGTCGCAACGATCATGATGTAGCATTATCGTTGGCCATTTAGTGCTCCCGCTGATACGCGCTTCTGCCACATGTTGCTTCCTGACAGTACTTTCAGAAGTTTATGCCCCACGGTCGTTGGAAAACGCCTGCCTCATAGGAAATGGTGAGCCATCAAGCCAGCCTAACCGGCTCCCACATGACCCATTTAGAAGATTTACGGAAAGAGCAGCCGACCATTTCCAGGCCTAACGAAACAGTCTTCCAGGCTACCGAAAACCGGCACTGCGGTCTACAATATACATAAATGACCTTGTGCATAACATCGGAAATTCACTGAGGCTTTTTGCGGATGATGCTGTAGTATATCGAGAGGTTGTAACAATGGAAAATTGTGCTGAAATGCAGGAGGACCTGCTACGAATTGACACATGGTGCAGTAAATGGCAATTGAATCTCAATGCGAGAGGTTGTAACAATGGAAAATTGTGCTGAAATGCAGGAGGACCTGCTACGAATTGACACATGGTGCAGTAAATGGCAATTGAATCTCAATGTAGACAAGTGTAATGTGCTGCGAATACACAGAAAGAAAGATCCTTTATCATTTAGCTACGATATAGCAGGTCAGCAACTGGAAGCAGATAATTCCATAAATTATCTGGGAGTAGGCATTAGGAGTGATTTAAAATGGAATGACCATATAAAATTAATCGTCTGTAAAGCAGATGCGAGACTGAGATTCATTGCAAGAATCCTAAGGAAATGCAATCCGAAAACAAATGAAGTAGGTTACAGTACACTTGTTCGCCCACTGCTTGAATACTGCTCGCTGGAGTGGGATCCGTACCAGAAAGGGTTGATAGAAGAGATAGAGAAGATCCAACGTAGAGCAGCCCGCTTCGTTACAGGATCACTTAGTAATCGCGAAAGCGTTACGGAGATGATAGATAAACTCCAGTGGAAGACTCTGCAAGAGAGACGCTCAGTAGCTCGGTACCGGCTTTTGTTGAAGTTTCGAGAACATACCTTCACCGAGGAGTCGAGCAGTATACCGCTCCCTCCTACGTATATCTCGCGAAGATACCATGAGGATAAAATGAGAGAGATTAGAGCCCACACAGAGGCATATCGACAATCTTTCTTTCCACGAACAATACGAGACTGGAATAGAAGGGAGAACCGATAGAGGTACTCAAAGTACCCTTCGCCACACACCGTCAGGTGGCTTGCGGAGTATCGATGTAGATGAAGATGTAAATAGTGAACAAGACGAGCGCATCAGGCTCAACCAGGGAATGACGTACCAGACTGGTTGTAATTACAGTTTCGGTACTTGAGCCAGCGTAGGTGGAAAATTATTTACCGTGTGCGCATCCAACTTTATATGAATGATATTCAGACTGTGCGCTGCACGAGTTGCGTTGTCAGCAGTGTTGGTGTCGTGGCTTGCCGTTAGGCGCCGGTACTAGTACGGCGACGTAGGTTTGGAATGGTTCAAATGGCTCTGAGCACTATGCGACGTAACTTCTGAGGTCATCAGTCGCCTAGAACTTATAACTAATTAAACCTAACTAACCTAAGGACATTACACACATCCATGCCCAAGCAGGATTCGAACCTGCGACCGTAGCGGTCGCTCGGCTCCAGACTGTAGCGCCTAGAACCGTACGGCCACTCCGGCCGGCAGGTTTGGAATACAAGCATCAGTGTGCGCTACAGCTGCAGACAGTCAGCCTGAGTCTGGACAATGCTTTAGTCGTAAAGCTGTTCCGTCAAAACAACACCAATAGTGCTACTGCTCTTAGCGAGTATCGATGCGTTAAAGGAGTACGGAGTTGAAGAACATGATTCGGATGTTACAAAGAACCGGCGACTTCAGACTTGCTCCTGGGAGAGGCCGACGGCCAATAGAGCCATTAACTATTGAAGAAGTTACTGTTGTCGTGAGTGGCGATACTGGGTACAATGTACGGTGACTGAATTTTCTCATTTTGAGAAGACAGAAGGATCGTTCCGTTTTACTGACTACAAACATTCTAGAGCCAAGATCGCATAAATATTTCTTTATTTAAAACAACCAGTTTCGGCAAAATTGAAACATCCCCTTTGAAAAATTATGAATGACTGTGCTGGTAAACCTCTACGTTATTTGATTTTCAAACAGCTGAGCAAAACTCAACGTTCTCAAACATTTCTCTCCTTACTTATTCTGATCAACACTAAACTGACACAGAATATTTTTAGCGCAACGCAATCTGCCTTTCAATAATCCCTGCAGAAGAATGGCCCTGACTAACAATAACCAATACCTTTCATGAATCACATACCTCACAAAAATCTTCGATACTCGAACTACTGCATACAGCGAGCGCCAATACTGCTAGCTAAATAAAAGATTCTAACTACTGAAGGCACTACCTACTGATAGGCATATAGTTAGCAAATGAAATATTTTGATAAAGAAGAAACAATGTATTTACCTTAATAGTGTTCAAAAGTCATAATATATATATATATCAGTTCATGACATCCAGTCTTACAAATTTACTGTCTCTGATGAACACACGTCCAGATCATCCGCTTTCATAACTCCGCCATCTCTGTCTCCACATCCACCACTGCTGGCGGCTCACCTCCAACTGCACAACGCTACGCGCTGTTCACATCCAACTGCCCAACACTACAATAGCAAATATTCCAACAATGCAAACCAGCCACAGACTGCACACAGCACAGTCAGTGATTTTCATACAGAGCGCTACGTGGCGTTACCAATATAAAAACCTAAACAGCCTACTTACAGACTTTCCTGTCTCTTCAGATCTTAAAAAACCTTTTTTTGTCAAACGTGTTCATTTTAAGTTGCACATCAGGTTGTCATGTGGATGAAGACAGCACATTAAAGAAGGTATTTCATGACTATGTTTTAAAAACATGAAGCACCATGTGCAAATGGCCACGACCATATATACATGCGCTCACCATATGGTTCTTACGTCATGCGCTACTGTGTATTGCGTTTGTCTGACGTAACAGTTATCTTTGAGTGTGTATGTGTATGGACGTGGCCATCTTCACAAGGTGCTTTATGTTTTGAAATATTTTAGGTATGAAAAATCTTTTATAACGTGCTGCTTTTATCCATATGACAACCTGGCGTGAGGTCCAACTTAAACTGAACACGTTTCATAAAAAAAAGATTTTTTAAGGCCTGAAGACGACAGTAAAGTCCGTCGAAACCGGTTGCTTTAAATAAAGATACGAGGCGCGTTTTTTAAGTAAATACCATTTTGAAATTAAAAAAAAGACGTGTTAAGATATTTCAATATTTTTTTTTTTTTACATGAAAGCCTGTACCTTAATCTACTTTTCTGCGCAATTTTCATCGATATTGAGGCACTTGTCATAATGTTGTACCAGTTTTTGAATACCCTCCTCATAGAAGTCTGCCGCCTGACTTGTTAACCACTGCATCACCACTGTTTTGACTTCGTCATTGTCTTGAAGACGCTGACCGCCCAGGTGTTTCTTCAAGTGCAGAAACAGATGGTAGTCACTGGGCGCAAGATCGGGGCTGTACGGAGGATGATCTAGAGTTTCCCATCGAAAAGATGTGATGAAATCTTTGGTCTGACTCGCCACATGCGGACGGGCATTGTCTTGCAGCAAAACGTGCGCACAATTTTCGGTAATTCAAGTGCTCGGTCACAATGCCATACAAAACACTACGAGAAACATTAGGAAAGTCATCCCGCAAGGAGGAAATCGTAAACCGTCTGTTTTCTCTCACCTTTTTGTCAATTTCCTGCACCAAACTTTCATTAACGACCGAAGGACGCCCACTCCGTTGTTCATCATGCACATTTGTGCGGCCATCATAAATGCTCTCAGCGCGTTTTTACCATTCCATCAGTCATAATGTTTTCTCCGTAAACTGCACAGATCTCACGATGAATATCGATCGCTTTTAGGCCTTTAGCACTAAGAAATCTTATAACAGCCCGTACTGCACAGTCGGCGGGACTCACGATTGTCGGAAGCATCTTAAACACTCAGTACACAACGTAAACAAGGAAGAATCAGACTGTAATGGCGTCAGTGCGTAGATTAAGGTAGAGGCTTTCATGTAAATCTAAAATTATGGAGATATCTTAGCACGTCTTTTTTTAATTTCAAAACGGTACTTACTTAAAAAACACGCCTCGTACATTTATGCCATCTTGGCTTTAGAATGTTTTTAACAATATGCGACCTTCAAGCAGTGCACAAGCTGTGTCACGACAGCTCAACATTCCGCGGTCCACCATTCGAAAAGTGCAGCGCAGAATTGTAAAACGGTTTCTCTGCTGCGGTTCCAGGCTCCCGTGCATGCATTGAGCTACGTTTGTAAACCGGAGCGTAAACACGGTTACACCCTTATGTGGAAATTAGATGTGTTGTTTTTTTTGGTTTGGTCATTATTTCTCTTGCGGATGTCCTTAGAAATGTTTCCGCAAAGTTTCGTTGTCCTGCTGTTATTAGTCTCTCAGGTAGCGAAAGTTTAATTGTAACGACACTAGCGCAGAAGGTAGCGGATGTGGGCCCACCACCGCAACTCGCCACCCAGCGGCAGTCGTCCGCAGACAGCTGACCGCTCGCGCTGCACTGATTCGTTCTGGTTGCCGCGGGGCGGGTACGTACGGCCGCAGGTGTCACCGTAAGGAGAAGGACGCCGTATGTGGGCCGGCTGGCGGCTGTCTCACCTTGACCTTCCTTCCTCTGCTGGGCCCACCGGCGGATGAAAGCCCGCGCTGCAGACGGGCTTTCTACCCGCCTGTAATAGCCGAATTCATCCGCCCGTAAATGAAAAATAACGACAGCAAAATAGACGCTCCTTTTTCCCCTCTCCTCGGTTCGCTCTCTACCCGGCTGTAAACCCGATAGGAAAGTCATTAGCGTCCCATTCGCGTCGTACCTTCGGTGGCGGGGAAACCTGGCCGGGGCGCTACGCGTCTCGAGTTAATTCGGAACCTGCGGAAGTAGACCACGACGGTCTGGCGGAGCGCACATCTCTCCACACTACTGACAGCGATCGTCTTGCCACGCCTGTATGACTCGCCTCTGGTAAGTGATAATAATTTAATTTGATATCGAGGAACACGTGAGGCAATACTGACCTTACGACTTATCTTAGAAGAAAGATTAAGGAAAGGCAAACGTACGTCTCTAGCATTTGTAGACTTAGAGAAAGCTTTTGACAATGTTGACTGGAATACTCTATTTCAAATTCTAAAGGTGGAAGGGGTAAAGTACAGGGAGCGAAAGGCTATTTACAATTCGTACAGAAACCAGATGGCAGTTATAAGAGTCGAGGGACATGAAAGGGAAGAAGTGGTTGGGAAGGGAATGAGACAGGGTTGTAGCCTATCCCCGATGTTATTCAATCTGTATATTGAGCAAGCAGTAAAGGAAACAAAAGCATAATTCGGAGTAGGTATTAAAATCCATGGAGAAGAAATAAAAACTTTGAGGTTCGCCGATGACATTGTAATTCTGTCAGAGACAGCAAAGGACTTGAAAGAGCAGTTGAACGGAATGGACAGTGTCTTGAAAGGAGGGTATAAGATGAACATCAACAAAAGCAAAACGAGGATAATGGAATGTAGTCGAATTAAGTCGGGTGATGCTGAGGGAATTAGATTAAGAAATGAGACGCTTAAAGTAGTAACTGAGTTTTGCTATTTGGGGAGCAAAATAACTGATGATGGTCGAAGTAGAGAGGATATAAAATTTAGACTGGCAATGGCAAGCAAAGCGTTTCTGAAGAAGAGGAATTTGTTAACATCGAGTATAGATATAAGTGTCAGGAAGTCGTTTCTGAAAGTATTTGTATGGAGTGCAGACATGTACGGAAGTGAAACATGGACGATAAATAGTTTGGACAAGAAGAGAATAGAAGCTTTCGAAATTTGGTGCTACAGAAGAATGCTAAAGATTAGATGGGTAGATCACATAACTAATGAGGAGGTATTGAATAGAATTGGGGAGAAGAGGAGTTTGTAGCACAACTTGACAAGAAGAAGGGACCGGTTGGTAGGACATGTTCTGAGGCATCAAGGGATCACAAATTTAGCATTGGAGGGCAGCGTGGAGGGTAAAAATCGTAGAGGGAGACCAAGAGATGGATACATTAAGCAGATTCAGAATGATGTAGGTTGCAGTAAGTACTGGGAGATGAAGCAGCTTGCACAGGATAGGGTAGCATGGAGAGCTGCATCAAACCAGTCTCAGGACTGAAGACCACAACAACAAATCGAGGAACAATCGATAAGAGATGAAATGCAGGAGGATCTGCAACGAATTGACGCCTGGTGCAGGGAATGGCAATTGAATCTCAATGCAGACAAGTGTATTGTGCTGCGAATACATAGAAAGATAGATCCTTTATCATTTAGCTACAATATAGCAGGTCAGCAACTGGAAGCAGTTAATTCCATAAATTATCTGGGAGTAGGCATTAGGAGTGATTTAAAATGAAATGACAATATAAAATTAATCGTCGGTAAAGCAGATGCCAGACTGAGATTCATTGAAAGAATCCTAAGGAAATGCTGTCCGAAAACAAAGGAAGTAGGTTACAGTACACTCGTTCGCCCACTGCTTGAATACTGCTCACCGGTGTGGGATCCGTACCAGATAGGGTTGATACAAGAGATAGAGAAGATCCAACGGAGAGCAGTGCGTTTCGTTACGGGATCATTCAGAAATCGCGGAAGCGTTACGGAGGTGATAGATAAAGTCCAGTGGAAGACTCTGCAAGAGAGACGCTCAGTAGCTCGGTACGGGCTTTTGTTGAAGTTTCGGGAACATACCTTCACTGAGGAGTCAAGCAGTATATTTCTCCCTCCTACGTATATCTCTAGAAGAGACCATGAGGATAAAATCAGAGAGATTAGAGCCCACACAGAGGCATATCGACAATCTTTCTTTCCACGAACAATACGAGACTGGAATAGAAGGGAGAACCGATAGAGGTACGCAAGGTACCCTCCGCCGCATGCCGTCAGGTGGCTTGCGGAGTATGGATGTGGATGTAGATGTAGATGTAGATGTAGAAATCAACTGACTCCCGTTGCATCCAATCCATTTTTTCTCACTGATGGAACGTGTCGGCAAGAAAACGAAATGTTTCGAAACTTGGGGCGAAATCAAACTCGTGAAATTTTAAAGATAACGCTTTCCGAAACGCAAGTCTACCAGAACCAGTCCTCCATCTTCTTCACACATAGGGTCTTTGAAACTGATTTGTACCTGATACGCCCTGCTAAACCCGCAGGACAGGGCAAGCAGCAGGAATTGTGAAGGGGGCCAGAATGAACGGCTGTCAGTTACACTCCAAACATAACACTTTATTTAGTTGTCCAAACATTACAGCGCAACTACTAAGCTTGACTATTGACAGAAAACGTCTTTAATTTTAAAACGGCTGAAGTCCCATGAAAAAAACAACAGGATGTAAAATAAGAGATGGCGCGGGCGCCAGCCACGCACGGCTCAGAACCATTCAGGGCGTTCTCCCGCAACCTAACCATATTTACAAAACTTTTGCCTATCTCGCCTAAATTCGCACGCAGCTAGACTCGAAAGTGCCGTCGCTTCCCGAATCCGTTACACGCACGTTTGTTCAGAGGAACTTCCTTGTCAACGAATCCTGCTTCAGTTTAATGCGCTTTGTTCAAAGTTTTCCTAATTAGTAGAATCCATACCAGAAGGCCTGTCCTGAAAGTTGTCTACAACATCTGTCTCTCTACGACAGTCGCAATCTTTCTATTGCAAACACAAAAAGAATTTTCGCTACAAATATAGTTACATTCCGGAATAAGTGGCAGTACGAGGATGCCAAATTAGCTAAGAAGGATGCATATTCCAGTAATTTGTGCTTCGAATTCCTCAGTCTTTACAGTGTCAGACTACAAGGGTTGTACAAGAGCATGGAACCACCATAACATAATACATTGCCAAGCGCAATACGGACATCAAATACCGCTGGCATTCAAAACGGCTTCCAGTCGTGTCGGAATGGATAAATTCAGGCTCCGTATTGTTTTAAAGGGACTCTGATATCATTCTTCTTGGAAAATAGTGGCAATTTCGGATAACGATGATGGAGGTGGATAGCCATGACGCACCCTCGTCTCTAAAGCAGACCACAAAGGCTCAGTAATATTGAGACACGGTGACTATTATGGCAGGATGGTAGATGACACTTCACCCTGTGCTCACAAAACCAGTGCTGAGCTGTGTGAACAGCGATCCTGTCGTCTTTGAACACAGCATCACCATTGGGGAACAAACATAGTACCGTGGGATAGATTTGAATAGACCGGCCCATGTGGTCGAGCGGTTCTAGGCTTTTCAGTCCGGAACCGCGCTGCTGCTACGGTCGCAGGTTCGAACACTGACTAGGGCATGGATGTGTGCGACGTTAGTTCGGTTTAAGTAGTTCTAAGTCTAAGGGACTGATGACCACAGATGTTAAGTGCCATAGTCCTTAGAGCCATTTGAGCCGGCCGGAGTGGCCGAGCGGTTAAAGGCGCTACAGTCTGGAACCGCATGACCGCTACGGTCGCAGGTTCGAATCCTGCCTCGGGCATGGATGTGTGTGATGTCCTTAGGTTAGTTAGGTTTAAGTAGTTCTAAGTTCTAGGGGACTTATGACCACAGCAGTTGAGTCCCATAGTGCTCAAAGCCATTTGAACCATTTTTAGATTTGACGACCAAAATGATCGCACAATCCTTGGCAGTAATGCGGCCTTGCAGAAATACTACGATATGGCTGCCCAAATCATCGCTCGCCATGTTTCACTCTTGGGACATAATCTCGGCCAGAAGCTGGAAACAAGACTCATCCGGCAAAATAACACTACTCCATTGCTCCATAGTCTACGTATTATAGCTTCGGCACCGCGTTTTCCTGTTACGGCATATGCATCACTGGTGAGTGGTCCTAGAATTCCAGGTTTCCCTGTCAATCCCTGCATATGGAGCTCATTACGTGTTACGTCATTCATTTTAGTAGTCACTTCTGCAGCTACGGTCCTCTTATCTTTCGTCACAATCCTCTTCAGTAACCGTACTGTCATCTGAGGAAAAATGGTTTCAAGTGTCGCCAACACAAGGTATATCATACCTGTAAGTAACAGCAGAAACTGACGTGGGTGAAATCAGACGATAACAGAAGCAAAAACGCTCCAGGAAACACGGACCAGCCAACGAGCTGTTTGCGAGGTGATTGCCACAGGCTTTGGTATGAAATGTCGTGCTAGTTACTACTGTTCGCAAAAATTTTTTAATTGGGCTCCAATTTCACTTAAGGGTGAAGAATTTGCCACGTGCATTGTGGGGCAATAGCACGTTTTGTTGCTGACGTAAGACGACGTCCCATACCCCAAGACGGAGAGGTGGAAGAGCGCCTGTAGTTCGGTCTGACCTGGATCCTCTGGACTTTTTCTGCCTGGGGTCGCCTCAAAAATGAGATGTGCAGCACTCCCGTTGGTAATGCATGACCAACTGGAGCAGCGGAATGTGTGTCAAGGTTTGCAACATTAACGGGGCGTGTTTCAAAGAATTCGTATCTCAGTATACACGCGAGCGCTCAATTCCGTCCCAACACAGGAGCCACACGTGGAACTACTTCTTTAACAGCTACCATTGTAAAATAAATTGTAGCTTATTGGAAAGTGGCATGTCTCTTTTCATTTAATACGAGAAATACGAGAATCACATTCACCTTTGAGCATAGCGAATGGACAGAATATGATAATATGTTCTATATATGCGAACTGGACTGCAGCGGGTGTGCATATTAACTTCTAACTAATTTCATATCTTAACTACACTACTGGCCATTAAAATTGCTACACCAAGAAGAAATGCGGATGATAAACGGGTATTATTTGGACAAATATATTGTACTGGAACTGACATGTGATTACATTTTCACGCAATTTGGGTGCAAGGATCCTGAGAAATCAGTACCCAGAACAACCACCTCTGGCCTTAATAACGGCCTTGATATGCCTGGGCATTGAGTCAAACAGAGCTTGGATGGCGTGTAGAGGTACAGCTGCCCATGCAGCTTCAACACGATACCACAGTTCATCAAGAGTAGTGACTGGGGTATTGTGACGAGCCAGTTGCTCGGCCACCATTGACCAGACGTTTTCAATTGGTGAGAGATCTGGAGAATGTGCTGGCCAGGGCAGCAGTCGAACATTTTCTGTATCCAGAAAGGCCCGTACAGGACCTGCAACATGCGGTCGTGCATTATCCTGCTGAAATGTAGGGTTTCACAGGGATCGAATGAAGGGTAGAGCCACGGGTTGTAACACATCTGAAATGTAACGTCCACTGTTCAAAGTGCCGTCAATGCGAACAAGAGGTGACCGAGACGTGTAACCAATGGCACCCCATAACCATCACGCCGTGTGATACGCCAGTATGGCGATGACGAATACACGCTTCCAATGTGCGTTCACCACGATGTCGCCAAACACGGATGCGGCCATCACGATGCTGTAAACAGAGCCTGGAGTCATCCGAAAAAACGACGTTTTGCCATTCGTGCACCTAGGTTCGTCGTCGAGTACACCATCGCAGGCGCTCCTGTCTGTGATGCAGCGTCAAGGGTAACCGCAGCCGTGGGCTCCGAGCTGATAGTCCACGCTGCTGCAAACGTCGTCGAACTGTTCGTGCAGATGGTTGTTGTCTTGCAAACGTCCCCATCTGTTGGCTCAGGGATCGAGACGTGGCTGCACGATCCTTTACAGCCATGCGGATAAGATGCCTGTCATCTCGACTGCTAGTGATACGAGGCCGGTGGGATCCAGCACGGCGTTCCGTATTACCCTCCTGAACCCAGCGATTCTATACTCCGCTAACAGTCATTGGATCTCGACCGACGCGAGCAGCAATGTCGCGATACGATAAACCGCAATCGCGATAGGCTACAATCCGACCTTTATGAAAGTCGGAAACGTGATGGTATGCATTTCTCCTCCTTACACGAGACATCACAACAACGTTTCACCAGGCAACGCCGGTCAACTGCTGTTTGTGTATGAGAAATCGGTTGGAAACTTTCCTCATGTCAGCACGTTGTAGGTGTCGCCACCGGCGCCAACCTCGTGTGACTGTTCTGAAAAGCTAATCATTTGCGTATCACAGCATCTTCTTCCTGTCGGTTAAATTTCGCGTCTGTAGCACGTCATCTTCGTGGTGTAGCAATTTTAATGGCCAGTAGTGTATAAATCTTTTATGTTACTCATTCCGTTGCGGACAGTAATTGCAGCTTTGGTCTTAAAGGTGTGTGTGGCTCTTAATTAATTTTCTGGGTCAGGGTAGGCATCTGTAACAGACGCGTGGTTTTGTAATACAACGTGCTGAAGTTGTGTTTTACTTTTTCCTAAAGTGGACCGTTGGTGAATTTTGAGCCCGATTAAATGGCGACATAATCGAAAACTTTTCATTTCGATCAGATATTTACTGATTAGGTTCAAATGGTTCAAATGGCTCTGAGCACTATGGGACTTAACATCTGAGGTCATCAGTCCCCTAGAACGTAGAACTAATTAAACCTAACTAACCTAAGGATATCACACACATCCATGCCCGAGGCAGGATTCGAACCTGCGACCGTAGCGGTCGCGCGGTTCCAGCTTGTAGCGCCTAGAACCGCTCGGCCACTGCGACCGGCTATTGATTAGGACAACGTTATATACAGACGTCAGTGGCGGCTCGTAATCAAACATTTATAAGACGTGTGTTTGCCGGACAGTTTCCTTCTGTTGTCGTATACTTTCACCTGTGTCAGGTCTCGTTGTTCATTACGACACGCCCTGTGTTTCGTAAGAAATACTTTTCCGTTGTCGACACTTTATCCCATCGAACTGTATGCGTGTTGCACGAGCGACCGTTTTCACGGAGCCCACTGTGGCATTACGTCAAAGCTTCGGTGCCTTGTGGAAGGTGTGATTACAGGCGCGGGGCAGTTGTCGAGTCGTGGGAGCCGCCCCTGCATTCCGAACTGTGTGCAGCGGCTGGTCCCCGCCCCGATTGCTTTGAGGCTCCCCAATCAGGAGCCTGGTTTCTCTCCGGCAGGTTAAAGGCCACCCAGCCGGGAGCTCAGCTCACAGACAGCACCAGCACTCCACTCCACCCCGCACACACCGCGACGCGCTGGGAAACAGACTTTCACCTCTACACCAGTGAAGCTGCTCACCAGTCACGTGGTGCGAGAAGCTCGGGGTTGTGCACGTTTGTGCGCTGTTATGAATTTCCGTGTTATATTTGACAGTGACCGTAACGCAATAAATTTGCGCTGCTTCCTGGACTCGGGTAAGCGCTCCGGCCCAACACCGACTCAAAGGAAGGCCTCGGCACTTGTTGGTGACGTCACGTCAGCTAGGCACGGCGAACGCCAGGTCTGTTGCAGGCAGAAACGCCTGGGGGTGCTTATCACTGTAAATCTCTTGTTTTTGGACAAAATGGATTCTGTAGTTTTATTTAGATGAAAGATTTTCTTACTATCGTAAAGCTACAAATGAAGATCATAGTTCTGTATTACTGAATCCTCTCGAAACAAACGTAGATCAATATGAGAAGATGCTTTGCCCCATTGCAAGCTTCGGAAATTTTACATTCGAGTAACTATATTTACTTCAATCATTTTGTTATCGAAACTTACCCCAACTCCCTTACAATGAACTCGTTTCTTTTAATTATTTATTTATTTTCGTTTGACATCGTCTCTGGAAATGTGAACTAATTTACGTGTGTAAATGTCCAACTGTTGCCAGTCATTAGATTACAGTCGTTTTCAACGAAAGGAATTCTAAACAGGAAACAAAATAGCTCCATACATCGAAAATACTGCTGAGCTTAAACTTTTTTAAACATGCTCATTAGAAAAGATAAATATTCCCCCCTTGCAACTGAAAGGAGAAACTTTAGAAGATAAAAAAATTTTATTTGATAAAACAAGTATCTCTCTTTTGCCTCTTCTTCTGTCCGCCACCCCCTCCCCCAGCGTGTACAATCGCAAGATATTTCATTAACATTCAGTGCTCCTCACCCCATAGTCAACCAAGATACCTAAAGAAGAGCACCAATATGTTCACAGTTTCTTGTAAAAGCAACCCAGTACAAACGTAACTTCCTCAGGTTTACAAATAAGGTAATAAATAAGCACGAATTCTGTTGCTGCTATACCATGAAGTTGTTTTTGTATGTCAATCCTTAAAACAGGTGGAAATTTAAGTTCAGGAGTACACTATTTGTTAAGAAGTGTAATGAATTGCACAATTAATTGATTGCAGAAATCTCTCAGAACAATGTGCGTTGGTCAACTACCGCCAATAGTTTCACATTTTCCTGTGTCAGAGAGGGAGACACCACCATTATGAGTATGCCCGCAACAGACCTGGCGTTCGCCGTGCCTAGCTGACGTGACGTCACGAACCAGCGCCGAGGCCTTCGTTTGAGTCGGTGTTGGCCGGCCCCGGATCGAATCCGCCCGGCGGATTAACGACGTAGGCCACCGGCCAGCCTGGATGTCGTTTTTATGCGGTTTTCCTCATCCCGCTAGGTGAATACTGGGCTGGTCCCCACATCCCGCCTCAGTTACACGACACGCAGACATTTGTAACACTTCCGCACTATTTCATGGTTTACACTAGACGCAGACAGCTGGGGTACTCAAATTCCGTCCTGGGGGCGGGGGGGGGGGGGGGGGGGGGGCGACAGGAAGGACACCCGGCCACCCCTTTCAATTAACCTTGCCAATTCCGTTGTAACCACGCCGACCCTGCGATCATTGCGGGACAAAGGCGCAAGTGAAAGAAAGAAGTAACGCAATAAATTTGATTTAGTACGGAGAACAGAAACCTCCTAATGAATTTCCTCGCACCATTCGCTACGATTCTGAAAAGAAAAGCGTTATTCATCCCACAGTAGCTTTCCAGGAGACTCAAATAAATGTTTCTCATTAGAGGTCAAGATACTTCAGTCTACTGAGACTATTTCTAAAGGATGTAAATGTATTTTAAACCAGAATGAGATTTTCACTCTGCAGCGGAGTGTGCGCTGATATGAAACTTCCTGGCAGATTAAAACTGTGTGCCCGACCGAGACTCGAACTCGGGACCATTGCCTTTCGCGGGCAAGTGCTCTACCAACTGAGCTACCGAAGCACGACTCACGCCCGGTACTCACAGCTTTACTTCTGCCAGTACCTCGTCTCCTACCTTCCAAACTTTACAGAAGCTCTCCTGCGAACCTTGCAGAACTAGCACTCCCGAAAGAAAGGATAGGAAAGGTCCCGAGTTCGAGTCTCGGTCGGGCACACAGTTTTAATCTGCCAGGAAGTTTCATATCAGCGCACACTCCGCTGCAGAGTGAAAATCTCATTCTGGAAACATCCCCCAGGCTGTGGCTAAGCCATGTCTCCGCAATATCCTTTCTTTCGGGAGTGCTAGTTCTGCAAGGTTCGCAGGAGAGCTTCTGTAAAGTTTGGAAGGTAGGAGACGAGGTACTGGCAGAAGTAAAGCTGTGAGTACCGGGCGTGAGTCGTGCTTCGGTAGCTCAGTTGGTAGAGCACTTGCCCGCGAAAGGCAAAGGTCCCGAGTTCGAGTCTCGGTCGGGCACACAGTTTTAATCTGCCAGGAAGTTTTATTTTAAACCACTTTACAGCTACCGCTCACAAAAATTATATTGTTTAAGTTGTTTTTGTTACTCTTCATTATGAAATCTTAAGAGCCCATCATTACTCGCTGGTTACGATTAAAAACTTCAGTAGTACAACACCACTCATTAAAATATTTCTGAGTTTACTGCTGTGTCATCTTACTGCCAAGTCATTTTGTAGTACTTTTAAGTGTTTTCGCAGGGATTTTAATGAGATACCTCTTTAAAATAACCGCTGCGGCTCCTGCCGTTAACAGTATAAGGGCTCCACAGTGTCTTGCCAGTCGCTTGCCACCTCACTTCGCGCTATTTAAGTTCCGAAGTGTATTCCTAACAGCTCTAAATGCAGAGTGCTTAAACTTTTTTGTGACTGGTACTTGTGAACTGAACTACGGTTATAACATTTACTTTAGCTCTTTTGTCTCGTACATTTCGTCTAAAGAATTCACGCATCTAGGGCACAATATAGTGAGTCATGCTATGCGACGTGATATAGTTACCGTTACTCGTAGAACTTCACGCGTTTAAGTACCACTGGAGACGAAATGAGTGAAGCAAAGTAATTAAAAAATGGTTCAAATGGCTCTAAGCACTATGGGACTTAACATCTGAGGTCATCAATCCCCTAGACTTACAACTAAGTAAGCCTAACTAACCTAAGGACATCACTCACATCCATGCCCGAGGCAGGATTCGAACCTGCGACCGTAGCAGCCACGTGGTTCCGGACTGAAGCGCCTAGAACCGCTCGGCCACCGCGGCCGGCTGCAAAGTAATTTGTATAAATGGTTTTTTACGAATGCATCGACAACAACGGAATTAGAAATGGACAGCAAACCTTGCCGAAAGGGCACAAAGGAGAAATTGTCTGCGACATTGATCCACATCTACATACATACCCCGCAAGGTACCGTATGGTGCCTGGCGGAGGGTACGCTGCACCGTTACTAGTCATTGTCTTTCCTGTTCCAGACGCAAACAGAGCGAGGGAAAAACGACTGACTACATGACTCCGTAATAGTCCTAAACTCTCTAATCTTATGCTTGTGGTCCTCACACGAAATGTATGAACGTTGGCGGCAGAAGAATCGTCCTGCAGTCGGCTTGAAATGCCAGTTCCCTGAATATTCTCAACAATGCACCTCGAAAAGAACGTCGACTTCCCTCCAGTGAATTCCATTTGAGTTCCCGAAGCACCTCCGTAATACTTGCCTGTTACTCAAAACTACCGGTAACAGCTCAGGGGACTGATGTGGATTATGAGCAGCAGCAATGTCCGATGGTCAGTGAGGAACCTTGACAAAAGAATAACACGCGCTCTGCATTTGGGCCGCTGCATTTGCAATCACTTTGGAAAGCATTGGAAACAGACTGCGCACTTTTAGCACTATTGTCTTTTTCTCCCCTTCCCTGTTCCAGTCGCGAATGTCGCGTGGAAATTAAATGCCCCTAAAACCGCGTTCTGAACCCTGATTTCTCACATTTTCTCGTAATGTGCATTTCGCGAGAAATATGCGGAAGGAACTAATATGTTGCGTAGCTCTTCCCGGAAAGTATTCTCTCGAAATTTTGACAGTAAACCTCTCCGAGAAGGACAGCGCCTGTCTTGTAGCGTCTGCACGTAACGTAACGCGCCGATCTTCTTTGGATCTTCTTTACATCTTCTATTAAACTAACATAGTGTGGCTCGCAGACTGATGAGCAATACTCAAGAATACGTCGACCAAATGTTTTGCAAGCCGTTTCTTCCCCGGGTGAGTTAAAAAATTGTTCAAATGGCTCTGAGCACTATGGGACTTAACATCTGAGGTTATCAGTCCCCTAGAACTTAGAACTACTTAAACCTAACTAACCTAAGGACATTACACACATCCATGACCGAGGCAGGATTCGAATCTGCGACCGTAGACTGAAGCGCCTAGAACCGCTCGGCCACAGCGGCCAGCTCTGGGTGATTTAGATTTCCTTAAGATTCTCCCAATGAATGCCAGCCTGTCATATCATTTCACTACGATTTGGTTTGTGAGGTTATTATACTTTTCCTCGTAGATATTTTTGTGTAGTTACTGACCCCAGGGGTCTGTCGCCAATCGCGTAATCGAAAAGTAGCGTATTTCTTCGGTGTTTATGCGCAGTAGTTTACGTTTATTTATGTTCAGGGAATCTGGCAATGTGTACCGGAAATCCGGAGCTTCCTGCAATTCGCTAGTCCTCTAGCGTTGCGCCTTTCTACAGTCAGTTGCATCGCCTGCGAACGACCTCACGGTGCTCCCGACGCTGTGGACAAAATTATTTACATACTCTGCACAGTAACCTCCCTATCATACCTCCTTCGGGTACTCATAAAAATAACCGCAACATCTGTCGGTTTTTATCCGTTTGATGTACGGGGTGATTTCCTTCATTAGAACTCTCAAAATTCGGCCTTCTTAGGAGCATATTTATCGATGAGTGAAATCTCGAGTATGGACGGACACCATTCTGGATGTTCGCATCTTGCGTCTTAGTCTGCAGCGGTTGATTGTCTCGACATCCCTCATTTTTGTCGCGTGCGTCAGCACTGAATTTTATTTGCTTGCCACAGCCGACATATCAAGTGCTACTTTATCTCTAGTGAGCCGTTTATTACTCAGTTTAGTATCCAGCCAGGAGTCTTTTCAGCTGTGCGAACCATTGCGAGTGAGAGCCAAGAGCAGACTCCCACACGTGACCTCCTTGTGCGCGAATGCCTGTAAAATGGGCGTTCCGTCCGTCCGCATCCATGCAGTGTGCATGGGGGCTTAATTAAATATTATGCAAATAATTTTGATTTTTAGTCGCTGACTGTCCGATTACGCAGTCTCGTAACCGGTGGGCCCTGACTAGTATTACTCCGCAATCTGACTGCATAGAATAACAACAAAGAATGAAAGAAATCTTCCGTTAACACAATTAATTAATTAAGTCCCCAGCAACTATAAAACCTACGAAACAACAAAACACAAGTGTAACTGTTCTGTGTGTGGAAGTGTGATTCAACGTACACATCTGGCACGGTTCTTCCTCAAAAAGACAAGATATTTTCAATACCATTTACACTGAATTAATTAAATAAAACTGAAATACTATATTTGCACATAGAAACCAGAATTACACTCTAATACATGAACACAAGGCAGATGCTTTGTTGACTGAACCTGTGACCAAGAGGCATTATTGTTTAAGGCATTTGAAATAAAAATTTAAAAAAATTTATTACCTTCATATATATTGACGAAACATACACTCTGATCATTACAACATCCGCAATCGAACAGCATCGGCTGTCTAGCCCATCAGAACAACTGCATACAACATGCTCACAACTAGTCACGGCTACATCAGAACTCCTACTGCCCACTTCTCAATAAGCACTCTCCACCACGACTTCTCGACAAGCACTCTCCACTACCACATCTCAACAAGCACTGCCAGTGGAGGCGGCTGAATAATACTCTTTGGCGCAATCTCTGGCGCTGTGACTCAGTGTAGCCACCTTTCAAGTGCTACTCTGTTACAACGAAGGAGTACAGCGGCTTAGTGGTGACGGGGCTAAAATGTACGTTACTCGAATCTTGTTCTAGAAACAAATTTTGACTTTATTATTTGTAACGATATTGCGTCCGACCCGATAGTTGAATGGTCAGCGTGACGGACTGCCGTCCTAAGGGGCCAGGGTTTGCTTCCCGGCTGGGTCGGTGATTTTCTCCGTTCAGGTACTGGGTGTTGTCTTGTGTTGTGTTCATCATCATTTCATCCCCATCCGGCGCGCAGGTCGTGGCGTAGAATGTAATAGGACCCGCACCAAGGCGGCCGGACCTGCCTCTTCAGGGGCCTCCCGGCCAATGACGCCAAACGCTCATTTCCATTTCCAACGATATTGCGTTTTCTTTCAGTCATCGCTGCTATGGATACGCTGTTACAATTAAGAGTAAAGACAACGTATTACCGCCAGATACGAGGATTCCATTGCCCGAAAAATATGGTCACCGCCGCTCTGTGAAGCACTGCAGAGAAATATCTGGAGTAGGGAAGTTGATGCACAGGTGGAAAGTTTGTATTCTTCCGCTTCAGTAGCTGCGTGGCTACCAAATAAATGATCTTTCACCAGACAGCTGGCTTTACTAGCGACCAAAAGGTGCTCGTGCTATTCACAGTTCGGTACATAACGTTTCACTTTGGCGTATAATCATACTTCATAACACGGGGGGCTTTTTCTTTTCGAGCTGTGCGCTAGTTATATTGATTTCGTCCGGCTTTGGTTTGTAGGCAAGACTGAAGCGCTACCTGTACTACACGTTTACTCTGTCCAGAAGCATTAATGAGACCGGCTGTCAAAAGCATAAATAACCACCTTCAGCAAATAAAATGGCTCTGAGCACTATGGGACTTAACGCCTGAGGTCATCAGTCCCTCAGAACTTAGAACTACTTAAACCAAACTAACCTAAGGACGTCACACACATCCATGCCCGAGGCAGGATTCGAACCTGCGAGCGTAGCGGTCGCGCGGTTCCAGACTGCAGCGCCTAGAACCGCTCGTCCACCCCGGCCGGCCACCTTCAGCAACTTGGACCGATGTGAGACGTGCAGGAAGAGTGTCAATGACGTTCTGGAAGCCACATCTACATATACGTGATTACTCTATTATTCACAATAAAGTGCTTGGGAGATGGTTCAATGAACCACCTTCAAGCTGTCTCTCTAACGTTCCACTATCGAGCGGCACGCGGGGAAACGAGCACTTAAATATTTCTGTGCGAGCCCTGATTTTCTCTCATTTTATCGTGATGATAATTTCTATTTAGGTGGGTGCCAACAGAATGTTTTCGCAATCGGAGGAGAAAACTGGTGATTGAAATTTCATGAAAAGATCGCGTCGCAACGTAAAACGCCTTTGTTTTAATGATTGTCACTCCTATTCACGTATCATGTCTGTGACACTATCTCCCATATTTCGCGATAATACAAAACGAGCTGCCCTTCTTTGTACACTCCAGCGCCGCGGCCAGCTGCGCTGTGTTTCTCGGTTGAGGATCCCCGGCGGGAAAAGCCCGATCGAGGCGGTCCCACAGATGCACGATTGGGTTCAAGTGTGGGTAGCCTGGTGGCCAGGGGAGTGCGGCAAAGTCACCCTGGTGCTCTTTGAACCAGGCACGTACCCTGCTGGTAGATGCTATCGTGCCGAGGAAAAGAGAACTGCATTCAGGAGTGGCCATGGTCCGCAAGGATAGATGCACGCTTGTGTGGATCCACTGTGGCTTCCCTACTGACGAGATCACCTACGGAGTGCCACGAAAATATTCCCCAAACCATAACGCTCCCTCCTCTGGCCTGGACCCATCGCTTACAGATGTTTCACGCAGTACACGCCAACGGCCATTTGTCCGATGCAGCATTCATCTGAAAAGACCACCTGTCGCCACTCAGTGAACGTTGCAAGATCCCCTCGCTTCTAAACTGAAGAGGGTGGTATATGTGACGTACAGTATAACTGGTCAGCATTTCCACCCGGAATTTGCGAGTGTAAGCCGGACCTTCCTTGGTCCGCCTCGGTGGGTCGTGTCGTCGGATTTCCTCCTACCTGTGCGCGGTGCAGCTCTCGTAAATGTCGTCCCGTGCAGATTCTTCATTGCCGCATTGGACGTCTCTGTCAGTGGAAGCTAATTATCTCAAATTGCTGTCGATCAACTTTGGGGTATCTATTTACTCGAAATTAAAATTCAGAATGCCGTAATATAACTTTTATTCCTATTAGTTCAATAATGAAACACTCGTGTCACAAACTACTCCTAACCGACAGCATGGCTATCATCGAACAAGACAGGAAGAGCTCTTAACGCCGACTTCCGGCTTTGGCGCGCAGTCCGCATCTCTTACTAGTTTCGTCACAGTTCGTGGACTTCCGATCAAGTTCGTACTTACTAAGATATGCGTTTGTAAATGAACGGGTGTGAATTTTAACGAGGCAAAATTATGATAAATAGTTTTAAACATCCATAGGTTCCTCCTAGTATTCGTGTTGTCATAAATGACTTTAATTATTAAATATAAATAAACAAAATCGGTGACTTTGGCGCCAAGATGGCGGTACTTCCCGTCGTGCATATTTCCCAGGCCGACGCTTGTTGCTAAGGTCCAGCGCCGAGCCCCACCCCTCTACGCGCGTCATATGGTCGCTTCGTCACCTAGCCAGCCAGAGTGGGAAATGCTCTCCGCCTCGTGGCCGACTAAGGACTACAGCACTTCCCAACTATCGTGAATACATCAATAAGAGACAGTAATTTATTAAAACTGGTAAAAATGTCTTCCTCACGTAACAAGCACCTTACGAGGTGCATTCAAGTTCTAAGGCCTCCGATTTTTTTTCTAATTAACTACTCACCCGAAATCGATGAAACTGGCGTTACTTCTCGACGTAATCGCCCTGCAGACGTACACATTTTTCACAACGCTGACGCCAAGATTCCATGGCAGCGGCGAAGGCTTCTTTAGGAGTCTGTTTTGACCACTGGAAAATCGCTGAGGCAATAGGAGCACGGGTGGTGAATGTGCGGCCACGGAGAGTGTCTTTCATTGTTGGAAAAAGCCAAAAGTCACTAGGAGCCAGGTCAGGCGAGTAGGGAGCATGAGGAATCACTTCAAAGTTGTTATCACGAAGAAACTGTTGCGCAACGTTAGCTCGATGTGCGGGTGCATTGTCTTGGTGAAATAGCACACGCGCAGCCCTTCCCGGACGTTTTTGTTGCAGTGCAGGAAGGAATTTGTTCTTCAGAACATTTTCGTAGGATGCACCTGTTACCGTAGTGCCCTTTGGAACGCAATGGGTAACGATTGCGCTCTCGCTGTCCCAGAACATGGACACCATCATTTTTTCCGCACTGGCGGGTACCCGAAATTTTTTTGGTGGCGGTGAATCTGTGTGCTTCCATTGAGCTGACTGGCGCTTTGTTTCTGGATTGAAAAATGGCATCCACGTCTCATCTATTGTCACAACCGACGAAAAGAAAGTCCCATTCGTGCTGTCGTTGCGCGTCAACATTGCTCGGCAACGTGCCACACGGGCAGCCGTGTGGTCGTCCGTCAGTATTCGTGGCTCCCACCTGGATGACACTTTTCGCATTTTCAGGTCGTCATGCAGGATTGTGTGCACAGAACCCACAGAAATGCCAACTCTGGAGGCGATCTGTTCAACAGTCATTTGGCGATCCCCCAAAACAATTCTCTCCACTTTCTGGATCGTGTCGTCAGATCGGCTTGTGCGAGCCCGAGGTTGTTTCGGTTTGTTGTCAGACGATGTTCTGTCTTCATTAAACTGTCGCACCCACGAACGCACTTTCGACACATCCATAACTCCATCACCACATGTCTCCTTCAACTGTCGATGAATTTCAATTGGTTTCACACCATGCAAATTCAGAAAACGAATGATTGCACGCTGTTCAAGTAAGGAAAACGTCGCTATTTTAAGTACTTAAAACAGTTCTCATTCTCGCCGCTGGCGGTAAAATTCCATCTGCCGTACGGTGCTGCCATCTCTGGGACGTATTGACAATGAACGCGGCCTCATTTTAAAACAATGCGCATGTTTCTATCTCTTTCCAGTCCGGAGAAAAAAAATCGGAGGCCTTAGAACTTGAATGCACCTCGTACAACGTCGAGTTGCGGTGTTGGTGTGCAAATTGCGGGCTTCCTCGTCAGAGAGCAGCAGTCAGCACGGGTACAGCAGTCAGGCGCCTGCCGCAGCGGCACACACGCAGCAGCTTTCGCTGAACGGTCGGTGAGAAGACTGTCGAACGCTTGTTGAGGGGACACTGTCGACTGATCCTCGCTTCATCTGGGCGGTCAGTTGCTCGACAGTTGCACGTGTATTCAAATGGCTCTGAGCGCTATGGGACTTAACATCTGAGGTCATCACTCCCCTAGAACTTAGAACTACTTAAACCTAACTAACCTAAGGACATCACACACATCCATGCCCGAGGCAGAATTCGAGCCTGCGACCGTAGCAGTCGCGCGGTTCCGGACTGAAGCGCCTAGAACCGCTCGGCCACCGTGGCCGGCCACGTGTATTCGCCTGCTCACAACTTCGCAGCCGTCGTTCACCTCTGTAATCTGTTTTGGACAGCGCCATTTGCAAACTTGGCCAGCGGTGGTCGCATCAGTGTGATTAGACGGAGGCGCAGATAAGGCGGAAACGCTGCTATGTTCTTACAAGTAGGCCGTTTTCGACTAATGTGCAGACTGGTTACATCCGGCCATTATCCTGTTGCTCGTGATGTTTCGCCGGCTCTGTCCGTATCGTTAATTTCTGTGGCATACTGCGGTCTTTGTAAACGGTGATCGTTAAACTGCTTTCCTCCAACAGGACAAAGAATGTTGATGACTTGGCGCGTGTATGTACTGCCTGTTGATGACACACAGTAAACTTCATCGTCCGTCGTTCACGACTTTTGTTGTAGCGCTTAGCGTCACTGTATCTAGGTCGTGGGGTACTGGCTTCGCTTCCCGGATGGGTCGGAGATTTTATCGTTTCGCCACAAAGAAGCGCAAGTCGCCGAAGCGGCGTCAAATAAAGACTTGCACGAGAAGGCCAAAAAAACTCAGACGGGATGAGGTCTCCCGCCCTAAAAGACATTCGATCATTTCGTGTCATCGTCCATCAAAGCTCGTAACATGGACTACCGCTTTTTATCTGACGTAACGATAGTAAAAGTTTAAGTCGTTTATTTTAAAGCCCTGAAAAATAAATTGTTGCGAATTTCTATCTACCAGGTACAGTGGTTGTCGAAAAGAGGAGTTTAGCTGTTTTCTTGTGGAGTGTTTTGAATTGAACACACACAAATGGCAGCCAGTCAACAATTAAACGACAATTGGGAGCGTTGTTTACCAGAAACTTTAAACACTGTCGCTGAATGAGCACAGACTCGTCGAATGATGCATAACTGCACGTTGTTATCCAAATAAACCAGTAAACGTCTTGAGCGCAGTGTATCTTTTACTATGAAAGCCTACTTTCACAACTGAGAGCTACTATTCACATTTACCCTGATATCTTCTGTTCTGAAACAGTATTGAACTGACAATTTTTTATATTTTTTATTATTCTATTCTTATCTTTGTGCGGCTAAAGCCACCAAGTTTCTCCTTAGGGTATTTCCTAATATTGTCCACAAAGTCCGGAGAGAAGTTCTTCGCCGGCCGAAGTGGCCGTGCGGTTAAAGGCGCTGCAGTCTGGAACCGCAAGACCGCTACGGTCGCAGGTTCGAATCCTGCCTCGCTCATGGATGTTTGTGATGTCCTTAGGTTAGTTAGGTTTAACTAGTTCTAAGTTCTAGGGGACTAATGACCTCAGCAGTTGAGTCCCATAGTGCTCTGAACCATTTTTTTTAGAAGTTCTTCAGGCAAATGTTTTAAATCATCCACAGAACGATTAAATTAAGCGCTTTACATTTCCTTTTTCCTTTGTGGAGAGATTATTAAAATTTCACCCAGGGTTTTAAGCTCAGTCGTTTCATAGTACTCTCTCGATACTTTTACTATCTGCACCCTCTCGTCTAATCATAAGTTAGCTCAGTAACGCCAACTGCACGCCGACTCAGCTCTTCGCTATGAGTACTTCATGAAATTCCAGCGCCGGCTACATTTATCTGCCGGCCGGAGTGGCCGAGCGGTTCTAGGCGCTACAGTCTGGAACCGCGTGACTGCTACGGTCGCAGGTTCGAATTCTGCCTCGGGCATGAGTGTGTGTGATGTCCTTAGGTTAGTTAGGTTTAAGTAGTTCTAAGTTCTAGGGGACTGATGACCTCAGAAGTTAAGTCCCAATGTGCTCAAAGCCATTTTTTTTTTTTTTTTTTTACATTTATCTTGAATACGCTCTTGCCGCGTTGCCAAACTTACTTCTTGTGGCGGCCAGGCCTACACTCAGTGAGTAAAACTTTTATTAAAGTGTTGCTGAACTAAAATTCATTCCCCTTACTGTGACACGATTGTACTCAGTATAATCAGAATTTCGTTTCAAACATCCCGCAACTTGAACAATAAATTGTTTTTTTCCCAAAGGGCACAAGCGTATCAAATCAGCGAGGTAAATCTTTCAATACAGGAAACGAAGAAGACAATGCATGCACTCAGCCATAGTTCTTTCTTAGCAACCAACCTCCAAAATAACATGTACGCATGTAGAATTGGGCATTAACGGTTCTACGATGTCCCAGTGAAATAGATTTTCGGAGTTCTGGTGAATATAATAATTGAATGCAATGAGCATTTTGATAAACTGATTAAGAAATTCAGTTCAGCGTCCTTTCATAATCATCAGGTCTACTTTAATCGCATATTTTCACTCCTAATCATCCTAACCTCAAAACAGTACCTATTTTGCGAAAGTGGGCGATATGAACATTCTTTAGACTGCACTGCAGAACGACCTTGAAAGACCTTTGAATAATTGCACTCATCCAGATTTTCACTTACCACGATAAGTGTTTAATTCGTTCACTCGTAAGCTCAGAGTAAATCATGGTATGATCGTTCATAGTTAATACAGTTTACTGTGGCATATCAGGTACACCTCTAAGCGCTAATTTATGCACTGACTCGCTCTACGTCTCTGAGGATTCTGCTTCATGGTGGACTCACAGAACATGATACGTGAATGTATGAGAGAATGAATACAGGTGACCGGCGGCAGGGCCAGGGTCAGTTTTGGCTCGCCTTTTACGTTTACCTTCACCCACATATTTCACGTTCGGGGTCGGTATTTGTCTCACTTTAGCCTTGACCGAGTTGTTGACTATAACAAATACTGTAGCTCCACTGCCACGCATGTTACATTAGCGGTAGCTATTTTAGTCTGCTAGTAAACAACAGCCGCTGCTGGCTGTGCACCTCGTGAGAGGCCGCTGGGCCACTTCCGGATTGAATCCATGCACCAGCCTCTTTACGGTCTTCCACATATGTTCAACTATATGCTGGTCTCGTTCCCCGCGTCTGTCTGTGAAATACGACACACGAAGGCGTTAGAAAACACAAAAATGGATTTACGCGATTCATTAGATTTTGAGCAAGCAGCCGGTGAAAGTCCATTTCTTCAACTGACGTTTCGACCGTATACTTTTCGACCATCTTCAGAGTGAGCCGACAGGCAGGAGCTGCAGCATTTGCGTCCGTCCTTTCAAACCCGGGAGCCGCGGCCGCACGTTCACAGGGGACAGAGACCTTTGTCGGCAACAAAGACTTGTGCATGGAAAGAATCTCTAATGAAGTTCGATTCACGCTGCGATATCACTCCATTAGTAGGAAGTGCACTGTAGCCACTTTTTTTGCGAGTTGGTCAAGTAAATCGCTTTCCAAGCTTAGTCTGGCCTGAAACCGCTGTCAGTATTAGTTAAATCCTTCGCCAAACCAATTTTTCTGCTTTACTCGCCATAGACTCCCAGAATACATTTTTTACAAATTTAATTGTCCGTCTGTATTGCACATACTTGTGAAATTGTGTCCGGTTTCTATTCTATCAAACGATTTTGAGATCTGTCAGTGTCGACTACAGATGTAACACATCTGGTTCTTTCAAATGTTCAAATGTATGTGAATTCCTAGGGGGCCAACCTGCTGAGGTCATCGGTCCCTAGACCTACACACTACTTAAACTAACTAATGCTAAGAACAACACACACTCATGCCCGAGGGAGGACTCGAACGCCCGGCGGGAGGGGCAGCGCAATCCGTGACATGGCGCCTCTAACCGCGCGGCCTTACCGCGTGGCATTAGGTTCTTTAATCATCATTATATGCTGCATCATAGAACAGCTGACATACCAGTTGAAGAAACGGAGCTTCATCGGCTGCAGGTCCGAAATTTAATGGATCGGTCAAGTGCATCGCGAAAATACGCAAAATGCACAGAAGATGCACAAAAGTTACGCGATTCACAGAGCAGATACGAATACGACTTTCAGTCCCACCTTAAGCCGTTGGCACACGGACCGTGCATCCGAACGTTGAGCGTGCCGAGTTTCTGACGTCATAGCGTGGAACAGCACGTTCGGGAGTCTTTCCGAACGTGCAGAGCTATATCTGGCATGTCAGATATTCCGAGCATGCGTCTGAGCGTTGACCAATGAGGTGGCACATCGCTACCTACGTCACACGCACCCCGTCTCTCTTCAGTACAGAGTTGTGAGGCGCCATATTGGCATTCATTTCAAGCCTATATGTATATATGCCGTTTCTGAGCACCAGCAAATTGAGAATCACTGGAAAACCCGTTGTTAACTGTGTGATTAGTTGCAATAAAATAATGAGAAACATCATATTCGTGGCAAAAGAATTATTGTAACTTGCGTATTATGAGAGTAGGCTATCTGAAGGCAGCAACACACTGAAGATCCACTCAAACCGCATTGTTGTTGGTACAATTTGTTATAATTAAATTTCAGTTAGTAACATATCTACGATTAAGGTTTTCAGCAAACGGTAACATCCTATGATTAGAAGCAAGGGGTGTGTTGTTGGGTTAGCGTAATGAGTCACCGGTGGCCGTAGGCACAATCTCGCCCTCTTTTTCTCACGTCACGCGATTTTTTGTTGATTTTAGTTATGTTCAGTTACAGATACCTTCTACAAGAATCCCCACTACCCGTGAGATATATCGATACTTCCGGCGTCATCATGGCAGCAATGTTGTCGAACTTAAATACCCAACACGAAACTGGCGACCGACAGATTTGGCGAGCTGTCCATGCGCCTCTCCTCACCACGGTACACATTAATCAACCGCAAGGCAGTCAACCGCCAACGATTGTACGACATTCGCATGGTAGATTCCCCGCTCTGCCTTATATGTGGCAGCGACGAACATTCTGTGCAGTGCAGTGAGGCAAAGGATGTCTGGCGGCTGACGCAACGCATCATGGCCCTCCTCCGACGCACCGACGAATCAACGATCACGACGGACGCTTTATTTTTCCCTGACGCTGTATTTTTCCCCTCACAAAAAACTTCGGCAATCCGATGGATTGGAGGACACGCATCGCACTACGTGCTCTCGCAGACCTTGATATCGGGCCTGGACTATTGGCATTATCTACTAGAACAACACGAAATCATCCGACGCCACTCTAAATATAAAACGCATTTTGCGAACTTTCTAGGCAGCATGTTTCATAACCCCCCGAAGCGGTGGGGAGTCCGAGGTTTACATTGTTTCGAGGGATAGGATGCACTCCCAGTGAAGTGACGAGGATGTCAAAATGGCTCTGAGCACTATGGGACTCAACTGCTGAGGTCATTAGTCCCCTAGAACTTAGAACTAGTTAAACCTAACTAACCTAAGGACATCACAAACATCCATGCCCGAGGCAGGATTCTAACCTGCGACCGTAGCGGTCTTGCGGTTCCAGACTGCAGCGCCTTTAACCGCACGGCCACTTCGGCCGGCTGTATGTGGAGAAGTATTCCAAATTTGTACCGCACTATTTGTAACGGAACTTTTATAAGTCTGTGTCCTTATTTCCTTTTCGTGGACGATGGAGGGAATTTGCGTTTTAGTAGAGCCAACGCGGGAATTTTAAGCGGGCCGGTTAAGTGAACAGTGTGATTTACGAACTAGAAACATCCTTCAACTGCCGCTGGAGTGCGTTGCGATCGCGTATACCACTTTGGGGCCCACGTGCCGTATGCACGAGTCGCATCGTTCCTGAGCGTTCAGCAGCACGTTGAACTTGGCACGCCACGCTCAACGTTAACGTTCGACAGCACGGTCCGTGTGCCGACTGTCTTAGGGTAAATGATGGCATGTAAGAGGCGCTCAGTATCGAACGAGACCAACTGCTTCAGTGAGAAAACTGTTGAATGTTCGTACATGAAACACAGCTGTGGACTCTTCTAGCGGTGTGCAAGATTTTCAGCACGCGACACGACTGCCGCTAGTCGTCGCGGGCGTCAGTCTACAGACGTGTGAAGGCGGCGCCTGCTGTACTGTACACGTCGCACCGCGGGCTTCCAGAGCAGCGACCGCGCCGATCGGGTTGGCTGGGCGCTGCGACGTTACGGCAGCGGTTCCGCTAGCAGCCGCCATCCACCGTCAGCCAGCTAGCTGGCGCGGCTCGTGGCTGCGGCAGCAAGAGCAGGCACCGCCTCATGGATTCCGCCCGGCGAGGCTGCCACTAAACTAGACACCTGTCACGGCGTCAGGCATTCCCGTAGTGTAAACGGGGTATAGGCTACCCACAAAGACAATACGTACGTATCATATCGCACTACACTCCTGGAAATGGAAAAAAGAACACATTGACACCGGTGTGTCAGACCCACCATACTTGCTCCGGACACTGCGAGAGGGCTGTACAAGCAATGATCACACGCACGGCACAGCGGACACACCAGGAACCGCGGTGTGGGCCGTCGAATGGCGCTAGCTGCGCAGCATTTGTGCACCGCCGCCGTCAGTGTCAGCCAGTTTGCCGTGGCATACGGAGCTCCATCGCAGTCTTTAACACTGGTAGCATGCCGCGACAGCGTGGACGTGAACCGTATGTGCAGTTGACGGACTTTGAGCGAGGGCGTATAGAGGGCATGCGGGAGGCCGGGTGGACGTACCGCCGAATTGCTCAACACGTGGGGCGTGAGGTCTCCACAGTACATCGATGTTGTCGCCAGTGGTCGGCGGAAGGTGCACGTGCCCGTCGACCTGGGACCGGACCGCAGCGACGCACGGATGCACGCCAAGACCGTAGGATCCTACGCAGTGCCGTAGGGAACCGCACCGCCACTTCCCAGCAAATTAGGGACACTGTTACTCCTGGGGTATCGGCGAGGACCATTCGCAACCGTCTCCATGAAGCTGGGCTACGGTCCCGCACACCGTTAGGCCGCCTTCCGCTCACGCCCCAACATCGTGCAGCCCGCCTCCAGTGGTGTCGCGACAGGCGTGAATGGAGGGACGAATGGAGACGTGTCGTCTTCAGCGATGAGAGTCGCTTCTGCCTTGGTGCCAATGATGGTCGTATGCGTGTTTGGCGCCGTGCAGGTGAGCGCCACAATCAGGACTGCGTACGACCGAGGCACACAGGGCCAACACCCGGCATCATGGTGTGGGGAGCGAACTCCTACACTGGCCGTACACCACTGGTGATCGTCGAGGGGACACTGAATAGTGCACGGTACATCCAAACCGTCATCGAACCCATCGTTCTACCATTCCTAGACCGGCAAGGGAACTTGCTGTTCCAACAGGACAATGCACGTCCGCATGTATCCCGTGCCACCCAACGTGCTCTAGAAGGTGTAAGTCAACTACCCTGGCCAGCAAGATCTCCGGATCTGTCCCCCATTGAGCATGTTTGGGACTGAATGAAGCGTCGTCTCACGCGGTCTGCACGTCCAGCACGAACGCTGGTCCAACTGAGGCGCCAGGTGGAAATGGCATGGCAAGCCGTTCCACAGGACTACATCCAGCATCTCTACGATCGTCGCCATGGGAGAATAGCAGCCTGCATTGCTGCGAAAGGTGGATATACACTGTACTAGTGCCGACATTGTGCATGTTCTGTTGCCTGTGTCTATGTGCCTGTGGTTCTGTCAGTGTGATCATGTGATGTATCTGACCCCAGGAATGTGTCAATAAAGTTTCCCCTTCCTGGGACAATGAATTCACGGTGTTCTTATTTCAATTTCCAGGAGTGTATTTGCGAGGTGACACAAGTCATGCGATACCTATATGTAGGCTCTACTGACAGTCTTGGGAGAGCCAGTCCTGACAAAACTCTACCATCTGGTGAGCAAAATGTATGTGACACGCTAAATACACTCAGACTTCAAGAAGAATATAATAATTCCAATCCCAAAGAAAGTAGGTGTTGACAGATGTGAAAATTATCGAACTATCAGTTTAATAAGCCACTGCTCCAAAATACTAACGCGAATTCTTTACAGACGAATGGAAAAACAGATAGAAGCCGACCTCGCGGAAGATCAGTCGGGATTCCATAGAAATGTTGGAACACGTGAGGCAATACTGACCTTACGACTTACCTTAGAAAATAGATTAAGGAAAGGCAAACGTACGTTTCTAGCGTTTGTAGACTTAGACAAAGCTTTTGACAATGTTGACTGGAATACTCTCTTTCAAATTCGTGGCAGGGGTAAAATACTGGGAGCGAAAAGCTATTTACAATTTGTACAGAAACCAGATGGCAGTTATAAGATCCGAGGGACATGAATGGGGAGCAGTGGTTGGGAAGGGAGTGAGACAGGGTTGTCGCCTCTCCCCGATGTTATTCAGTCTGTATATTGAGCAGGCAGTAAAGGAAACGAAAGAAAAATACGGAGTAGGAATTAAAATCCATGGAGAAGAAATAAAAACTTTGAGGTTCGCCGATGACATTGTTATTCTGTCAGAGACGGCAAAGGACTTGGAAGAGCAGTTGAACGGAATGGACAGTGTCTTGAAAGGAGGATATAAGACGAATATCAACAAAAGCAAAACGAAAATAATGGAATGTAGTCGAATTAAGTCGGGTGATGCTGAGGGAATTAGATTAGGAAATGAGGCACTTAAAGTAGTAAAGGAGTTTTGCCATTTGGGGAGCAAAATAACTGAGCATGGTCGAAGCAGAGAGGATATAATATGTAGACTGGCAATGGCAAGGAAAGCATTTCTGAAGAAGAGAAATTTGTTAACATCGAGTATAGATTTAAGTGTCAGGAAGTCGTTTCTGAAAGTATTTGTATGGAAAGTAGCTGTGTGTGGAAGTGAAACATGGACGATAAGTAGTTTGGACAAGAAGAGAGTAGAAGCTTTCGAAATGTGGTGCTACAGAAGAATGCAGAAGATTAGATGGGTAGGTCACATAAGTAATGAGGAGGTATTGAATAGAATTGCGGAGAAGAGGACTTTGTGGCACAACTTGACTAGAAGAAGGGATCGGTTGGTAGGACATGTTCTGAGGCATCAAGGGATCACCAATTTAATATTGGAGGGCAGCGTTGTGGGTAAAAATCGCAGAGGGAGACCAAGAGATGATTACACTAAATAGATTCAGAAGGATGTAGGTTGCAGTAAGTACTGGGAGATGAAGAAGCTTGCACAGGATAGAGTAGCATGGAGAGCTGCATCAAAGCAGTCTCTGGACTGAAGACCACAACAACAACGCCGATATGTACACATACAGATGGCGATAGTATCGCGTACACAAGTGTAAAAGGGCAGTGCGCTGGCGCAGCTGTCGTCTGTACTCACGTGATTCACGTGGAAAGATTTCCGACATGATAATGGCTGCACGACGGGAAGTAACACATGAGGTTGGAGCTAGACGCATGGGATATTTAATTTCAGAAATCGATAGGGAACTCAATATTCCGCGATCCACAGCGTCAGTAATGTGCCGAGAATACCATATTCCAAGCATTACCTCTCACCGCGGACTATGCAGTGACTAGCAGCCTTCGCTTAACTACCGAGAACGGCAGCGTTTGCCAAGAGTTGTCACTGCTAACAGACGAGCAACACTGCGCGAAGTTAACGCAGAAGTCAATGGGGGACGTACGACGTATGTATCGTTATGACAGCGCGGCACAATTTGGCGTTAATGGGCTAAGCCACCAGACGTCCGGCGCGAATGCATTTGCTAACAGCACATCACCTGCAGCGCCTCTCGTGGGCTGATGACCACATCGGTTGGACCCTAGGAGACCGGAAAAATGTGGTGTGGTCGTGGGAGTGCCGAGTTCAGTTGATAAGAGCTAATACTAGGGTTCGACTGTGGCGCAGACCGCACGAAACCGTGGAGCCAAGCCGCGCGGGATTAGCCGACCGGTCGTTCCAATTACGAGTAGTTAATCCTTAACTCGTAGCGTAAAAATATCAACCGGATTTCTGGATATCCAGCCAGTCTAGTTTTGGTGCTCGGCCACCAACCTCAGTTATCAAGTGAAATGACAGATCTTACTTACTTACTTACTTTTATTGGCCATACAAACCGCAGCCGGTCCTTGATCTCACTCATTCCAGCATTCCACGCCTTCCTGTGAGCTGCACCTTCACCTCCCAGACCCACTATCTGCATGTCTCCCATGGTACTAGCCATCCATCTCGTTCTCACCCGTCCTAGCGGTCTCCTTCCTTCGGCTTCTCCACTCATTACTGCCTTTATTACCGTGTTCTCCCCTCTCCTCCCCACATGTCCGTACCACCTGAGTCTTTTAGTTTCCACACTCGCTATGATGTCAGGTAGTGTGTGTAATTGTCGTGAGTTTTCTGATTTCCTTCTTCTCCATTTTTCATTTTCTTTCACTGGTCCAAATAATTTTTTCTCAGTACTTCATATTTTCAAAGGTGGTGAGCTTTTTCTCTGTTTTCCATGTCTCACTTGCGTAGCACACTATTGGTCTGATGATGGTCTGATGTATTCTTATTTTTCCCTGCCTCGATAGTAACTTAGATCTTATGATGTTATGTATAGCTCCTAGACATCTTCCCCCCCCCCTCCCCCCGGCTTGAATTCTCCTTACGATCTCTTGTCCTATAAAGTTCTGTCGGTTGATGTTGACACCGAGGTACGTGTGTCGATAGGTTACTGATTGCTAGATAGTTTGGTCCTAACTGAGCTCTTCTTCCTATTGCCACGAACCTTCTTTTCCTTTCATTTATTATTTACACTTAGACCTACTTTCTTAGCTCCGCCCATCAGTACAGTTCCCATTTTCTCCAGGTGTTCCACGCCCTTTCCTATCATCAAAATATCATCCATGAAAGCCAGAACATAGCCTTAAGGCGACTCCTGCCCATTTTTGTGTTACTCTTCTCGGGGTGGAGCAGGGTTGGTGGAATAATATCTCACTGTTACACTCCTGCTTTTTCTCTCAACTGTTTCTGAGAATTCCCCCCGTACTTTCACTCTACACTTTTACACCATCACACACATTTTCGTTAGGTTTATCAGCTTGTCCGGCATCCCACACTACAATGTGAAAAGTGTTACAATGTCTAGGCTGCACAAAACCCCATATTGCTGGATAACGGCTCCTTAATGGCTACGGTGGCACGGGGAATGATACGTTGCTGCATGTTTGACCCTTCTAACAATGCCACCACTTGCAAAGTAGGTTAGAAATCAGATTAATAATGTTGCTCATGCAGCATAAGTTCGCTTTATCGGGCAACAACAAAGTTATTGACTGTGGATGGTATCGTCAGAATGGAAATAATGAGGTCACTGTAAAAAAAGTCATTAATTTTGGCACTTATCTTGAATGGATTCCAACGCTGACTTCGTCGAAGTTGTTGTGGCTCATCTTGTTGATTCTAGGGTGATTCCACTTTGACTGCTAGAAGGTCCAGATCTGTATTTTAGCAATATTTGAAGACCTAACAAATGCGTTTTTCAGGAAATTCTTAATGATCAAACAATCCCAGATCTCAACAATGGTATGGTAGAAATAATTTTTGACTTGGTGTTCACGATCCACATATTTATTAAACTTCTTGTAAATTCACATATACTTCTTCTTAATTGTCACATCATCAAGAAAACAGCTTTGTATCAATCTCCATATATTTAATTTCCTCTTTAATCAAACACAGCCGGCGGGAGTGGTCGTGCGGTTCTAGGCGCTACAGTCTGGAGCCGAGCGACCGCTCCGGTCGCAGGTTCGAATCCTGCCTCGGGCATGGATGTGTGTGACGTCCTTAGGTTAGTTAGGTTTAATTAGTTGTAAGTTCTAGGCGACTGATGACCTCACACGTTAAGTCGGATAGTGCTCAGAGCCATTTGAACCATTTTTTAATCAAACACAAGACTTGACTGTTCTTTTACAAAGCGAAATAACAACTTAACTTCTGCAAAGTGAAACAAAGACTGTTCTGTGCACATTCGCGCCAAAACGGTTACAAGTAAGTCAAAGATTATGACAGTCTCACAGAAATGAATACACACAAGAACCATACCACTGTAATATATCGATACATCGGAGTACCTATACATTAATAAAACCAAATGTGAATATTGTCACAAAAATATGTCTGTTACTTCGCAGAAAAGTAGTACGAAATTACTGGTATTGGAGTGCCGTAATGGTCACGTAAATAAAGAACCATTACTCCCTTCACACTAAATTTTTAACGTAGACGATACTGTTTGATACATTGGCACCGGGAACTTGAAAGTAAACTTCTCCGCAACTTCTCGCGCAGGACCTCCCAAGCGACCGCACTCGAGCTGTGCTGCGGCACACGGGTTGGCGGTCCCCCAAGGCCCCCGCTGTTGACCGCCAGCCGTGCCGCGACTGCCGATGGGCGCTGACGGCGGAAGACGCCGACGCCGCTTCCTGTCGCGCAAAAGGACGCCGCGCATGCGCAATCGCTTGCTCCCGGTCGGGAGCGACTTGCGTCACAGACGCCCCTCTAGCTGCTCCGCATGTTCACAGTCTCATCGCGTGACGGAGGCCGCGGCTGGTGCGACGCGCAAGTCTTGTCAACATCCTGGCACGCTTTCGTTTTGCGAGATTCTTTTCTGGCTGATTCTATAACGCACTGACGTCATACTTTCGACTTTGTACTGTAACGTCCACGCAGTTTTGAGCCTGCAGAGCGTCTGCAACCGTCGTGCTTTTGCGCTGATCACCTGTCGCGTGCAACCTTAACGGTTTCGAGCGAGAGGAAATTGTAGCTTTTCGCTTGCTCGGAACATCCGTGGTAGCAGTCGCATACCTACTGGGATTGTTGAGAGAGTGTCTAACATTGTGGCAGAATACAAGTTTCGTGACAAATTTTGTCTTCTAAAGAGAATAGTGGAACAAAAAGATAAACTTACTGATTGAGACCACAAGCTATTAAAATTTGTACCACGAACAGACCTTGATATGAGCCCACAGAAAGCGTCAATGGAAACAGTGAGACAGGAATTGCCGGTACGTATCATTCTTGGTACAATAACTATTCCCAAATCAGGTGTTAACAGATGTGAAAATTACCGAACTATCAGTTTAATAAGTCACGGCTGCAAAATACTAACACGAACTCTTTACAGACGAATGGAAAAACTGGTAGAAGCCGACCTCGCGGAAGATCAGTTAGGATTCCGTAGAAATGTTCGAACACGTGAGGCAATACTGACCTTACGACTTATCTTAGAAGCTAGAATAAGAAAAGGTAAACCTACGTTTCTAGCATTTGTAGACTTAGAGAAAGCTTTTGACAATGTTGACTGGAATACTCTCTTTCAAATTCTAAAGGTGGCAGGGGTAAAATACAGGGAGCGAAAGGCTATTTACAATTTGTACGGAAACCAGATGGCAGTTATAAGAGTCGAGGGGCATGAAAGGGAAGCAGTGATTGGGAATGGAGTGAGACAGGGTTGTACCCTCTCCCCGATGTTATTCAATGTATATATTGAGCAAGCAGTAAAGGAAACAAAAGAAAAATTCGGAATAGGTATTAAAATCCATGGAGAAGAAATAAAAACTTTGAGGTTCGCCGATGACATTGTAATTCTGTCAGAGACAGCAAAGGACTTGGAAGAGCAGTTGAACGGAATGGACAGTGTCTTGAAAGGAGGATATAAGATGAACATCAACAAAAGCAAAACGAAAATAATGGAATGTAGTCGAATTAAATCGGGTGATGCTGAGGGAATTAGATTAGGAAATGAGACACTTAAAGTAGTAAATGAGTTTTGCTATTTGGGGAGCAAAATAACTGAGCATGGTCGAAGTAGAGAGGATATAAAATGTAGACTGGCAATGGCAAGGAAATCGTTTCTGAAGTAGAGAAATTTGTTAACATCGAGTATAGATTTAAGTGTCGGGAAGTCGTTTCTGAAAGTATTTGTATGGAGTGCAGCCATGTATGGAAGTGAAACGTGGACGATAAATAGTTTGGACAAGAAGAGAATAGATGCATTCGAAATGTGGTGCTACAGAAGAATGCTGAAGATTAGAGGGTAGATCACGTAACTAGAGGTATTGAATAGAATTGGAGAGAAGAGAAATTTGTGGCACAACTTGACTAGAAGAAGGGATCGGTTGGTAGGACATGTTCTGAGGCATCAAGGAATCACCAATTTAGTATTGGAGGGTAGCGTGGGGGGTAAAAATCGTAGAGGGAGACCAAGAGATGAATACACTAAGCAGATTCAGAAAGATGTAGGCTGCAGTACGTACTGGGAGAAGAAGCAGAATTGAATTAGGGACCTAGAAAAGCTAGAAAAGACGGAGAGGCTTCGTTCACAAGCACCTCCCCCCGCCCCGCTGGTTGAATGAAGCAAAGAAGTGTCGATGTGTAAGCTTATTTTGTCCGTCGCTGACATAGAAGGTCGCAAATCTTCTTTCCCTCCCGTCTGGGCAAGCTGTGCAGTGACTATTGTACATGTAAAGGTAGCTGGGACAGGTTAAATGATAGCTACAATGAAGTCGACAATTCAAGTGTAATACCGGCATTTAATTTTGATATTTCCCATAATTGACTGAAATTACAAAAATTTGAATTTTCTTTGACCACCCACACACTCCTGAGAATGGCACATCGACTAATTTGCAATTACGCGCCCCAATTACCGGCAGCTACGCTGATGAGTACTCGGCACCTCGCAAGGATAACTACAAGATCAATAATAGCATACTATATAAGTTGTTGGAAGTGGTTAAGCGTTGGTGAAAACTTCGCTTCTGAGCGCATAAACAGCTCTAAACGCAGAACTCTGGATGGAACGCGCGTTGGTGCAATGCTGCGATACAGACCGTATATCTCCTCTTCGAAGACGATGGCCAAGATGCCGTCTCCAAGTCCGTACCGCTCGACGGCTGAAGGCGAAGTCCTCTTTCTCCACAAGTTCTCCCGTCTTCCACGCGTACGAAAACGCGGCGGAATAAGTTGCGACCAATGTCGAACGCTCTAACATCGCCGAAATCCCTCCAACGCCATTTCTGAGATTCTACCCAATGATCGAGTAGGTCATATCCCCCTACGAAAACGAAATTCCCGTCTTGGCTCCGGATGCCGGGCTATCGCCAAAACCGCGGTATTGTCCCGCGTTTCCGGTGACCGCTACCTGCCGCCCACGGCGGCCCGGCGAGCTACGGCCAGCTGCAGACTTCATATTCTACAGTTCTCAACTTCGACACTTCTCACCAACGTTTTAAATTAGTGACTTAATCATTCAGACATGCAGGGAATACTACTCGAGAGTCCCCCATATTCATCATTATTAAATAAAGTCATAATCTGATGCCCTTTATTATTAATACTAACGTTGGTAAGCTAACGTGTAAGTGCCCAAATCCGGGCTCCCTGCTGGCCGTTGTGGCCGAGCGGTTCTAGGCGCTTCAGTCCGGAACCGCGCTGCTGCTGCGGTAGCAGGTTCGAATCCTGCCTCGGCCATGGATGTGTGTGATGTCCTTAGGTTAGTTAGGTTTAAGTAGTTCTAAGTCTAGGGGACTGATGTTAAGTCCCATAGTGCCTACAGTCATTTGAACCATTTGAACCTGGCACCTTACACGTGTGCAAACTTCTCAAAGCGCGATATCTTGTAAACGACTCGCACTAGAATCCTGAAACGAACACCACTGATACTCTAAGTTACCCTACTTTTAGTCTGTTAATGTCAATAGGCTTTGTTCCATTTAAAAAAGTATGTTTGCATAAAACACACATATTGATAGAATTATTACAATCTGTTTATTCGCTGACAAAACGAGCTCCTGACAAGCGATCCATTGTGTGAAAACAGCACATCAATAGCACTTTCTATTTACGCGATATTTGCGGTGCAAGTTTTAGGTGACTGACCTTCTGTGTGGATTTGTGTCACAGATATCGTGTAAGAAGTGATTTGGGACAGTGTATGAACATTAGTCTGTGGCTGTATTATAGACAGTAATGTGATAATCTCACTCACTCTGTTTCCGTTGCTTCTAGTGACTTATGTGATCAGCATAGCGCTGGCGTGCGACCCTCTCGGACTACATCATGATGTAACTCTTATTGCATTCTCTGGTAGCCCATATTACTCAGGTTTTCAAGATGATCCTTTGTAGTCAGTGGTAAACCTGTGAAAGACTGTGCCTGTATATCGTTCAAATGGCTCTGAGCACTATGGGACTTAACATCTGAGGTCATCAGTCCCCTAGAACTTAGAAATACTTAACGCTAACTAACTTAAGGACATCACACACATCCATGCCCGAGGCAGGATTCGAATCTGCGACCGTATCGGTCGTGCGGTTTCAGACTGTAGCGCCTTGAACCGCTCGGCCACTCCGGCCGGCCTTACAACAAAACCAAGCATTCTTACATACGTGTCTCAGTACTAACAGACAGTAATTATAGAGACAGTAATTTAGCTCACGTAGTGAGACGAAGACCGTTAATTTTCATTGGTCCATTAATTAAATTTATATAATTTTCCAGGTTTAACTAACCACTGTTATTCCATGCAACCGAATTTTATATTCATTTACTTTAACCCAGTTTTCCTTTCTTGTCCTCGTTGCTGCAAGTAGATTGGTTCAAATGGTTCAAATGGCTCTGAGCATTATGGGACTTAACATCTGAGGTCATCCGTCCCCTAGAACTTAGAACTACTTAAACCTAACTAACCTAAGGACATCACACACATCCATGCCCGAGGCAGGATTCGAACCTGCGACCGTAGCAGTCTCGAGTTTCCGGACTGAAGCGCCTAGAACCGCTCGGCCACCGCGGCCGGCTGTGCCTGTTACTACAGGCTCTATGCTAGAGTGTGAAGACCATCGACTCTAGTTATCCACATATTTTCGTTTCTCTCAAATGATCACAGCAGCGATCACATAACTGGCTTCTTCGTGTTGGATAGCTTGTGCATTTTAATGCAGTTCTGTTCAGATACTGGCGTACCCGTAATCTGCCATTGGTGTAGTAGAAAAACAAATAACGTAACTGGTTACAATTATTTTCGTATTTCAATTGGTGCTGGTAACAGTCACGATAAAATGTTGACATTCGTAGCTGAGCGCAGTTGCCATCCGCTGAGTAGCAGGCGGGCGCCCTCGGGCTGTGCCCTGCTGTCGCGATGCCGCAGCTGCTGCGCCGCGGCTGCCGCCACACAGCTGTCGGCAACACGCGATACGTGTGCGGGACACGTGCGACGCACGCGCCGACAGAAGCCAGCAGCCAGCAGCCAGTCGCGCCCTTACCGAAGCACGGCGCCTGCCGGCTGACCTTTCCGCAACACGGCGGCGCCTGTGTAATCGGGTCACTTGAGACGCGGGCGCGACCGAACACCTGAGCTGTCGTATTTGCTGTGTGGGACGCTTCTGCTCACTGGTCTTCTGCACTAGCATTGTCTCGCGGCGGAAGAAAACTGGATTAATGACTTCACAAATCACACACTTGTTACAGACTGAACTAAGCATTCAACATTCACCAGTTTCTTTCATACTGCTGAGAGCTGAAAGAAACGTCGACAAAATAGTAAATAAGAGAAGTGAGAAGTACTGGGTGTCAAAGAGGACGTCACATGTAGCCCTTTCCTGTTAAAAACTGTAGTTAGTTGGTTTTGATTCGTCAGTGAAGGAAGGAGAAAGAGCAGAATTCAACGTCCCGCCGGTTACAGTGTCATTAGGAACAAACTTGAAGTGTGAGACGAGGACAGGGAAGGAATCTAACCCGTCCTTTTCAGAAGAGGCATTCCCACATTTGCCTCGATCGATTTAGTGGAGTCGCAGAAAAGCTAAATTTGGATGTCCGGTACGGGATTTAAACCTCACTCTGCCCGACAGTGAGTGCACGATCTTAGCCACTACCTCACTTCGGTCTGTGTGTCGGCCGGCCGCAGTGGCCGAGCGGTTCTAGGCGCTACAGTGTGGAACCGCGCGACCGCTACGGTCGCAGGTTCGAATCCTGCCTCGCCCATCGATGTGTGTGATGTCCTTAGGTTAGTTAGATTTAAGTAGTTCTAAGTTCTAGGGGACTGATTACCTCAGATGTTAAGTCCCATGGTGCTCAGAGCCATTTGAATCTGTGTGTCGTTTATATCGTCTCTCTCTTTTTCTTTGTAAAAGGTATAGGTTTGTTATGTTTGGGATCGTGGATGAAAATATTGGATGAAAATATTTATAAGTAGTGACATCGTGTATATTTCGCACACTCGTGGTAGCAACTGAAATATACGGTAACAATCACCGATGTTGCTATGTAAGTAAAGAACTCTGAGAAAAGCCACTAGGTTGGGTGGTAAAAATTTACTTACGTTGTCAGCACACACGACTATCTCAAGAATACGCGTGGTTTGTTTAAATCTGTAGTAGTTTGTTTAAATCTGTAGTAGTTAATACCCGATAAATAAATATTCTTGCAGGGAGGATCACCCACTTAGCTGCAGTATTATTCTCAATGTTACGTGAAAACTTTGTTAAACACTGACCTTTTATACTCTTAATTATGATCTGAATTATATTTATGCCATTGAAAACAAGATTTTTACTAGTCAGTGACTTACTCAAAAGCAAGCCTGAGCCTCGTATTATTATTTATTATCTTTGCGTTCGTCGTGTATATTTAATGAAAAATTTTTGGCATTTAAGTATTTTCTAGTGTTATCTTGTGGGTGAATCCTGTAAATCATGTGAGTCATTATGGTTCAAATGGCTCTGAAGACTATGGGACTTAACATTTGAGGTCATCAATCCCCTAGAACTTAGAATTACTTTAACCTAACTAACCCAAGGACATCCATGCCCGAGGCCGGATTCGAACCTGCGACCGTAGCGGTCGCGCGGTTCCAGACTGGAGCGCCTAGAGACGCTCGGCCACAGCGGCTGGCTTGATTCATTATATTTCAAGCAATAGCTGCCTGTGAGCCTTTGCGACAAAAGAATGACAGGTGGCCAATGATAAAACTTTGCATTCCAGTGATAATTATTTCACTGTAGCTACTATATTCACACGGAGGGAGAGGCGTGAAATGGGATTACAAGGACAAATACTTTTTACACATATGTTCTGAAAAAAACTTACGAACAATTAACATAATCGTGCAGTCAGAAGCAACCTCGTACAAAAGCGTCTAGTAGATTCGACAACTGACACCAGGGTGATAATTTTATTCATCCAAGTCTCTATCACAGAATTTTATAGAAAATCCATGACATGCTATAGTGTTTGTAATTCTTAGTATCTGTTGCACAGAATTTTACCTTCATGATCTTTTCGCGGGATATAAGAGGAGGGAATATACTGATTGATTCTTCCAGGAACGTACACCGGAATTTCGCCAGTAAACTATTCCGTCAGGCACAACGCTTCTCTTGTAGCGTCTGCCTCTGGAGGTAGATGAGCGTCTCCAAGTTTACGCGCTTGCTAAACGAATATGTGACGAAACACGCTGCTCTTCTTTTTATATCCCCTATTTGCTCCGTCAATCCGATCTAATGCGGATGCCAACCCGGAGAGCATTAGCCGAGTACCGGTCGAATGAGGAATTTCTGTTACCTTCATGGGTGGTCTACGCTTTCTCACGATTCCTCCAGTGAATCTCTGTTTAGCATCTGCCTTTCCTACTATTAGTTTCCTGTGGTCGTTCCACTTCAAACCGTTCTATACTCTTACTCCGTGATATTTAAGGGCCGTTAGTGCTTCCAGTGTTTGCCACTCGTGAGGTCGTATAGTAACGGGTATTTCTGCCTATTTATGCTTAATAAGTTACGTATTATACCGGTATGTCTGAAAGTCACACTACAAGGACAGAGCATTTCGTGTGAATAATCTCAAGGAAATGTAATTCATCCATTAAAGAAATGGTTTATAAGACGCTAGTTCAGCCGAGTCCTGAGTTTAATCTGAGAACCATACGAGGTAGGACTGATAGAATAGATAGAGAAGATCGAACGGAGAACGCTGCGTTTCGCCACAAGATCGCTTAGCTGGCGCGAGGACGTTGCAAGAGATGCTCAACGAACTCCAGTGGCAGACGTTACAAGAGATGTATTTTGCATTACGGAGAGGTTTACTGCTGAAATTTGCAGAGAGCACTTTCCCGAAAGAGTCGGACAATATACACTACTGGCCATTAAAATTGCGGGACCAAGAAGAAATGCAGATGATAAACGGGTATTCATTGGACAAATATATTATACTAGAACTGACATGTGATTACATTTTCACGCAATTTGGTTGCATAGATCCTGAGAAATCAGTACCAATAACAACCACCTCTGGCCGTAATAACGGCCTTGATACGCCTGGGCATTGAGTCAAACAGAGCTTGGATGGCGTGTACAGGTACAGCTGCCCATGCACCTTCAACAGGATACCACAGTTCATCAAGAGTAGTGACTGGCGTATTGTGACGAGCCAGTTGCTCGGCTACCATTGACCACACGTTTTCAATTGGTGAGAGATCTCGAGAATGTGCTGGCTAGGGCAGCAGTAGAAAACATTTTCTGTATGCAGAAAGGCCCGTACAGGACCTGCAACATGCGGTCGTGCATTATCCTGCTGAAATGTAGGGTTTCGCAGGGATCGAATGAAGGGTTGAGCCACGGGTCGTAACTCATCTGAAATGTAACGTCCACTGTTCAAAGTGCCGTCAATGCGAACATTAGGTGACCGAGACGTGTATCCAATGGCACCCCATACCATCACGTCGGGTGATACGCCAGTATGGCGATGACGAATACACGCTTCCAATGTGCGTTCACCGCGACGTCGCCAAACACGGATGCGACCATCATGATGCTGTAAACAGAACCTGGATTCATCCGAAGAAATGACGTTTTCCCATTCTGACACCCAGGTTCGTCGTAGAGTACACGATCGCAGGCGCTCCTGTCTGTGACGCAGCGTCAAGGGTAACCGCAGCCATGGTCTCCGAGCTGATTGTGCATGCTGCTGCAAACGTCGTCGAACTGTTCGTGCAGATGGTTGTTGTCTTGCAAACGTCCCCATCTGTTGACTCAGGTATCGAGACGTGGCAGCACGATCCGTTACAGCCGTGCGGATAAGATGGCTGTCATCTCGACTGCTAGTGATACGAGGCCGTCGGGATCCAGCACGGCGTTCCGTATTACCCTCCTGAACCCACCGATTCCATATTCTGGTAACAGTCATTGGACCTCGAACAACGCGAGCAACAATGTCGCGATACGATAAACCGCAATCGCGACAGGCTACAATCCGACCTTTATCAAAGTCGGAAACATGATGGTACGCATTTCTCCTCCTTACACGAGGCATCACAACAACGTTTCACCAGGCAACGCCAGTCAACTGCTGCTCGTGTATGAGAAATCGGTTGGAAACTTTAATAATGTCAGCACGTGGTAGGTGTCGCCACGGGCGCTAACCTTGTGTGAATGCTCTGAAAAGCTAATCATTTGCATATCACGGCATCTTCTTCCTGTCGGTTAAATTTGGCGTCTGTAGCACGTCATCTTCGTGGTGTAGCAATTTCAATGGCCTGTAGTATATTACTTCCTCCCACATACATCTCGCGAAATGAACACAACGAGAAAATTCTGGAAAGAGCCAATACAGAGGCTTATCAACAATTATTCTTCCCACGCGCCATTCGCGAGTTGAACAGGGAAGTGGGCGTCACTTATTGGTACAAGAAACACCCTACGCCACACACCGCCACGTGGCTTCCGGAGTATTGGTGTAAATGTAGATGTAAAACCTAAAATTCTTATTAGGTTTCATTTTCTCAGCATTTACATGCATTAAAAGGAACTCGAGCGGAAGTGCCATCGTGGATATGAATTTCAGTGCCTAGTGACGTGTTAGCGCCTGCACCCGTTCACAGTCGGCTAGCACACGAGACGGATGACCAGCTGAAGCAGAGGTGAGCGCTGGGGAACGGCACTTGACGCGTACGCCGCGTGGATTGTGCGCAGCCCGGCGCCGCCCCGCCTTCTGCTTTCTCTGCAGCCATTGCTCCGGTCTGCCCCGCTCTTTACGCAACTCCCGCGCCGCGCCGCGGGACTTTATAATGACGCGGCAGAGGCGTGCCGGCTCGGCGGTTTCACTTCCTCACCGCCGTCCGTGCGTAGCACGCGCCCCGGCTGCTCGCGCGTTACCGAACCTTTTAACTCACATCGCTGCCACACTTTCTAATGCGGGAGTACTCTTGATGGAAGTGTCGAAACTGGCGCGGCTCTCGTGTTCGCTTTGATTAAAATTTTGATTGCCGTTCTGGGTAATTTTGTGCTTCGCGAATTGCATCACTTTTTCCCATCCCCAATAGATCCGACGCAGATCTCTAGTTTTCACCGTCTTTTTCGAACTGGGTCATACGAAACATTTTTGCGGTGATTACTCTTACCTGAGAGGTAACAGTTCGTCTTCACACAAGGACATGCCCAAATTGCATCCCGCAATGAAGATTGCGTCAGCGCCTTCTAGAATTATTTTCTTAGTAGAAGTGACCGTGCCTTATATTGGTCGTGAGGAGTGCCCGCATCTCGTGGTCGTGCGGTAGCGTTCTCGCTTCCCACATTAACCAGTTGTCGAAATGTGTTTGCAAATCTTTTAAGGTAGAAAAGACGAAGAATATTTTCGTCTACAATTATGCATGTCGCAGTTATTTACGTTCTATGTTCTTTACATTGTTCCTACTTTGCTATCACCTATTTATATCGTTCTGTCGCAAAATAAACGCAGCCTTACAACATTTCCGTTTGTTCCTTTGCGGGTTTGTTCCTTTAATTGGTTCCCGGGTTCGATTCCCGGCGGGGTCAGAGATTTTCTCTGCCTCGTGATGGCCGGGTGTTGTGTGATGTCCTTAGGTTAGTCAGGTTTAAGTAGTTCTAAGTTCTAGGGGACTGATGACCATGGATGTTAAGTCCCATAGTGCTCAGAGCCAGAGCCACGTGAGGAGTGCCAACTTCGATCATTTAGCTCAGTAATCGGAGGAAAATATTCTAGCCTAAAACCGGAAATGAATTCGTATCGAAACTGGCAACAACATTAAGTCAAACGTTTACTGTACGTTGATCCAAAAGACGTCTACATTTATTACACGTACGTCTGTATCTATACTCCGTAAGCCACGTTACGGTGTGTGTACCAGTCTCACTCCCCGCCCCCCCCCCCCCCCTCTTCCTGTTCCAGTCGCGTATTGTTCGCGGGAAGAGCGATTTACGACAAGCTTCAGTAAGGGCTTGAACCCATCTAATTTTACCCTCATGGTCTTTTGCGAGACATACGTCGGAGTAAGCAACATACTGGTGACTTTTCCAGGAACGTACGCTCTCGGAACTTTAATGGTAGACCATACCATGATGCAGAACGCCTGTCTTGCAACGTCTGCCACTGCAATTGGCTGAGCAACTAAATGACGCTTTCGCGCTTACTAAACGAACCTGTAACGAAACAGGCTGCTCTTCTTTGTATCTTCTCTAGTTCGTCCATCTCTCTTATCTGATGTGGACTGACGAGCATTATCCAAGTATTGGTCCAGTGAGTGTTTCATAATCTGTTTCTTATTTTGATTAATTACATTTCATGAGCATTCTTCCAATGAATCTGTCTGACATCTGCCTTACTCGAGATTAATTTTATGTGGTCGCCCTACTTCAGATCGTTCCGTACGTATACTCCTCGATATATTACGGAAGTAATTGCTTCCAGTGATTTTCTACGTATTCGCAATACACTTGTTGATGTTGGGGGCCACTTGCCACTCCCTGTACCAAGCGTCGATCTTCTACAGGTCTTCCTGCATTCTTTACAACTTTCTAGCGTCGTGACTTCTCTCTATACAACAGCATGATACCTAAAAAGCCTCATTGAACGTCCCATATTATCCACTAGATCATTTATGCAGTTGTGAAAAGTAACGGTCCTGTAACAGACCCCTGCAGCACGCTCGAAGTTACTTGTACTTCCGAAGACTTGTCTATGTTCGGAATGACGTGCTGTGTCCTGTCCTGTCAGCTAGAGACTCTTCAGTCCAGTCATACAGTTGGCCTGATATTCCATACGCTCGTATTTCGTTCACTAGACATGTTCTAGAAGAAGTCGTGGAACGCTTCCACCACGGCAAAGCCCGTCAGTACACAGTAAAAGGAACTAGGTACCTCCCTACATAATTGCGTAGCGCATTACATGAAACTCCTCTCATTGCTCCGACGACCTGCTCGTGTATCGTAGCGCGCGGCGAGGGGAGGAGGTGACACAGACCCTGATGGACCGTTGGTCTGGTACACCGGCCAACCTGCGTGTTGTTTCTAGGTGGTTATTATATGCATTTGTTCCTTCAATTGAAGAATATGCTTCTTGACGTACTTTGATGAACATGGTGGTCACGGAGCCATTTGTCAGCATCGTTTAGGATACAGAATTTGGTATCTGATTTAGTCTGTGCTCTATCATACACTGATGAACCCGGACATTATGACGACCTGCTAAGCAGCTTGTTTGCCCGTCTTTGGAACGAAATACATCACTGAATCTGGGTACCACAGATCCGACAGTTTTTTGGTAGGATTGTGGGCGTATGTGGCATTAGATGCCTACGCACAGGTCGTATAATTCGTGTAAATAACGGGCCGCTGAATTGCGTATGCGGTGATGGCGCCCGATAGCGACCAAGATGGGTTGCATAGGATTTACTTGAGGCGATTTTGCACACCGAGACATCAACATAAACTCACTATAATGCTCCTCAAACCAATGAAGCACTGTTCTGGGTCCGAGACATGAACAATTGTACTGCTGGAAAATGACATCGCCTTTGGGGAACACATTAAGCGTGGATGGATGCAGGTGACTTGCAGCTGTCAGCGTGTCTTTGATTACTGTGACAGGTCCCACGCGAGCGCAGCAGAATGTCTCCGGCAGCACAATACTGCTTCCACCAGTCCTCGGCCGTGGCGCGCTGCACGTTTCGAGCCAGCGTCCGCCTCGATGACGGCGACGTAGTGTAGCAAAAACCTGATTCACCCGAAGAGCCGACGCATTTCCAATGATCGGTGGTCGAATCCCAATGGTCCCGTGCCCACTGCAGTTGTCATTGACGATTTCGTTGGTCGATGTGTGAACACGTAGGGGTGGTCTGCTGCGGAGCTCCATGTTCAACAACGTACGATGAACAGTGTGCTCAGAAACACTTGTGCGTGTGCCAGCATTGGGCTCTTTCGGCAGAGATGCCACAGATCAGCATCTATCATACTTTACAGAGCAGACAAGCCTCCGATCCCCATGTTGTGTCAAGAGTCGTGCACGTCCGACCATTTGGGGCCTAGCGGTAGTGTCACTGTCTTTCTACCTCTTTCCATAAGTGCTCACGAGAGTAGCACGTGAACATTCGACCAGCTTCGCCGTTTTCGAGATACTCGTTCACACGCTCTGCGTAAAAATAATCTGTAGTTTGACAAAATCGCGTATCTCTCAGTGGATTTCCTCATTTGCAGCCCATTTCCTCGCTGGGGTGATCCCCCATCAGTGTCTGCCACGGTTACATACTTTTCATACCGCGTCACGTGCCGGCATCATCACCAGACGTCATCCAACCTCGCAGTGGGCAGTGGTCATAATGTTTCGGCTTGGATTGGATGATTCAGGATAATTTTTCCTTGACGTCGCTAAGGGAAAAAGTAGTCCATAATGGAAGGAAACTGTCGCTTTGGAGATGGTTTTCAATACGAAATTGCATTTTTCTTTTTATAAATTGTTGTGATAAGACGTTATTGCCATTTAATTAGATTAATATCGTACGCCTTTATAAACGTTTCCGGTTTCACGTAAAAATTAATCAAAAAAATCTGAATCAACAGCGGGAAAAGATTTGGCCGATACTTCTACGAGTAGAGCGCTCGCAAGAAACGTTACGTGTGCGCTGCTGGTTCCCAGTGCTGTCTTTATATAGAAACTGGATCATTTTGAGGCCATTAACTCCCGATGTATTCTGAACACATCATAGGATGTTCTCACTTTAAGACACGTGTATCTTTCGTCTCCTGAGCGAACATTGTAGCTTTCACAGTCTTACGGAAGCTATGTTATGCACAAATGTACAACGTCGCCAGTAAATGCAATAACCGGCAGGTGATCTCATTTGAAATACACGCACTCATTTAACGGCAATGCGAGTGGCGCCATAATGAGCACCTTTGCTCTGTAGGGTAGCATTCTCCACAACATGAACGTTTTTTTTTTTAGTTCTACGATTGTGACTTAACGACTGGAACGCAGGGAACGATAAACCACAAAACTGAAGACCAGCGTCCAGTCTGTTCAACACGGTCTAGTTTTTTTCTCCGTGCAATGTACAATTTACTGGTAGCATCTTTAACCACAAAGAAAATATGAGATAAAACTGGCTACTGTACTCGATGACTACACTGTGCAACAAAATTAAAGGATCACTTTTTCGAAGGCGAGTCATTGTCTCCCATTACGATGTATACGTTTGAAATTTAGCTCAGTGGTGACTACAATCTTGCCCTGTAATGGTGCGAAAGCTTGGCGGCCTGCGACTCTACCCCGGGGCTCGGCGACGCTTCAGACAGCGAGGTGTCGACACCCACGAACAGAAGGCCACAGCTCGGCCGTAAGGTGGGCTAATGATGTCACATTGGCACCAAATTCCACCACAGTTCTGCCCAACGCCACCGCTGTCGTATCACACGATAGACAGGTCGTCACAACCTCTCTTACCAACATTTCACCCCTTCTTTTAATGCTTCTGCGATGGAGGTCAACACCGCGCAGCCCAGCGCAGAAATCACGCGTCTTGCTTGTGGATGGCCGAGAAAAACGATCCACACACATCGCCACTCGCAATCTACACGAAAAGGCCTCAGGGAGTCAGACCACCCCTTTCCCTGGGGCGTTGATTTCCAGACATTTCGCGGTCTAAAACGACATTTCGCTGTGCGACGAGCAACAGAATGACGCTCTTGGCAACCTTTGACGCTGCTCACACCCTCGAACGTTACGACCCTTGTCTAAGGATACTGTGGGGCTGAATCCCCATTAAACGTGATCGCACTTCTTTGGAGAGCAGCGGGACTCCAGTTTTTGTTCTTTGTGTGCATGCTGAAACTATCGCAGACCGTTCAAAATCATTCGACGAAATCTGAACATGATCCGAAGCAGCGAAGGGTCGTTATGCTTCTCCAGCCGTCTCGTTCTGTGTCCTCCTACGACTTGGTGACGGGTGGGTGCGGCATTGACAGATGCGTGAATGAAACAACAAATGGTCTCTCTAAGACCCTCTGTTTGGCAAAAACCTCGGTGGCACCTGACCACCTTTATTGAGAATTTTAAAAATCAACTTGTACAGAAACAACCCGTTAAGTAGTGCTCCTGCACTGTCTCTAATGACCCCGTCGTCGACGGGACATAAAACACTGACCTGCTTGTATGCTAGGTGATTATTCGCGGTGCATGCCTACAACACCATATGTCGCTACGTGGAAAAAGAGAAACAGAGAGTGAGTTTGTTTGCAGGTGTGTGAGTGTGTGTGTGTGTGTGTGTGTGTGTGTGTGTGTGTGCGTGTGTTGGCACTCGTGCGACTTTAGGTGCGGCGCGAGGTTGGCGGCCTTGAACGACGAGCAACAAGTTGCTTACCGGCGGCCGGGACAGCAGTCACGCGGAACAGGCTTATCCGCCAGTAGCCTAACTTTATCACTTTGCTTCTGTCTCCCGCAATGTTTAAACAGCTTCCACGTCAGTTGTTGCTCCAGCAGCGAAAGATTTAATGGTGAAATTACACGCGTCATTAACCAAATGGAAGGAGCTAATTAAAATAAGTTTCGTTTCGCATGCTAAAAAAGACTCCGAACGGGAGACTTTTCCATTAATGGCACTGTTGTAGACGTCGAGATTCTGGGCTGAATGAAAGGCGATCCTCGAACTCTCGTTTTTGGCGGACCTGTCCCTTTCAAGACGGGTTAAAGTGAAGAGAGATCTACAGCTGGGCACTGTGAACAGCGGCGACCATTTCGCGCCCCCTGTAGAACTTGGTGGGGTGTGAACCGCAGCTTCTCAGTCCTGTGAGATCATATCGAAGCGTCCTTTTCGTCCGCGCTATGACGTCCCGTCGCGTTGCGCCAAATCCAAACAGCAAAATGGTTCAAATGGCTCTGAGCACTATGGGATTTAACATCGCAGGTCATTAGTCCCCTAGAACTTATAACTACTTAAACCTAAGGACATCACACACATCCATGCCCGAGGCAGGATTCGAACCAGCGACCGCAGCAGCAGCGCGGTTCCGGACTGAAGCGCCTAGAACCGCTCGGTCACAGGGGCCGGCTCCGAACAGCACCCGCACACACTCTTTACTCAAGGGGTGTCCAAGCTTGTAGTTTACCTGAGCCACAATGGAAGAAGAAGAGTATTCTTGAGCCACACATAATGTACTTAACACTAACTAACAAACAGTAACTACCGAGGAAAGAAGAAGAAGAAGAAGAGAGGTGGTGCAATGAGAGATACATTTGGCGGGAGTTTCAAATTGACAATATTGAATTCATCATAACATTACAAAAAACGGAATTTTATGATCTTTTTTTCATCGATTGTGTGATAGATGCTGACTGCTTGGGCCTCACTGATACTTCCTTTGGGCCGCAGATTGCACACCCCTGCTTCACGGTGTGTTCCGCGGGGAAAAAAATTACGTGACATACTTCTCCACACATTTACGCGGAACCGTTTATTGGTGGATCCGGATTAATCCTCAACACTGCTACAGTATAAAATCAGTCTTAAGAACAATGACCTGCACAGCTCTGACGCGCAAGCCAAAGTTGAATCTCAGTACTTGAAAAGCCCTGTAACTATCTAAGTAGGGCCTACTCTAAGAAAAATTTCGACTTCTGGAATGGAAAATGCCATCGCTAATATTGTACATGCCACCTCCAGCTCACTCCGAGCAATTTTGGTCAATAACACGCACAATAGGAGGAATACAGTGCGAAGTCCAAAGGTAAAAGCTACACAAAAAGATGGCCTTCAACTTTTCACCGTAACAAATGTTATTTATTAGCTTCATTTAAGTCTTGTGAAGTCCATTCAATTATCAAACGCGACCTCTGAGTTAGCTTCAGGCTCCCAGGGACCACTTTGTTTTCTTTTTTACTAAGCGGGGACCACAAGGTTCATGGGAAATAAACTGCATCAGTTTGTCAAACAAGCTTTAATCAAAACTTTTACCATATTCGTTAAACCCAAAAGTAATCTGTTTTAGCAGGATTCTTGTGATAGCTGCTGCAACGTAGTCGAAGAAACCTCGGCAACGTGTGGACCCGCAGACGCTGCATAAGTTTCGCCGGGAAGCCCTTAAGAACCTCCATACAGTTTCCATCTCTACCGGATTTCCATATTTTGGAGCCCTGAAGAGAGAAATTTGTGAACATCACTTTGCTTTGGACGAAGAGGTGCACGCTTCGGAACAGTCATGGTTCCTGAGGCAAACGCAAACATTTCTCCGTGAATGCATTGACTGTCTTGTCTCACAGCAGGGTAAATGTGTTACGGCAATTACTTTTGAAATAACTTACTTTCTTCCCATCTATCTCGTTTTCATTTGACTGCCCTTCATAACTGCGTATCACATTTTGTTATTCTATTAGGGGGAACCAGAAAGTAATGTCTTTTTTTGCAGTACATTCAAACAGATAAACTGTTAACAAGCACCTCTTCGTCTAAAGCAAAGTGATGATCCCAAATTTCTCTCTTCAGAGCTCCAAAATATGTGATCACTGTTGTTATCAACAACCTTTTTCCACATAACATGTAAATTTTCGCCGGCCGGTGTGGCCAAGCGATTCTAGGCGCTTCAGTCTGGAACCGCGCGACCGCTACGGTCGCAGGTTCGAATCCTGCCTCGGGCATGGATGTGTGTGATGTCTTTAGGCTAGTTAGGTTTAATTAGTTCTAAGTTCTAGGCGACTGATGACCTCAGATGTTAAGCCCCATAGTGCTCAGAGCCATTTGAACAATGGTTCACATTTGTAAATTTTCAATGATGGATCGATAAAAATAATTTCGTTGTTGAGCATAATATCATGAGATGATAGTTTGGCCGTCATACACATTTTCGAATTTTTTGCCGCTTGTCAAATGTTGTAGCGATCCGAATAAATGGAACCCCGATGGCGCAATATCGGGCGAGTATGGTGGGCGGGGCAATACCTCGCACCCCAGTTCATCCATTTTTTCCAGAGTTCGTCTTGCGGAGTGCGGCCTTTCATCATCGTGTTTCAGGATAACAAGTTTACTGTTGACTGATTTACACGATGCAGTCGTTCGCAGTTCACAGTTTGTCCAGGTTTCAGCACTTCAAAATGAACGACACCGCGAATACTCCACCAAATACACAAAAGCGCCTTCTTGGGGTCTTAACTGTAATGTCTGACGACTCATTCGGAGAGTGCCAGTGCCTTCTGCGTTTTGAATTATCACAGAGGACCTATTTTTCATCTCCAGTGATCAAGCGATCAAAAAACACTTCTGAATTGCGCCGCTGAAGCAGTAAGTTGCATGTGGTGGATCGGATAGCTTTGTTTGTCTTTATCGATCTGCAGCAAATGTTCTTGGACGGTCGGCCAATGTTAGTTCAGGTCCTCGATTGTTTGACACGCATTTTGCTTTAGCCCTTAACATATCATTGCCTAAAGCTGTTGGTCTCCCTGACCGATACAAGTCGGATAGATCAAACATACTGGATTCGAACTTGGAAAACTAAGTGTTGTGTTACTACTCTAGCGAAACTCAAAAAGCATACCATGCCGGAATGTACGTTGTCTGGTGTTTGGCTGGCCAGTTCACCACAAATAATAAGAAAAAAGATTTAATTATATACGAGTGAACAAGTCACGCTAACCCTAAAATGTCTTTGGCACGACTTTGAAGTAAACAAGCAGCTGATAAATGAAAAGCGAATATTGACATGCGCAGAAAAGTCATTACTTTCCGGTCCTCCTAATAATTAGGAAGTCAACAAAATTTATCTAATTGTTGCGAAGTTTTTGTAATACACACGTACATAGGTATACGCACGCCTACATTCCCTTGTGTGACATAGAAAAACGTGTATTTACCTCTTTTACATAAATCGACTGCTTGCAACACCCCAACCCCAAATCTCTCCTTTCCACGCCACCAGAGCTCGCCATTACTCGCCGGGAGAGCGGCGCAGCACCGCCTGCGTAACAGGGGATTAATGATTTAAATGAAAGTTTGGGATTTTAAATCTTTCGCGGACCATACTTCAGCACTTTCGGACCGCTAGCTGGGAACCATGGCCTAGAAAACCGAAAAGTGCGTAAGCGTCATTCCACGGCCGCACATGGGAACGCAGTTTAGAAAACTTGTGGGCTATCCGCACCGGAACACGAATCTCACTGACCCCGAAGACTCACTAACGTCCGACTTTCCAAATGATAACCACTTTCAAATCGTAATCTCCGCTTCGTACTCAGGCGGTGGCTACCGAGCGACTCTCGACCACGAGATTCAAACCGCTCCACGAAATTATTTACATCCAGACCATTCTGCTGGTCAGCCGTTTCCTGCTGCGACTAACAGCTCCGCAGTGTAATGTGGCGCTTCCTGCCAGGTGTGTCAGAAATTTCCTTCCAGTGGATGCTGGAGAATTCCTGCCGCCATGGGAGAGCAATAAGGCAAGCACTTACGCCACCTGCGTGGTTCTCGGCCACAGCCCATTTAGAAGGGTTACCCATACTACTGTCACGCATCTCCGGGCTGAACAAAAAGCGCTCACATACGGAAACTGCTATGGCATCCACTGTAGCGAACAATCGAGCACATCACTGCGGCGAAGAAATATGTTAAGCGTGTCTACTAAACGATATTATCTATGACGTTAGTCTAGTAGCTCTGAAACTTCTAGGGTGACCAATTCCGCCGGGACATTAGGCAGATTCATAGACGCACTGACGGGCTTCCTTCCTCTAGGCTGCACCGCCGAGGTGATAAAGTTGTTTAGGTACTGGGCACACATTCAGGAACACCAAGGTTGAAATACTAATGCAGGCAACACGATTTCGTTTTGCCGCGGATTCCTTAAATCCCACCGAGCGAGGTGGCGCAGTGTTTAGCACACTGGACTCGCATTCGGGAGGACGACGGTTCAATCCCGTCTCTGGCCATCCTGATTTAGGTTTTCCGTGATTTCCCTAAAATCGTTTCAGGCAAATGCCGGGATGGTTCCTTTGAAAGGGCACGGCCGATTTCCTTCCCAATCCTTCCCTAACCCGAGCTTGCGCTCCGTCTCTAATGACCTCGTTGTCGACGGGACGTTAAACACTAACCACCACCACCACCTTAAATCCCTTTAGGTGAATGAAATGGCTGTTTAATTCCCATCCTTATCCAACTGAACCGTTGACTAGACACTGAATGACCTTCCTTTGTTCCTCGGGGTTGCTTTCTTAGTTCAACTTTTACCATGTTCGTCCAAGCGGCAGTGAAACTCGGTTGTACGGGAATAAATGCCGATATCTGTTTGTACTGTCAACAGCACTCTGTGCTTTTATTTTAAATCTGTGTTCAAATAACATTAATAAATGTAAATAAAATTATGAGATAAAATAAATACATACGTGAAGGTGAAGTCTACGTAATCCTCCCAAACTATGGCCTGTTTACAATGGAATTATTGGTTTTGTTCTAAATCTTTTATCTCATCGTTCCCTAAAGCTACGAAGAACTTAACATCCCCTATTGGTCAAGGTATAAGTGAAAAATTCGATGCATCATCACTCGGTGTCGGGTTGAGGGAACGGGAGTCTCTGTACACATACATGAGAAATGTGTCGATGAAAGATTAGCTGTCCAATATTTATCGAATCATTGCAATGTGGAACTTTCTGTATTTGTTTTCCTCCGCACTAGGTTTGGAAGGTATGGATAGAAACAGGTGTTATTTTGGAACTTCAATCGATCCTTCAGCTGTACACGGATGGGAACGTTGGCAGTGCATTGCCCCGGTAAGCAAGGATACACGTTCGAATCCCAGTTCACGCAGCAGTATACATAACTGGCAAATACCCGCGGCAGACAAGTGCCCCTACAAGCGAGATCTCCGAATCTAGATCTTACTCCTATGGGAGATATGTGGTGAATGCTGGGTGGTTGTGCGTATAGCGTCACGTCAGATAACAGAAAGTGGCTTGGCTCTGAGCACTGTGGGACTTTAACATCTGAGGTCATCAGTCCCCTAGAACTTAGAACTACTTAAACCTAACTAACCTAAGGACATCGCACACATCCATGCCCGAGGCAGGATTCGAACCTGCGACCGTAGCGGTCGCGCGGTTCCAGACTGAAGCGCCTAGAACCGCTCGGCCACACCGGCCGGCTAACAGAAAGTACTTAACTAGTTAGAGGTGGATTTCTGGCAGCAATAGCTGTCGGATGGAAAAGTTTCCTGTTACAGTTGTTTGATTCGGCATTTGCAAGACACATCTGCCTTTAGACCGAGGTGACAAAAGTCATGGGATACCTGCTATTATTGTGTGGAACCTTCTTTTGCAACTCGACGTGACATGGCATCAGCGAGTCGTTGGAAATCCCCTGCAGAAAGTATTGAGCCATGTTGCCTCTGTGATCACCCATAATTGCGAAAGTGTTGCCTTTGCAGGATTTTGTGCACATACTGACCTCTCGATTACGTCCGATAAAGGTTCGATGGGATTCGTTTTGGGCGATCTGTTTGATCAAATCATTCGCTCGAATGGTATAGAATGTTCTTAATCGCGAAAACTTGTGGCCCAGCAACACGGTGCATTGGCAGCCATAAAGATTCCATCGTTATTTAGCAATGCGAGATCCATTAACGGCTGCAAATGGTCTCCAACTAGCGGAAGATATCCATTTCCGCTCAATGATGGGTACAGTTGGACCAGAGGACCCACTCCGTTCCATGTAAACACAGGCACCATCTTATACAGTGCCTTGTTGACAACTTGGGTCCACGGCTTCGTCGTGTCTGCGCCACACTCGAACCGAACCATCAGCTCTTACCAAATGAAATCGGGTCTCTCTCACCAGGCCACTGTTCTACAACCGATGTGGTCAACAGCCCAGGAGAGGCGCTATGTCGTGCTGTTAGGAACGGCACTCGCGTCGGTCGTCTGCTGCGATAGCGGATTAACGCCAAATTTGTACATCCCACATTGATTTCTGCGGTTATTTCACGCAGCGTCGCTTGTCTGTCGGCACTGACAACTTTTCGCAATCGCGGATGGTCTCGATCGTTAAGTGAAGACCGTCGGCCACTGCGTTGTCCGCTGTGAGAGGTAATACCTGACATTGGTATTCACGGCACACTTTTCAAGCTGTATATCTCGGAATATTAATTCGCTAACTCCAACTACGAGTGTTGTTCGGAAAGTCAGGAACGATCGGTCGCAAAATGGAAACAGAAGTGAAAACCAAAACTGTTTTCTTTGCACATTTAGCTACACTTTCCAGGTACTTCTCTACATAGTCGCCCCTCCAACTTAGACATTTGTCGGACCGTTATACCAAATTTCCAACACCATCGTCATAGAAGGCAGCCGCCTGTGCTTTCCGATAATTCTCTACGCTGGTCTATAGCGCATAGTCTGCACCCAAGTGTTGTCTTCGTATCCAGCATTTCACGTGAACAGAGATGACACTCAGGACGAGCCAATTAGGGCTCTGTTGTGGGTGAGCGAACACTTCCCATCGAGCAGGCTGCAGGAGCGTCTTCACTGCCCCTGCAGAGTGCTGCTGAGAATTGCCATGAAGGAGGGAGTGCGTGGCAGCCGTGTTAGGTGGGCTGCATTCATTAAGGCGAAGCCTCTCAGCGGGCCCTCCTACTTGGTGGGAGACATCATTGTTCTAGGCACCTTCACTCGCTCAAAGTGCTCTCACAACTCAAAAGAGCGTCTTGATGCGATCGACGGGCATACTAGAGACACTGCCCACAACGTCTGTGAAAAGCGTCGTCTGATTTTCACAGTGGTTTCCATTTCACGACCGATCGTTCCTCACTTTCCGAGTAGTCCTCGTATCGTACCGCTTTGAAAGTCTGTTTATTCCCGTCGTGCGGACATAAACACGTCGGAAGCCTTTCCACATGAGCCACTTAAGTACAAATGACTGCTCCACCAACGCGCTGCCCATTCGTACCTTGTGTATGCGACACTACCGCCATCTATATATGTGCGTATCGGTATTCCATGACTTCTGAAACCTCAGCTTATATTGCGGTTGTTACTGCGAAATGACTGTCTATTATTTACATATCCTTTGAGTTGTTGAATGCAATATTAACGTATGCCTGTTGAGTTGGTTCAAATGGCTCTGAGCACTATGGGACTTAACAGCTGAGGTCATCAGTCCCCTACAACTTAGAACTACTTAAACCTAACTAACCTAAGGACATCACACACATCCATGCCCGAGGCAGGATTCGAACCTGCGACCGTAGCAGTCGCGCAGTTCTGGACTGAAGCGCCCAGAACCGCTCGGCCACCGCGGCCGGCCCTGTTGAGTTGGTTGAATGCATATGTCTCGTGAATGGCTGAACTCACTATTTAGGTATACCCCTCGAGTTGGTTGGTTGCCCTGTTTATGTATGCCTCTTGAGTTGTTTGGTTGCTCTATTTGGGTTGAAATGGCTCTGAGCACTATGGGACTTAACTTCTGAGGTCATCAGTCCCCTAGAATTTAGACTACTTAAACCTAACCAACCCAAGGACATGACACACACCCATGCCCGAGGCAGGATTCGAACCTGCGACCGTAGCGGTCGCACTGTTCCAGGCTGAAGCGCCTAGAACCGCTCGGTCACACCGGCCGGTTCTATTTAGGCTGGTTGGTTGATATGGGGGAGGGGACCAAACAGATCGGTCCCATCGAATTAGGGAAAGATGGGGAAGGAAGTCAGCTGTGAGATTTCAAAGAAAACATACTGCAATTTGCCTGAAGCGATTTAGTGAAATGACGGAAAACCTAAATCAGGATGGCCGGACGCAGGGTTGAACCGTCGTCATCCCGAATGCGAGTCCAGTGTGCTAACCACTGCTCCACCTCGTTCGACTTGCCCTTTTTACGTATGCCTCTTCAATTGGCTGAATGCACTATTTACGAATGCCTCCCAAATCCGTTGACTGTTCTGTTTGCGCTTTGTTCTGAGCTCCTTGAAAGTAGTATTCACATATGCCACTTCAGTTGGTTGGCTGCACTATATACGAATGCCTCTCGAATAGGTTGAGTTCCCTAGTTGCGTATGCCTGTTGAGTTGGTTGAATGCAGTATGTACGTATGCCTGTGACTTGGTTGAATGCAGCATGTACGTACGCCTGTGAGCTGGTTGAATGCACCTGCTGCGCTCGCTGGCCGCCGCGTGCAGCTGTGCGCTGGCGGCGGGTGGGTACCCGCGCCGCTGCCCCAGCTGCTGCTGCTGCTGCGGCCGCCGCACACTTCAGCTCGCCAGTGACGCGGCGCGTGCCTTCTGCCACAGGTGTGCGGCTCCCAGCCACAGCCACAGCCACAGCCACAGCCACAGCCTGAGCGACGGCCGCCATGGCGCCGCCGCTGCCCTGCTGACACGCGCCGCAGCGCAGACGCCGGCCCGGCCGCCTGTAGGTGAGTGTCGCCTACAAGACGCTCTGCAGCCTACCTCCCAGCTGTGTCACTGCCAGCAGCCGCGCACGGTGCGTACGTAGACGTAGCTACTGTGTACTAGGGCTGCTTCAACTGTCACCTCGAAAACGTCCAACTGCCGTCACGGAACTTGGTGTTAATTTTCTTCTACATATCACCCTAAAGGGTGAAAAGTATTTAAACCGACAATCTCTGGGAGGTTGTAGGGGACATTAAAACAAATATTTTTCCCTAAAGTAATTTTTTTCCTATGATGAGTATTTAAACTGCTAGAGGAAGATTTCTCTCGCGCCAAATTAATTAAACCAACAAACACTTTTCCATTTTTTTATGACAACAACTAGGTAGCAGATACGGCCCAATTAAACAGTCCCCAACAACACCGACCCACACATTAACGAAGAACCGCACTTGACGAGCGCTAGTAACTGTGGGATGTGGGTTATCCTCACTCCAAACATGCGAATTGTGCATGTTGAAGACACCATCACCCCCGGTAAACAACACAGAGGATGGAAATGTAGGATGCATTTCACAGTGTCCCAGGTACCACTACGAAATCTGTGCTCTGGGTGGATAATCAACTATTTCCAGGTTGTGGACACGCTGTAAGTGAAATGGACGTAACAATTGGTCTCGAAGGAATGTTCTTACATACGTTCTGATTCGTCCTCATGTTACGTGCAATTGCGCGACTGCTGATTGAAGGATGCCGCTCCACATGGTGCAAGACAGCTTCCTCAAATTGCAGCGTTTTTACCGTGCGACGGCGTCCCTGTCCAGGTAATCTGCTAAATGACCCGGTCTCATGCAGACGTTCGTACACAGCACCAAAGGTCGTATGATGCGGTATACGGCGATTGGGATATTGTTGTTGATAGTAACTGCTACCAGTGTTTGTTCCGCTATCACATAGTCATACAATACAGGATCCTTCTTTCTATGTATTGGGATATTGTTGTTGATAAACCCGCTGTGCAGCTCGTCCGTTGTGGTGCGCTACGTAGTACGCACCAACCATATCAGTGTACTCACTCCAGGTGTATCGCTCCATTAGTTAACAGAGACAATGCACTACTGCACTGGTGGACAGCAGTTGCCTACAACTGAAGATCGTAATACGCCCTCTAACACCTGAAGATCGTAATACGGCCTCTATCAACTGAAGAGCGTAATATGGCCTCCACCGGTATGAATAATCCTCATAGGAAAAAATGGCATTAGGGAAAAATATTTGTTTTGATGTCCCCTACAACCTCCCGAGTTTGTCGGTTTAAATACTTTTCACATCTCGTGAAAAGTGAATACTCTGTTATACCAACTGTCAATGAAAGAAAAAACACCGTCAGAACTGGCCTTGAAGGCCCAACGATACACGCGTTTTCCCGACGACTGATGACTTGCAGCGGACCCTGATCGTACGAGTCTGCATTTTGGCTTTCAGGAAACGTTCCACATAGAAAATCACCTCGTCCTCATTCTTGAAACGCCTGCCACGCAATGGTTTCTCCTTCCGAGTAATGAGGAAGATGCCTCTGGGTGATGTGTCTGGAGAGTACGGGGGTTAGGCATTATTTGGCGCAAGTAGGTATTCCGCAGTTTCCATAAAACGCGTAAGGTCAGTGCCGGTCTGTTTACCTTGGAGGAAGACGTGGCACGTTTCCTTCCTCATTCATCCACAGTCCCAGCTTGTTCGCACTCTCATATAATCTCCTTGTCGAGAGGACATTAAACCCTGCTCTTCTTTCCTTCCTTTTACGTGAAGCGCCAAATTACTTCTATATCATTTTTATTATCAGCGGCGTGTTAGTCACTTTGTAACTGCAAAAATCGCAAATTTCTCCTCAAACACGCATTGGACACAATTTACCCTCCAAGTTATAACGCCCTTCCTATTTCAGAATCAGTTCGATATATCTAAACGAGGTTTTCAGCAAAATGGTTACACACAAAGGGGCCAGTATTTTGCTAGAAGGGTTCAAGCTCAACTATAGGATTTGTAAGGAGACTATGCATCTCTAACGGCAGTTCGTATCTCGGGAAAAGGGTAATACTCTGTTATACCAACTATCAATGAAAGAAAAAACACCGTCCGAACAGGCCTTGAACGCCCAACGGCACCGACCGGCCACCGTGTCATCCTCAGACATGAGGCATCAGCGGATGCAGATACGGAAGGGCGTATGGGCAGCACACCGCTCTCCCGGCCGTTGTCAATTTTCGTGACCCGTGTCGTTCCTTCTCAATTCAGTAGCTCCTAAATTGGTCTCACAAGTGCTGAGTGCAGCCCGCTTGCCAACGGCACTCGCCAGATCTGGACGGAGACGCATCCAAGTGCTAGCCAAGCCCGACAGCGCTTAACTTCGGTGATGTGACGGGAACTGCTGTTAGCACTAAGGCAACACCGTTTTCAACTCTCAATGAAAGTTTTCTCAAATAAATAAAATACATGAAAAAATAGAACTTGTACTGACGTGAAATCGATGTCTGTTGATGGACTCTGCGGCTGATCCCGGCGGAGGTTCGAGTGCTCCCTCGGGCATGGGTGTGTGTGTTTGTCCTTAGGATAACCTTAGGGGCTGATGACCTCAGCAGTTAAGTCCCATAAGATTTCACACACATTTAAACATTTTTTTCGATCTCTGTTGACACAGCGATGTTTGAGCTCCACTTTTACATTTACATTTACATTTATACTCCGCAAGCCACCCAACGGTGTGTGGCGGAGGGCACTTTACGTGCCACTGTCATTACCTCCCTTTCCTGTTCCAGTCGCGTATGGTTCGCGGGAAGAACGACTGTCTGAAAGCCTCCGTGCGCGCTCTAATCTCTCTAATTTTACATTCGTGATCTCCTCGGGAGGTATAAGTAGGGGGAAGCAATATATTCGATACCTCATCCAGAAACGCACCCTCTCGAAACCTGGCGAGCAAGCTACACCGCGATGCAGAGCGCCTCTCTTGCAGAGTCTGCCACTTGAGTTTATTAAACATCTCCGTAACGCTATCACGGTTACCAAATAACCTTGTAACGAAACGCGCCGCTCTTCTTTGGATCTTCTCTATCTCCTCCGTCAAACCGATCTGGTACGGATCCCACACTGATGAGCAATATTCAAGTATAGGTCGAACGAGTGTTTTGTAAGCCACCTCCTTTGTTGATGGACAACATTTTCTAAGGACTCTCCCAATGAATCTGAAACAGGCACCCGCCTTACCAACAATTAAATTTATATGATAATTCCACTTCAAATCGTTCCGTACGCATACTCCCAGATATTTTACAGAAGTAACTGCTACCAGTGTTTGCTCAACTATCATATAATCATACAATAAAGGATCCTTCTTTATATGTATTCGCAATACATTACATTTGTCTATGTTTAGGGTCAGTTGCCAGTCCCTGCACCAAGTGCCTATCCGCTGCAGATCTTCCTGCATTTCGCTGCAATTTTCTAATGCTGCAACTTCTCTGTATACTACAGCATCATCCGCGAAAAGCCGCATGGAACTTCCGACACTATCTACTAGGTCATTTATATATACTGTGAAAAGCAATAGTCCCATAACACTCCCCTGTGGCACGCCAGAGGTTACTTTAACGTCTGTAGACGTCTCTCCATTGATAACAACATGCTGTGTTCTGTTTGCTAAAAACTCTTCAATCCAGCCACACAGCTGGTCTGATATTCCGTAGGCTCTTACTTTGCTTATCAGGCGACAGTGCGGAACTGTATCGAACGCCTTCCGGAAGTCAAGAAAAATAGCATCTACCTGGGAGCCTGTATTTAATATTTTCTGGGTCTCATGAACAAATAAAGCGAGTTGGGTCTCACACGATCGCTGTTTCCGGAATCCATGTTGATTCCTACATAGTAGATTCTGGGTTTCCAAAAACGACATGATACTCGAGCAAAAAACATGTTCTAAAATTCTACAACAGATCGACGTCAACACAGCCTAACAACATTGAAGTTAAGCTACCTAACAAACTTCAGCTCCAGTTTAGCACAGATGCTTTTCTCCGAGAGGTTTCACGGTAATAATTTAGACATTTTGCGATAGTCTCCCTTTCGCGAGATATCAAGTAAAATAATCATTCCATTGAGAAAACTAACTAGAAATTACACGTCTGTAGGCGAAAATGTTTCCATTACAAAATTACACGGTCCAGTCACACCAGCGTGACCACCACCTATGTTCGACGTCAACGTGCAAATTGCACTCACAGATGGCAGGTGGCGGCAGTGCCATTGCAGTGTATATAAAAAGTGTTCGGAGGTCGCCGAAAGCAGTGCAGACATTGTCGTAGTGCGGAAACGCAGCGATTTATCTCTTGTCAATACGGGACGATCATTTGCTTATGGGCCAAGGCTGGAAGCATTTCCGAATCTGTTAAATTTGTTACCTGTTCGCATGCTGCCGTGGTTATAATACACTGTGCATGACAAAATGGCGCTATCCAAAACCAGCGCCGAGGCAACCGTGGTCCATCACGGGCCGTAGGTGACTGGGGTGAATGAGATGTCGACGGGTGAATAGATGTGTAACTGTCGAGCAACTCGCTGCCCAGATGAACCAAGGGGCTACCAACAGTCCCTCCTCGACGACTGTTCAGCGAACGTCGCTGCTCGTCGGCCTCTGCAACAGCCGCCTGCTTCATTCACCCGTGTTGACAGCTGTTTGTCTGCGATCTGTACGCCAATATCGCAATTGGAAGTCAACTTAGTGGCGACATTGTGCTCCTTCAAATAATCACGTACTATGTTCCTTCGATCAGATGGCCTTTGCCGTGTACGGCCCTGCAACAATCGTCGGGACGGTGCAGGCCGGAGGAGGGAACGTTATGGCCTGCGGAATGATTTGGCGGCATTCCCTGGGTTTCTTCGAGCCGCAATAAATAAATAAAGAATAAATAAAAATATGTCCTGGGTCAGCTCATCATTCTGGAAGGCACGCTGGAGCAAGACAAGTATGAGGACAATGTGCACTACTCTTGCAGTTTGTTTGTCGTCAGTACGATGGCCTCTACCAACAGGACAATGCAAGTGTCACGCAGCTGGCAGTGTGCGTGCGTGGCTCGAAAGAGCGAGGTCAGTTTACCGCACTCCCCTGCCCACCGGACCCACGGATTTAGACCCAGTCCAGAGTGGCTGACTCCTCCCTTTTTTCCTTGCGGTCAGCCAGCCACTTCCATCTGCTATATTGTTTTAGCTCCCTCTACCATTTTCTTCCTGTGTTGTCCATGATTTACTGCTGACGTCCTGCTTCATCCCACGCTTCGGTGTGGGTGAGCACATTTTTTCAATGATTGTTCCCCGTGTTTTATGTTCCGTTTTATGTAACTGTTTTGAGTTTTTTTTTCTTGACACCCGTCTCACTGTGTTACTGTACGGGCGCTGAAGACCTTGCTGTCGTGCGCCCACAAAACCCCTCTACTACTACTACTACTAAACCCAATGGAGACTATGTGGTACAATGGATCCTCAACCGCGACACGGAGTAAAACTTGCCACCCCGCTGCAGCCGGCACAGCTGCGGTGCCTTCCAGGACCTCACTGCCTCCCTTCCTGCTCGTCGGCGGTGTAAAACGTGGTTACTCAGGCTTTTGACATGTGGTCCCATTAATGTGACTGGGCAGTGTATAGGAATTACTACTTTGCTTACAAGGGAACCTTCCCACCGCACCCACCTCAGATTTAGCTATAAGTTGGCACAGGGATAGGCCTTGAAAAACTGAACACAGATCACTCGAGAAAACAGGAAGAAGTTGTGTGGAACTATGAAAAAAATAAGCAAAATATACAAACTGAGTAGTCCATGCGCAAGGTAGGCAACATCAAGGAGAATGTGAGATTACGAGCGCCGTGGTCCCGTGGTTAGAGCGAGCAGCTGCGGAACGAGAGGTCCTTGGTTCAAGTCTTCCCTCGAGTGAAAAGTTTAACTTTCTATTTTCAGAGAATTATCAAAGTTCAGGCACTCACAGATAATCAACTTCACTCTCCAAAATTCCAGGACGTGTTCAGATTTGCTTCGACTTATGCAGGATTTGACGGTCTACACACGGAAACATTTGAAAACTTAAAAAAAACATATGTTTTGACAGAGCACAGGGAAAACCGTGCGACTGTGAAACTGTTGCATTCATTTGTTGCAGTTTATGTGACAAACTCTTATGTTTTCATCACTTTTTTGGGAGTGATTATCACATCCACAAGAAAACCTAAATCGGGCAAGGTAGAAGAATCTTTTTACCCATTCGCCAAGTGTACAAGTTAGGTGGGTCGACAACATATTCCTGTCATGTGATGCACATGCCGTCACCATTGTCGTATAGAATATATCAGACGTGTTTTCCTGTGGAGGAATCGGTTGACCTATGACTTTGCGATCAAATGTTTTCGGTTCCTATTGGAGAGGCACGTCCTTTCGTCTAGTAATCGCACGGTTTTGCGGTGCGGTCGCAAAACACAGACACTAAACTTATTACAATGAACAGAGACGTCAATGAATGAACGGACAGATAGTAACTTTGCGAAAATAAAGAAAGCTAAATTTTCACTCAAGGGAAGACTCGAACCAAGGACCTCTCGTTCCGCAACTGCTCACTCTAACCAAATGACCACGGCGCTCCTCAGCTCACATTATCCTTGGTGTTGTCTATCTTGCACATGGCCTACTCAGTTTGTATATTTTGCTTATTTTTTCATAGTTCCACACAACTTCTTCCGGTTTTCTCGATTGATCTGTGTTCAGTTTTTCAAGGCCTATCCACTGTGTCAATTTATAACTAAATCTGAGGGGGGTGCGTTGGGGAGGTTCCCTTGGTAGTATCATTTTCTGAAATGGACGTTTAGATATCTCGAACGGAGAATGAATTTTATTTGTTGTATGAAGCATTTGTATGCGGTACATTCGAAGAAGAACTAAAACTGACATACCCCTAAAGGACAACGTGATGAGAACGGCGCTGGAAGCCCCGGTGAGGGGGGAATGCGTGTGTGGCTGACACCCCGCGGCGTACGGCGTGTGTGTCCGTAGAAAGTGGGGCCGTGTGGCAACGCGGCGGAGGCGGAGGACTCGCATCTCGTGCCGTGAGTGCGGAGTTCTCCCTACCTTCACTGCCTGCCGCTCACATCCCACCACCTCAAAAGTTCCCATCACACTCTCACTACTACTGCTGATGGTGGTCTTTCTTCTTAACTCTGTCGCACTTCCGTATAGAATTCTTTCGTCTCCTGAAAGCTACTCATTGTCGAAGCAGCCATTTCACACGAACAATTGCTACTGTTTTGATCTCTGCATAATTCTTGAACTTTGTTTGTCTCCTGGTGTCCCCCAATGCAAATTTTTCTTGGGAGATCTCTAGACCTTTACCCGAATATCTTGCCTTTAAACAGATTAATCTGTAAGACGTTGTGTCTAAAAATGTAGCCTATACCTTTCACCTTCCTTCACTCTATTTTTCGTTTTAGAATTCCACTCTCCTTCCCTTCCCGTAGAGCTTTTTTATTTCCATCCAAAACAAGAAGCACTACCTTGTCGGGATATTGTGCACATTTTTCTCAGTAATAACTTATGTCCTCACATTCTGAACGAGATCGATATATTACTGTCGGAGAATCAAACAATTACCTCCATAGCCATGGAAAATGTCTCCAGCAGCAAAAGGTGAAATCTCACGCAGGAAAACTTGCCTTAGCTTTCAACCTACATGTAGCAATAAACAGGTCCCTGAAAAACAAAAAAATGTTCAAATGTGTGTGAAATCTTATGGGACTTAATTGCTAAGGTCATCAGTCCCTAAGCTTACACACTACTTAACCTAAATTATCCTAAGGAGAAACAAACACACCCATGCCCGAGGGAGGACTCGAACCTCCGCCGGGACCAGCCGCACAGTCCATGACTGCAGCGCCCGAGACCGCTCGGCTAATCCCGCGCGGCGCCTGGAAAACAAAACAAGGAGAGAGAGACGGCTCACATTTTGCAAGACCGTGACTTTCAACATTACAGGAAAGTGAATCGCGAGTCATAAATAAAAAAGCAAGAGACTAAAATTGGGGCAACAGAAATTAAATTTCTCAGAATGGAGAAAAGATGTAGCAGATTGGACAGAATTAGAAATTACGACATTACGAAGAAACTTAGAGTCTACTGACTTGTCTGCACGAACCAATTAAAGCAGAATAAAATGTACATATTAGCAGTCGGAACAGTCGAAGCTCGTCTTGCAAACATCTTAACATAAATACATTATGGAAGGAGAAGACTGCCGGCCGAAGTGGCCGTGCGGTTAAAGGCGCTGCAGTCTGGAACCGCAGGACCGCTACGGTCGCAGGTTCGAATCCTGCCTCGGGCATGGATGTTTGTGAAGTCCTTAGGTTAGTTAGGTTTAACTAGTTCTAAGTTCTAGGGGACTAATGACCTCAGCAGTTGAGTCCCATAGTGCTCAGAGCCATTTTTTGAAGGAGAAGACTGGTAAAACGACGTCTCTAGAAAATGGCAAGTGCCTAACAATTATTTAAGTGCAGAAAAAGAAGAAAAACGAGGAAGAGGAGTTTCTAACTCAATGCACTTTGTCCTACGTTTTCTAAGAATTCATTTTTATAACATGTTTGATTGCATTAGCAGTGGTATGATGATTAGAGTGTGTCCTATCTGGTGAACAAATGTTCCAACAATTCCTATTCCGCATTCATAATTTTCCAATTGCCACAACACGTTTTCGGGCAGATTCACTGTCTTAATTAAAGAGGTTTCCTTTTCTTTCTCAATACAGATCCCGTGTCAAGTATTTTTAACCCTGTTGGCTCACAAAATACAGTGTAGGGCCGGTCGTATGTTGTTTTCATCTTTGCAGGGTAACCAATGCCAAGAATCCGTTTTGTACAAAACACTGGTCTCAATTTCTCCAGTAAATGAGATGTGCTTGGTCTTTTTTCTGTTGCCTCTGCCAGAAACTTTGACTGCCATTGCGTTTATATCGTTACGTGGCAGTCCCTAGTTTCGTTCCCAGAAACACGCTGGCTTATCGTATCCGTTATATTATTTTGTAAACGGTTCAGCCATAGCTGAAAACATTCTTTTGTTCACCCGTTGGTAAATACGACACCAATTTCGCCCATAGCGTTTTCATAGTTAACTCTTTTCACTAAATGCACCGTACTCTTTCTTATGATCTGCCTATAGCGTAAGATGTTTCATATTCTTGTCGTCACGGTTCCCACAGTAATATACAGTGAAACTTGAAATTTTGTGAGAAAATTGTCGTCTGGACGGGTGGTCTTCTAAAAGGGCGGTCAAGGTAAAATGTGATGCTGAACGTAATCATTTAAACATAATCAATGACAACAACTGCTACAATGAAGAACAAGCTCTTGTAACGTATTAATAACCGTAATAATAATACAGTACCTACCTAATCTTTTACGTAGTAACATACGCGGAAATTGGCACCTGCACAAACTTTTTCATATGTTTGTTTAAAATCACATTCTCACATTCCTTTTCCACCGCAGAAAGTACATCACTTTCTGGCTGGATAATTCAGAGGCAAGGGACTTGTGTCTAGCAATACTATGTAAGGCAGCACCCAATGTGTTTACTTCTACAGAAATTGCGCCTTTGTCACTATCGCTGGTTTAGTTGTAACTGCACTGAGGATCTCGTTTCATTTCCGCAACGACATCTTCTCAGTTATCATCCTATTGAAGCATTCAGTTTCTTCGTTCAGTGTAGACATGTGCAATTCAACACTGGCAGCATCTCAGAGGTGACTGAGTACGTTTATTGATTCATCGCCACCATCTTCTTCTCCAGCGTCCACATTTTGTGAAGACTGAAAACCAGAATTAATGAAGCAGTTTCGAATGGTTTCGTTCTTCGCTTCATTCCGCGCACTTTAAATCCAGCTGTAGCGTTGAAACGTCCCCTTAGAACAATTTATACAGGACTGTGCTTAAACTGGCACACAATATTTTGTTAGCGCAACGCAATCTGACTTTCAATAATCCCTACAAAAGAATGGGCCCTGACTAACATTAAACTATACCTTTCACAAATCACTTACCTCACAAAAATCTTCGCTACTCAAGCTACTGCAATACAGCGAGCGCCACTACTGCCAGTTAAATAAAAGATTCAAACTACTGAAGGGATAGGGATAGTTAGCAAATGAAAGATTTTAATAGAGAACAAACAATGTATTTACCTTGATATCATCATATATAAATATAGCAGTTCATGACAAATTACAAAACTCCGCCATCTCTCTCCCCACATCCACCACTGCTGGCGGCTCACCTCCAACTGCGCAACGCGACGCGCTGCTCACATCCAGCTGCCTCTGCCCAACACTACAATGGCAGACAACAATGCAAACTAGACACAGACTGCACACAGCACAGCCAGTGATTTTCATACAGAGCGCTACGTGGCGTTACCAATAAAAAACCTAAACAGCCTGCTTACATAGCCCCCATGCTCCCCACAAAAAATTTTACAAATTGGATTGGGCAGTGGCCAATACAGATTTGAAAAAATTTTCATAATTACAATAACCAAGAAATCAAATGCACACACTTATTCATACGCTGTTGGTCAAAAGCTAAAATTTTCTCACAGTCCATAAAGACAGTCCTAATCGTTCATCACAGTAAAATAGCAGTGTTTTTCTCAAAGTCTGAGCAGTAAAAGAAAATGCACACAGAAGTAGTGGATTTCCATGCTGTCTTGAAGAAGTAGTGTTGTCCTTCCAATGGAAAGACAGTGCTGACTCTTGACATGCAGACAAGTAATGGGCCACAACAGAGCAAACCCACAGCAGAGTCAGTCGAAATTTTGAAGAGTATTGGTAGGTAGGTCATCACAGAGCAGACCCACTGTAGTCCTGGTAGAGATTACGGTACTGGTGGGCCACCAGAAGCGCAGACCCACTGTAGTCCTTGTAGAAATAATGGTACTGGTGAGTCAGCAAAGGTGTAGACCCACTGTAGTCCTTGTAGAGACGGCCAGCAGCCATCTGTTGCAAATGTGCAGGTGCACAATCACCATCGAAGAGTCTTGCAGAGAATATAGCAAGTCCATAAACCACAACTTGTGCACTCACAAAGTTTCTGGAATTGTCCTTAGAACCAGCAATGCTGTTATCCAGTCCCTTGCTGAATCATTAACACACGTGCAAACACTATCAGTCCCTACTTCTCACATATTGTCCATATACTATGACCAACGGAAATGTGTGCAGTGAAATGTAACTAACAAGTTAATAATATGATGAACTGGTGACAATTACAATTTTATAACATAAGAATACAATTACAAAGGTACAAAATACATCGTTAAAGAACATAACAATACAGATAACATTTGTAGTACAGGCTTTACAAAAGAATCGAACTAACATATACATCAGTGGAATTATGACATCAGTACATACATAAAAGATCACAATAACTTTTGAAACATCAACTTCACACATGAGCATTAAACAGAACAGAATTAATAATGTCTTTACAAAGTAAATAGCATATTATTAATGCCAATTATATTCGAGGATAACAGTATTCCTCATCATAGTGAATGTAGTTTAATATTAAAAGAAGAAAAAATTCTATGAAACTACACAGAGACAGGAAGAAAACAAATACACAAGGGTACACAAACACAGCGTCACCTACAGTTGCAGTCTTAGCTAGGTATTACACGGATGTGGTGTTGTACATTTTCGCAGCGAGGAAACGCAGAAGCTTCTAATTTAATTTAAAAGACTGAATCGCTTCTTGGTCAAGAGGCTGAAACACGATTTTGTGTGCCCACGAAAAAATTTTACTTCCACATTTGATAACTTTTCGCTGTATTGATAACTTTTCGCTGTAATGACTTGGTGCATTATCGACGGGAAATAGGATTTAACGTTTCTGAATGCTCATTTTTTAATTTAAGTTATTTAGCCAAGAACGAAAAAGTCACACGTCTTGCATGCATTTTTATTTGCATGCCAAGAGACACTAAGCAAGAAAAAATGTCATTGTTTTTTAAACACCGTTTTGCTACATATATCACTAGTGGTTCTTCTTTTCCACATCACAAGTTAGCACAAAGACCTATCTTTAATCTTTGTTTCGTCATTTTGCCGCCTTTGCACTGATCACCCGTCACAGTTAGTGTTTTGTCTGGAATAGTTTTAAAAAATAGACCAGTTTCATCCATGTTGTAAATCTCACTGTCACAATAGCCACTTGTAATTACACTAAGTCACGACTTCCAGTGGGATACAACACCTTGATTAACTTCTGCTCTTTCTTCACAGACAGCTCGGAAAACAATACTGTGTCGAATACGAAATCGGTCGAACCAGCCGCTGCTTGCACTGATATTAGAATTCCAAGATCAGAAGCAAGTTTAAGAGCTTTTTCTTGTGGCATTGGTTCACTAGTAGATAACCTTTGGCAAGCGCTCTGTTAAACCACTCTAAAACAGTATCATTAACGTCTTCAAACGGTTGCCACCGTCTTGTCTTTCAATTTTTGTTGACGTTTCCTTCCCATTCCTTAACACACCTGCCGCGATTTGCAATTGTACTCTGTATTTGACTTTTTCCAGAGGTAAACCCACTCGCTCACTGATGCTAAGATTTTCCTTTTTCGCTCTTTGTAATAACAGAAATTCTAGTGAAAGAACAAGTTTTCTTTTGTTTGAAGTAGCCATGACTGTTCACTACAGCGGAAAAATCAGATCTATTTGCTGTTAGACGTACAAATGACAATGAGATTTTAGAGATTTTTGCGTTACATTGTCAGCGAGAAACTCTACAGTTATACGGTATTGTAATTCCGTCTTCTTTGATTGTTTGTGGTCGTCTTAAAGGGCAGACATGTTAGTTAAAGAGTGGACGTTGGTCGCAAAAAGAGTGGTCATCTTAAAGGGGAGAAAGATGCATTGTGGTCTTACGAAAGTTTATTTCCGTTCCTTAAAAATATGATTGTTTAGATAGGGGATCAGCTGAAAGGAATGGCCTCCTCGAGAGATTTCGCTGTAATTCGCTATTTTTCGATGTTTTCAAGTGCGCAGATGGTCTTGAAAGAGCACGTTGAATTGAGCTGCCTACTTCGTAACTGTTGGACTCTTTATAAACCTTTATTGAATTGCTATTGGCTGTAAGCTGTCAAAACGAAGTGTTTTATAACGGTATGGTATTTCAGGTTAAGTACTTGAACAAAACCTACACCTCAGGCAAGCAAATAAAGTATTCTGCAGATGAAGATTTTTGGCGCGTTATTACGCAAGCTGTAACAATATTTAAAAAGTCACTTTTTCATTGTTTCGATCCCGGACTGAAATGTTTTTGCTTGCTCTCGTGCTAGAGATTAACCTTTCTTCCACCACCAGAACTGCCTATCGCAACGTCAACTCTCACTGCTCTAGTACTTGCGTGAATCGTTGATATGAATACGAAACGTGGATTTGTGGAAGAACGGAACCAAATCCCTGCACAATATTAACTAAATTGATGCGTTGTTCTAGAAAATTTCCGCGTGCGTTTTAGGCGGCTTTTCACGCATTCTCTACTTTCTTCTCAGGTACATTAACATCGTAATCAGGAAAATAAACAGACCTCACACGGTTGTTTGACACTGCACACATTTTCCATGACTATATTGACACAATTACAAATATTTTCAGCCGATTCTACGATGAATGAGCGCGTGTCAGCTATGGTTACGGCTACTGCATACCAAGTGAGCAGTCACCCTGTCGCGGGGAGACGGATATTGTCACTGTGCAGTATGGTGGTTCATTGTTCACTTGCACTTCTGCAAGGGTTTCTCCTCTTATGTAATTCCCTGAAAGTTCAGTGTACACTCTTAATCTTTAATGAGAGCATTATCTCGTAAGAAATATTACCCCGAGCGCGTTGCTGTTGGCCTCGTTCTCGAATGAGGTCACGTTTAGACTCGCCTAGAAGGAACTTGATTTACATTTGTGATTGTTTCCGAACACAATTCTGGCGTAAGGTCAATTAACTATTTTAACCGTAGACAAACTGCATTAACTAAGATCACGATCGACTTTAGGTCAGCTTGAGAACAGTCATTTCGTTTTTAGAACATGCAGTAATTACAGTGCTCTTCCATAGTGCCTGCAGTAAAGAGGAGACTTTGCCATTTGATATTTGTTTCGAGTAAGGAAAAGCTGTTCGTTCAACTTTTTCCTCAGTTTATTTGCATTATTTTAGACTCCTTCAGGACGAAGCTGAACTAATGTCATGGACTGTCATGTTTTAGCAGGGAATGTAATAAATAACATCAATTAGATGGTTTTTGTACTTGGTCACCCTACTTTACAATACAGGGTGATTCAAAAAGCATACCACAACTTTAGGAATTTAAAACTCTGCAACGACAAAAGGCAGAGCTAAGCACTATCTGTCGGCGAGTTAAGGGAGCTATAAAGTTTGATTTAGTTGTACATTTGTTCGCTTGAGGCGCTGTTGACTAGGCGTCAGCGTCAGTTGATGCTAAGATGGCGACCGCTCAACAGAAAGCTTTTTGTGTTATTGAGTACGGCAGAAGTGAATCGACGACAGTTGTTCAGCGTGCACTTCGAACGAAGTATGGTGTTAAACCTCCTGATAGGTGGTGTATTAAACGTTGGTATAAACAGTTTACAGAGAATGGGTGTTTGTGCAAAGGGAAAAGTTCTGGACGGCCGAGAACGAGTGATGAAAATGTAGCACGCATCCAGCAAGCATTTGTTAGCAGCCCATGAAAATCGACTCGCAGAGCTAGCAGAGAGCTGCAAATTCCACAATCAACTGTATGGAGAGTCCTACGAAAAAGGTTAGTTATGAAACCTGAACGTCAACTACCCGAGGCGATGGATCGGCCGCCAGGCAGCCCGTGACAGAGCACTTCATCACTGGCCTCCAAGAAGCCCTGATCTTACCCCCTGCGATTTTTTCTTATGGGGGTATGTTAAGGATATGGTGTTTCGGCCACCTCTCCCAGCCACCATTGATGATTTGAAACGAGAAATAACAGCAGCTATCCAAACTGTTGCGCCTGATATGCTACAGAGAGTGTGGAACGAGTTGGAGTATCAGGTTGATATTGCTCGAGTGTCTGGAGGGGGCCATATTGAACATCTCTGAACTTGTTTTTGAGTGAAAAAAAAACCTTTTTAAATACTCTTTGTAATGATGTATAACAGAAGGTTATATTATGTTTCTTTCATTAAATACACATTTTTAAAGTTGTGGTATTCTTTTTGAATCACCCTGTATAATTCGTCATCTGTCCGAATTTTCCGGACGCTCTTCAGGAAAGAGATACAAGGACAAAATATGCGTTTGGCTTGTTGTATCAGACACGTCATGTTCTCATGTTGCAAGTGCTCGTATATTAGGCCATCCCTATTTGTTTGGGTATAATAGTCATATGGAAACAAGGTCCATATGTACAACGTAAAAGGCCGTCGCGGGGTGTCATTGCTATGGTCCGCCGTCGTCTCAGTAAGTGTAGGAAACACGTGCAGTGGTGTTTGTGACTGCAGACTTTCCTGGTGCAAACTATAGATGAAAAACTCTCGGGTTTCTAGCCGGGAGGGAGTGTTAAAATACCAAAGATGATGAGTGTGACAGCCCTCGAAGTGTCGCTGTATTTTAACAATGCTGCAAACACGAGAGGTTTTCATCTGCCAACGAAGTCGTCCTAGGTGAGAAAATCCGGTGCCACGGTATCAGTAGCTTCGCATTTAATAGTCAGGGTTGTAGGATGTCATAAGGGTTCGACAGATGGTGATCATTATTCTTCAGGCTAAACCACCACGCTTCTGTGATCAAGACACTGTCCCACTTTTTATGGGTCGACTCACGGTCAGCATGCTGCTCCTTTGTGTGAGGAGAATGCATTGGCGATCCGCCGAGTACACAGAGCCTCCTCTCGGAGCCAACAATACCCGGCGCGACGTGAGGTGCGTGAGCGAGGGGCCGTAGCGAGGTCTCCAGCACATCACGTGCTTTGCTGGTCGGGCGTCTTCGGTTATGAAGGCAGGAGTACGATGTAGCGCTAGGTTGTAGTCAGTGGCGTAACTAGGGTGGCTGGTCCCCGGGGCAGACTGCTACTATTCGCGCAGCCCAAGCTGACAACGCTCGAAGGCTGAGGTCAGTGACCCCTCCCATCAGCCATCGAGCAGAGTGTCAACTTGGGCTGCGCGAATAGTACTTTGCTCTCTCGCCCTCGTCGAGAACTACCCATATCTTGTTTAATTCTCCTCACTACTTTGGTTGTTCGTTCGTTTGTTGAGTTCGAGAGATTGAAATAAAGCGTACATTTTTCAATAATGCGTTTCGTGAGATGTAAATTCAAAACGTGAACTCACAGTCCAGTGTCGCAATGCTCACAACAATAACGCCGTTCTTTTGCATTGTTTCATTGCTGATCAATTCAAAGTAATAACAAATACAACAACAAGCGCAATATATGCTCAATACAATTTTGTTGCATTGACTCACTTGCCGTAACGAGAATGGCTCTATCTCATAGCCATATAGACTAGTGCACAAAATTAAAGCGACAAACCGCTATTTCTCCGTCCTGTGTCTAATTCACGATTTAACCATACAAACCGTCAACAGATGCCGTACGTAAGTCTGCAGGGTTTCGTAGCCGTTGTCACTGAAGTTAAAATCTTCTGGGTTATTAGGCCGCGTCATGTTTTTTCTAAAATGTTCGACGTTTTGAGATCCTGAGGAAGATCCCAGCAGTGGGGTCGAAACTCCGAACATTTTAGAAGAAATATGACGCGGCCTGATAACCCAGATGATTTTAACTTCAGATGCATTACGATCGTAGCCTGCACAGAAGACGGCATTTCAGTCGACGGGAAACCACGCCAAACATGACGTCAGAGCATCTGTCAAACGGAGTAGTTTTTGTCGGGTAGCCCCACATCCACAACTGCTGTGTACACAGTCACAGACGGTGCAGTATGGCACAGAGAAGACGCCTACCAGGCTCTCTGCGGTGGAGGTCAATGGGAAGAATCGAACAGGACAGTCGCAGGCTCATGTGATACAGTGGCTTAACGTGAATCATTCTCTTGTTTCTTGGATGTGGCGACAGTTTATAGAGAGCGAAGCTGTATCACGAAGACCAAGGCAGGGACCACCACGTAGCATCGGAAGGAGAGGACCGCTATTTTGCTCTAAGGGCGCGACGGTACATCTACATCTACATCCATACTCCGCACGCCACCTGACGGTGTGTGGCGGAGGGTACTTTGAGTACCTCTATCGGTTCTCCCTTCTATTCCAGTCTCGTATTGTTCGTGGAAAGAAAGATTGTCGGTATGCCTCTGTGTGGGCTCTAATCTGTCTGATTTTATCCTCATGGTCTCTTCGCGAGATATACGTAGGAGAGAACAATATACTGCTTGACTCCTCGAAACTTCTGACCTCACATTTTCCTTGATGTTGCCTATGTAGCCCATGGACTACTCAGTTTGTATATTTTGCTTATTTTTTCACAGTTCCACACAACTTCTTCCTGTTTTCTCAATTGATCTGTGTTCAGTTTATCAAGGCCTATCCACTGTGCCAACTTATAACTAAATCTGAGGGGGGTGCGATGGGGAGGTTCCCTTGTGAGTGTCTCTCTTGCAGAGTCTTCCACTGGAGTTTATCTATCATCTCCGTAACGCTTTCGCGATTACTAAATGATCCTGTAACGAAGCGCGCTGCTCTCCGTTGGATCTTCTCAATCTCTTCTATCGACCCTATCTGGTACAGATCCCATACCGGTGAGCAGTATTCAAGCAGTGGGCGAACAAGTGTACTGTAACCTACTTCCTTTGTTTTCGGATTGCATTTCCTTAGGATTCTTCCAATGAATCTCAGTGTGGCATATTCTTTACCGACGATCAACTTTATATGATCATTCCAATTTAAATCACTCCTAATGCCTACTCCCAGATAATTTATGGAATTAACTGCCTTAGTACGGCGCAGCAACCGGCATCTGATCTCGCAGCATCCATTGGACAGGTTGTATCGAGGCAGACGGTGTAGAGAAGGCTTCGAGAAAGTGACCTTATTGTCTGAGACCTGCTGTAGGTGTGCCCCTGACGCGTCTTCACAGAAGCGAACGTGTGGAGTGGAGCAGTCAACATTCCACCTGGACAGTCGAACAGTGGGGCAATGTTCTTTTCACAGATGAGTCTCGATTTGGTCTGGAGACTGGTTCTCGACGGATACGTATCTGGAGGGAATGTGGAACATGATTTCAAGACATGAACATCGTGGAGAGAGACCGATATCTAGGAGGATCGCTAATGGTGTGGGCAGGGATTATGTTGGTCACTCGAACATCTCTTCATGAAATTGTACTGGTGAATCGGAAAGGTTTAACTGGTGTCAGGTATCGTGGACCTCGAGGTCTTGGGACCTCGTGTGCGGTTGTTGCGACGTGCTGTGCGCCCAGATTTTGTACTAATGGACGATAATGCGCGACCTCAGAGCACGAGTGGCTGATGTTTTCTTGGAAACGGAAGATACTGCACGCATGGCATGACCTGCCCGCTCTTCAGATTTGAATACCATGGAGCACGTCTGGAGTGCACTAGGGAGACGGGCTGCATCACGTTAGCACCCACCAACCACTCTCCAAGACCTGCGAGCAGCTCCGCAGGAAGAATGGTCGTTATTGCCTTAACATGACATTGGTAACGTTATCCACAGCATGCTCCGTCGTTGTCAGGCCTGTATTGCTGCCAGAGGCGGTCACACCCCATAGTGAGCACATTAACCAGTTGTCGAAATGTGTTTGGAAATCTTTTTAAGTTAGAAAAGACGAAGAATATTTTCGTCTACAGTCATGCATATTGCAGTTATTTACGTTCCGTATTCTTTACATTGTTCCTACTTTGCTGTCACCTATTTATACTGTTCTGTCGCAAAATAAACATAACTTTACAAAATTTCTGTTTGTTCCTTTAATCTTGGACACCAGTGCACAAGACGCAAGCGTATCTGCACCAGGAAGAGGTAGTCTTATAAAACTGTGGCTGTCTAATCTGAATCTCAAGTATATATATGAGCCCCGCGTGTGATATCTCGGAGTTCGTTGTACGGATAAGATGTCATGAAGCCTCGGTACAGGTTAGTGCAAGTGCGCAGGAAAGGTGCACCTGTAATGTAGGGGTGGGCGGCAGAACAGGGGAAAAAAACGCTTTGTCACCCATTAACTTCTCATGGTCGGGGCTCACAATCACGTAGAACGTTTTAAGGACATCGTGTTCACCGTTGGGCGTAGAAATTACTTATTTCACTATTTCATTTTCAGCCTCTGGGCCATTTCACGACGTACAGGGCTTCACATTCGTCTGATGTTACTGCATATCTACAGCATAAAGTCCAATTTTTCACGATGAGATGTACACCTGTCGGAGGAGTTTAAAGTTAGACAAAAAAAATGTGCTGAAGCAAAATCTTTTGGAGTACCACTTGAAAATGGCCCAAAATTGAAATAGTGAAATAAATAATTTCTACAGTCTTCGTAACCCGTTTACAACGCATTCGGGAGGACGACGGTTCAAACCCGCGTGCTGCCATCCTGATTTAGATTTTCCGTAATTTCCCTAAACCGCTTCAGGCAAATGCCGATTTCCTTCCCCATCCTTTCCTAATCCGATGTAACCGATTACCTCGCTGTTTGGTCTCCTGTCCCCAAGCCAACGAACCAACCCGTTTACAGTCAAAAATCTCTCTCTCTGTCCACGAGAGTTATCTTGAGACTGATCCAGAGAGCCAGCATCACTTCGCTGTTGTCGGGATAGACATCGGCCTCGTACTTTCTTTCGTACCATTCCCCTTCTGGTTTTCCATCAAAGAGCAGATTGTGCAACCTTGTAAACAGAAGAGGGAACACACAAAATCTCCTGCTGCCCATCACAGCTTAGAAAAATCATCAACGGTTCACTTTGTCACTCTCCAGAATTGCGCTCTACTGTAGTTAGAACGCAGATGCTTGACCTTGAAAAACTGTTTATTATGAACAGAATCCACACTAAATACTCGTGATTTCTGAGCCGTCAACGCATCCCAGACATGTGCAATAATGTTCATGTCTGAGGAATTTGATGGCCAGCGGAAGTGTTTAATCTCAGAAGAGTGTTCCTGTAGCAATTCCGTACGTGTGGGGCGTCGCATTGTCCTTCTGGAATTGCCAAAGTCCGCCGGAATGCGCCGTCGACATGAGTGGGTGCAGGACATGATGGTTACGTACGTGTCACCTGTCAGAGTCGTATCTAGACTATCACTGCAACTGCACACACCCCACCCCACTACAGAGCCTTCACCAGCATGAACAGTCTCCTGCTAACATGCAGGGTCCAGGGATTCACGATGTTTTCTTTGTACCCGTACACATCCATTCGCTCGATGTAATTTGAAACGACACTCGTCTGATCAGGCACCACGTTTCCAGTTATTAACAGCCCAGTGTCGATGTTGACGGGCCCAGGCGAGACGTAAAGCTTTGTGTCGTGCAGTCATCAAGGGTACACGAGTGGGTCTTCGGCTCCGAAAGCCTATATCGACGATGGTTCGTTGAATGGTTCGCACACTCACACTTGTTGGCCCAGCATTGAAATCTGCAGCAATTTGCGGAAGGGTTGCACTTCTGTCACGTTGAATGATTCTCTTCAGTCGTCGTTGATGCCGTTCCTGCAGGATCTCTTTCAGGCAGCAGCGATGTCGGAGATTTGATGTTTTACCGGCTTCCTGATATTCGCGGTACACTCGTGAAATGGTCTTACGGGAAAGTCTCCACTTCATCGCTACCTCGGAGATGCTGTGTCCCATCGCTCGTGCGCTGACTGGAACATCACGTTCAAACTCACATCTTGATAGCCTGCCATTGTAGCAGCAGTAAGCGATCTGACAACTGCGCGCCGGGCGGTGTGGCCGAGCGGTTCTATTCTCTTCAGTCTGGAACCGCGCGACCGCTACGAATTTCAGTAGCGAATATGTGTTGCGACGGCGCAGTCAAGATGCCTAGTTCCGTGAAGAGCTATCTACATGACGTCCGTGGGTGAACACTACATATTATTCTTACTTCTCTCTTTCCCACCGTCAATATTTTGTTTTTAAGTAATGAGATACCCTAGGAAAAACTCCGTAAGACATTATCCAATGGAAACATGCAAAATATGTTCGGAGGCTGATATATTTGTTTCCAAGAGTAGCAATTATACGAAGAGCCGATCTGGCTGAACTTAATTCTTTGATAAGCTCAGTAATGTGCTTCTTCCAGTTCAAGTTTTCATCAATATGTACACTCTAAAATTTGGAGCATTCTGACTCAAGCTGACGAGCTACGTCAGTTATTAGTATGACCCTCTTTGTTGTACAGAACTGAATGTAGTGTGTTTCTTCAGAAGTTAGGGAGAGACCATTTTCAGGGAACCACTTAATAATTCTTTGAAAAATATCGCCGGCCGCGGTGGTCTAGCGGTTCTAGGCGCGCAGTCCGGAACCGCGCGACTGCTACGGTCGCAGGTTCGAATCCTGCCTCGGGCATGGATGTGTGTGATGTCCTTAGGTTAGTTAGGTTTAAGTAGTTCTAAGTTCTAGGGGACTGATGACCACAGATGTTAAGTCCCATAGTGCTCAGAGCCATTTTTTTAAAAAAAATATCATTCACCAGCCCTTTTGTTGCCTTCTCCGTAAAGGGATATATTATACTACTGGTATCACCTGCAAAAAGTACGACTTTTGCTTGTTAAAAGTCAAGTGGGAGGTCATTCACGTTTATAAAGAATAGGTATAGACCCAAAATTGGACTTGTGTGACTCCCTTTCTGAGTTTTCCCCCAGCCGCTAAAATTTTCTACCTTTCCGACGATGTCTGAGTCATTCAGCACAATCTTTTCATCTCGTTTGTTAAGTATGATTCGAAGCAGCTGTGAAAAAGACATCCATCCCATAAAACTTGAGCTTTTGCAAGAGAGTAGAATGATCTACTCAATCAAACGCCTTGGAAAGATCACAAAAAATACCAACAGGCGATATGTGATTATCTAAGGTTTGTACTGTTTGACGAGGGTATGTATAAATAGCACTCTCAGTTGAGTAACCCTTCTGGAATCGAAACTGTGATGTGCTAAGTAAATTGTTTCTAATCAAGTATGTAACTACTCACGAGTACATTACTTTCCCGAATATTTTGCAAAAAGATGACAGTAACGAAACTGGACGGCAATTAAGTCTGTCTTGTCACCTTTCTTATGAAATGGTTCAACAATTGCTTATTTTAACCTGTCCGGTAAGATTTGCTGTGCCATTGGTGCATTGCATGTATCACTAAGGACAGTACTTGTAGTACAGAATATTCTCGGACTTCTTGCCGCGTGGGTGTGTGTGATGTCCTTAGAGTAGTTTGGTTTAAGTAGTTCTAAGTTCTAGGGGACTGATGACCTCAGATGTTAAGTCCCATAGTGCTCAGAGCCATTTTTGAACAATTGCGCCAGGCACTTCTTGCTCGTAGAGGCGTTGCCGACCGCAGCACCGTATTCTGCCTGTTTACATATCTCTGTACTTCAATACGCATGCCTATACCAGTTTCTTTGGCGCTTCAGTGTAAATTTAACGATAACCGACATCCCTGAGGCAACTTCGGAACATTTTTTGTGAACAAACCGGACGTGCTCCAGAGCAGCGACGGCCTTCGACCCGCCCCCAGGAGCGCATAGACAGACACCCGCGGCCCTGTTCGCTCTGGCGATGCGCCATGCGTTGTCGCGCACTCTCGCGACATGTAACGTGAATGCTAATGCGCTAAAGCAGTGTGTTGTGTAAAGAACAACAAAAAGGAAAACGCACACACCGACTACCGAAGTCCGTAACAAACACCAGCACACCGGAACTTGCTCTCGTTTCTCCTTTACACAATTCATATGATGTATTAATCCCGCGGAAAATTATAAAATAGGGGTACACAATGTAATGGGCACTGGCAGAATGCTAGGTGAGTGGGACCTTCCGTTTCGATTACTGTGGCACGAAATGTGTTTAATCTTTGATACCAAGCACTGGGATGCTTGTGCACTGAGGGGTCGGTGAAGTACACGCAGCGTATGGTAGTCACGTAACTTGTCTGCCCTAACGAGGTGTATGAAGCACTGACACCATCATATCGACAAATGTTTCAGATGTAACGTGAAACGCCCCCTTAGAAAAATTAATGAATAACTGTGCTGATAAACCTCTTACATTATTTGCTTTTCAAACAGCTGAGCAAAACTGAACGTAGACATTTCGCTCTTTACCTATACTGATCAACACTAAACTGACACACAATATTTTTAGCGCAACGCAATCTGACTTTCAATAATCCCTACAAAAGAATGGCCCTGACTAACAACGACCTATACCTTCCATGAATCATTTACCTCACAAAAATCTTCGTTACTCGAACTACTGCAATACAGCGAGCGCCAATACTGCCAGCTAAATGAAAGATTCTAACTACTGAAGGCACTAACTACTGATAGGCATAGTTAACAAATGAAAGATTTTGATAGAGAACAAACAATGTATTTATCTTAATAGTGTTCAAAAGTCATAATATATATACCAGTTCATGACATCCAGTCTTACAAATTTTCTGTCTCTGATGAACACATATCCAGATCATCCGCTCTCAAAAGTCCCCCATCTCTCTCCCCACATCCACCACTGCTGGCGGCTCACCTCCAACTGCGCAACGCTACACGCTGTTAACAACGAACTGCCCAACGCTACAATAGCGACTATTGCAACAATGCCGACCAGCCTCAGACTGCACACAGCACAGCCAGTGATTTTCATACAGAACGCTACGTGGCGTTACCAACATAAAAACCTAAACAACCTACTTACAAACCGACACAGGCATTCGTGGTTAGCTATGATCAGTTGAATGCTGGAAGACGGGCGACGGTTACTAACTCCCGTCCGATTGGTTGGTATGAGATGCCGTGGTCGGACACGCAGGGAAGTAAACAACGCGCGGCGCCAGCAATAAGGTGGTGTCTGTTGTGTGTCCACGCGGATCTTTATCTCTCCCTCCCTCTCACTCTACGTCTCCATCTCTCCACGATCCTGAACCCTGCCGATTAGCTGCCTACGTCGAGGGGCAGCTAATAAACACTACGAAACTCAGCGCATGGTGCAACACAGCGCTATCCGCCTATGTTCAACAGCCTCCGGCCGTTGACAGAGACGTTCATCAAGCGTAGCAGGAACCACGGTCCAGCACAGGCCTGTGCCGAGCCCTCGTGCTTGTGGACTAGGCTCCTCGTTCCGTGTCAGGGCGGACGGTGTGCCCGTAAGCAGCAGATTTCCGGCGGGTGAAAGTGCGGCGGCGAATTCCGCGGATAGCGAGCGGCCGCACAGCCAACGCCCAGCAACCGCGAGGTGCGACCCGCCGCAGCACTCGACTCACTGCTACAGGTTCCCTCCTCTACCTGGCCTGCAGACGCTCGTCACATTATGGGAATTTTCTCACAGAATTGTCAGTGCGGTAAATTTTAACTTACGCGTTGGCACTAAAACTTTAGCCTGGCAACAGTTGTAAGCTGTCGGTAGCGGTCTCCCTAGGACAGTTAGCTCGCTTACACGAAGCACGTACCTCGATATGTTCGAGATTTGAATTTATCCACGAGTGCCAGAACATAGCCGGCCGCGGTGGTCTCGCGGTTCTAGGCACGCAGTTTGGAACCGTACGACTGCTACGGTCGCAGGTTCGAATCCTGCCTCGGGCATGGATGTGTGTGGTGTCCTTAGGTTAGTTAGGTTTAAGTAGTTCTAAGTTCTAGGGGACTGATGACCACAGCAGTTGAGTCCCATAGTGCTCCGAGCCATTTGAACCTTTTTTTTTTTTTTTTTTTTTGCTAGAACATGCTGAAAATTTAATTTTTCAACGGGACGGAGCAACCTCCGTGTCAGAGCATTTATCAACGAATAACTGCCTCAAAGTTCGATCGCCAGTAAGCAGAGTACAGATCTGGTATTGCACCATTGACCTCGTTTTGGTACGTTCTTTTTTTTTTTTTTTTTTGTTGTTAGGTGCCAAACTTTCCATCTTTGTGCTTCCCTTCCAACAGCTTTAGTGAAGTGCTACGCTACATAGCAATGCTCGTGAATGCACTAATTCCACACATATCTGCAGAACTGGTTTGACTATCGTTTATCGACTCTGTCTATCATCTAAATATCTGAATTGCGTTCGCTGCAGAGTACAGTGGGCACTTGTGAAAAGTAAATGACAAGCTTAATCCTAAACGCAACTGCAAGAAGTATGCGAAGGTTGTATGTGCATGCATTTAAAAGATATACCTTTGTAAACAGGGTTGTAGCCTATCCCCGATGTTATTCAATCTGTATATTGAGCAAGCAATAAAGGAAACAAAAGAAAAGTTCGGAGTAGGAATTAAAATCCATGGCCAACAAAAAACACTTTGAGGTACGCTGATGACATGGTAATTCTGTCAGCGACGGCAAAAGACCTGGAAGAGCACCTAAACGGAATGGACAGTGTCTTGAAAGGAGGATATATGATGAACATCAACAAAAGCAAAACGAGGATAATGGAATGCAGTCGAATTAAATCGGGTGATGCTGAGGGTATGAGATTATGAAATGAGACGCTTAAAATAGTAAATGCGTTTTGCTGTTTGGTGAGCAAAATAACTGATGATCGTCGAAGTAGAGAGGATATAAAATATAGACTGGCAATGGCAAGGAAAGCGTTTCTGAAGGAGAGAAATTTGTTAACATCGAGTATAGATTTAAATGTCAGGAAGTAGTTTCTGAAAGTATTTGTATGGAGTGTAGCCATGTATGGAAGTGAAACGTGGACGATAAATAGTTTAGACAAAAAGAGAATAGAAGCTTTCGAAATGTGGTGCTACAGAAGAATGCTGCAGATTAGATGGGTAGATGACATAACTAATGAGGAGGTATTGAATAGAGCTGGAGAGAAGAGAAATCTGTGGCACAACTTGACTAGAAGAAGGGATCGGTCGGTAGGGCATATTCTGAAGCATCAAGGGATCACCAATTTAGTATTAGAGGGCAGCGTGTAGGGTAAAAATCTTAGAGTAAGGCCAAGAGACGAATACACTAAACAGATTCAGAAGGATGTAGGTTGCAGTAGGTACAGGGAGATGAAGAAGCTTGCAGAGAATAGAGTAGCATGGAGAGCTGCATCAAACTAGTCTCAGGACTGAAGACCACAACAACAACAACCTTTGTAAAATGAGATGGTTATTTTGAAAACTGTTACCTCTACGTGTAACTTACTAGGGGCGTTCAAAATATAGTGCAAACATATTCTTTCCTGACAGCAGGTTGGTTTTATTCGCTACCCTTTTGGATACAAAATCCTATTTTTCAACACAATCTCCGTTCAGTGTGACAGTCCTACACCACCTCACTGGTCGACGTCCGAGCCAACGTCTTGATGCGTCAGTAGCCTCTGTATCATCCTCGTACTGCTTCCCCCCGGGTGCATCCTTCACTGGGTCAGATGGAATTGGGAACGTGCGACGTCCGGACTGTAGGACGGATGAGGAAGAGCAGCACAGTGAACTTCTCTGAACTGCTTTCGAGTGCGCAGACTCGTGTGAGACCAAGCGCTGTCACCTCAAGGTGGTTTCTGTGCCGACGAACACGCGAAGTCGTTCCTTCAATTTCCTGAGGGTACCACAATACGCTTCCGAGTTGATCGTAGCACCGTGAGGGAGGACATCAGACAGCATAATCGCTTCGGAGAAGAGCATCGCCATGTCTTGACCGGCTTTGAACTTTTTTTTCGCAGGAGAGGTGCTACGACGCCACTCCATAGATTGCTGCTTTGTTTCCGAATCGAAGTGATCGATCCATGTTTCATCCTTATGACGAAGTTCGACAAAAAATTGACACGATTAGCACTCGTAACGCGCAAGCAATTCCGCACAGACGGTCCTTCGTTAGTCCTTATGGTCTTTGGCCTTTCTGGGTAGGCGTGCAACATTGTATCCCAGCTGATCCTTCCATTTCTGCCGATTTTGAGCTTTACGCTTCCAACTCGATCCTGCTGTCTTTCTTAAGCCTCTGTTAAGTCTCTGTCCACGTCTGTTAGGTGATTTTTTTTTTCGACTGACATGAGCAGCCCACTGCCAATTCAAAGTATTCACCCCTTTCATTATGCCACTGACCTTTGTTGTCCGGCCGGCCGAGGTGGCCGAGCTGTTCTAGGCGCTACAGTCTGGAAGCGCGCGACCGCTACGGTCGCTGGTTCGAATCCTGCCTCGGACATGGATGTGTGTGATGTCCTTAGGTTAGTTAGGTTTAAGTAGTTCTAAGTTCTAGGGGACTGGTGACCACAGATGTTAAGTCCCATAGTGCTCAGAGCCATTTTGACATCTTAGGCTTCAAAACTGAAGAGTAACTTCCATAAGCTTGCCAACCTAATTTTATACGTATAAATATTTCTGGTTTTGGATCTCCTTTTCATATTTAGTAGTTGACCCAGACAGAGACATTCTGTGATCCCTTTGGAGTTGCGTACTTCCAACAGATATACTTCCCTCCAGTGTCTACATCTACATCTACATCTACATGGATACTCTGCAAATCACATTTAAGTGCCTGGCAGAGGGTTCATCAAACCACCTTCACAATTCTCTATTCTTCCACTCTTGTAGAGTGCCCGGAATGAACGAGCACCTATATCTTTGAGTACCAGTTCTGATTTCCCTTATTTTATCGTCATGATCATTTCTCCCTATGTAGGTCGGTGTCAACAAAATATTTTCGCATTCGGAGGAGAATGACCAACAGATAGTATAGTAATGTTTTGTGCCAACAGTAATAGTATTGCAGCATTGCCATATTTATGTAGGTACAAAAGAAGTAACAAAGGACATTCTTATGCATGTGACACTTTTTTTCATGGTGTAAAATTGTGGCCAGCATTTTGGCAATGCTCGCAAGAGCAGTTGAGTCTCTAAGTGCAGCTAAAACGCTGCAGCAGGAGCAGATGCAGGAACTGCTGAAACAGATGGGGATTTACTCCCTACATGCACTGCTCTTGTGGCAATCCAGCCTTCACAAGTCTACAGAAACATGAGAGAATTACCCATGCCAGTTCTTGCCCCACTGCTAAGTAAGGGGTACTATCACTCCAGTTGATATGGCTGCTGTGATGCTGCCCATCTCTATAAAGTTGTGCAGAATTAGAAAGTTAACTTGAAGTACCTATGACAGTTCCTCGAAGGGCAGCATGATTACAGTTTAACCAACATCACAAGCTCCTGTATCATTTCAGTGATACTCTCTCCCATATTTCGCGACAATACAAAACGTGCTCCCCTTCTTTGAACTTTTTCGGTGTACTCCGTCAGTCCTGTCTGGCAAGGGTCCCACACAGCGCAGCAGTATTCTAAAAGAGGACGGACGAGCGTAGTGTAGGCAGTCTCCTTAGTAGATCTGTTACATTTTCTGAGTGTCCTGCCAATAAAACGCAGTCTTTGGTTAGCCTTCCTCGCAAAATTTTCTGTGTGTTCCTTCTAGTTTAAGTTGTTCGTAATTGTAATTCCTAGGTTTTAGTTGAATTTGCGGCCTTTAGATTTGACTGATTTGTCGTGTAACCGAAGTTGAACATCATTGAACATGATGTTGGTCTGTTCATAGTTCATTTTTAGACCCTAACCAACACTTTACGTTCTTCTGTGTGGTGCGCAGAATGTTGTTGTTGTTGTTGTTGTGGTCTTCAGTCCTGAGACTGGTTTGATGCAGCTCTCCATGCTACTCTATCCTGTGCAAGCTTCTTCATCTCCCAGTACCTACTGCAACCTACATCCTTCTGAATCTGCTTAGTGTATTCATGTCTTGGTCTCCCTCTACGATTTTCACCCTCCATGCTGCCATCCAATGCTAAATTTGTGATCCCTTGATGCCTCAAAACATGTCCTACCAACCGATCCCTTCTTCTAGTCAAGTTGTCCCACAAACTTCTCTTCTCCCCAATCCTATTCAATACCTCCTCATTAGTTACGTGATCTACCCAACTTATCTTCAGCATTCTTCTGTAGCACCACATTTCAAAAGCTTCTATTCCCTTCTTGTCCAAACTAGTTATCGTCCATGTTTCACTTCCATACATGGCTACACTCCCTACAAATACTTTCAGAAACGACTTCCTGACACTTAAATCTATACTCGATGTTAACAAATTTCTCTTCTTCAGAAACGATTTCCTTGCCATTGCCAGTCTACATTTTATATCCTCTCTACTTCGACCATCATCAGTTATTTTACTCCCTAAATAGCAAAACTCCTTTACTACTTTAAGTGTCTCATTTCCTAATCTATTTCCCTCAGCATCACCCGATTTAATTTGACTACATTCCATTATCCTCGTTTTGCTTTTGTTGATGTTCATCTTATATCCTCCTTTCAAGACACTGTCCATTCCGTTCAACTGCTCTTCCAAGTCCTTTGCTGTCTCTGACAGAATTACAATGTCATCGGCGAACCTCAAAGTTTTTACTTCTTCTCCATGAATTTTAATACCTACTCCGAATTTTTCTTTTGTTTCCTTTACTGCTTGCTCAATATACAGATTGAATAACATCGGGGAGAGGCTACAACCCTGTCTCACTCCTTTCCCAACCACTGCTTCCCTTTCATGCCCCTCGACTCTTATAACTGCCATCTGATTTCTGTACAAATTGTAAATAGCCTTTCGCTCCCTGTATTTTATACCTGCCACCTTCAGAATTTGAAAGAGAATATTCCAGTTAACACTGTCAAAAGCTTTCTCTAAGTCTACAAATGCTAGAAACGTAGGTTTGCCTTTTCTTAATCTTTCTTCTAAGATAAGTCGTAAGGTTAGTATTGCCTCACGTGTTCCAACATTTCTACGGAATCCAAACTGATCTTCCCCGAGGTCCGCTTCTACCAGTTTTTCCATTCGTCTGTAAAGAATTCGCGTTAGTATTTTGCAGCTGTGACTTATTAAACTGACAGTTCGGTAATTTTCACATCTGTCAACACCTGCTTTCTTTGGGATTGGAATTATTATATTCTTCTTGAAGTCTGAGGGTATTTCGCCTGTCTCATACATCTTGCTCACCAGATGGTAGAGTTTTGTCAGGACTGGCTCTCCCAAGGCCATCAGTAGTTCTAATATACGGTTCAATTTGTACGCGCGTCGGGGGTTTCCACTGTTCTAAGATTAGTACGCAGAGCTGCTAATTCTGGCCGAACAAGGACACTCACCCTGATGCGCACAGAGTTGGACTGAGCATGGGTCAGAGATGCGGGTGCATCATCTCTGGCTGCTTCGTCTGCACGCCGGAAGTGGGCAGCCGCAGTGCCTGGCGAGCGATGACGTGCCAGTTGCTCAGCAACCCGTGAGTCGGTGAGAGATCTGGAGAATTTGCTAGCCATGGCACCAGCCAAACACATTCCGTACCGAGGTAAGTCAGGGGAGCAGGGCTAACGTTAAGTCTTGCGTTAACTTTCTGAAATGTCACGGTGACCCTGAAGATAGGGCACATCCGTAGGCCGCAACAAAGTAGTTGATCAGGTCGCGTAGCAAGTAGCATTCCATAGCTTCGTGCCAGGTGTACGACGGCGGCGATTTCGATGTGGAAACGCCTGTTTTCCTCGCTGCACTCGCGGATACGTCCATAGTAATGCTGTGCGCAGATCTCGGTTTGAGTGAAAAGTTTACGAGGTGCCTGTCTTGTGTTCGTTGTTGTCGTTGGGCGCACCTAGTCCCACTATAGGTATGCATTCCTTTTGTGCTGCAGACAAGTGTACTCCCTGGTTCAACGTAAGTGATGTGTTCATATAATGCTGCAAGGTGAGGGAACAGTATGTCTGACCTCTCGAGCACTACTCGCGTGGCACTGCCATGACGCTGCATGGTGCTGAGTACGGCCCTGCTGGACCACAGAGTCCATATTCTCGTGAAAGTCCTGGGATACTGACCCAACTGACCAGCAATGTTGCGGATCAATCAATTGGAATTTCGAGAGGCCATGCTCCTGCTGCCTCAACAATTAATGGTACACGTTTCTCGCTCTTACATTTAGCATAACATCCTCTTTTTACAACCAACCAACAGTGAAAAGTTCTTTCTGAACGAGACACTTGCTGCGTAATCTTTTCTTACGTACGAAATGTAGATGGCGTTAATCCTACCTGCTGCAGAGAAATCCTAATCATTTGCGTATCCAATCATGTAGTGCCCTCCGTGCCAGTTTGACGTTTATTGCACTACTCGACATTAAAATTGCTACACCAAGAAGGGATGCAGATGACAAACGGGTATTCATTGGATAAATATATTATACTAGAACTGACATGTGATTACATTTTCACGCAATTTGGATGCATAGATCCTGAGAAATCAGTACCCAGAACAACCACCTCTGGCCGTAATAACAGCCTTGATACGCCTGGGCATTGGCTCAAACAGAGCTCGGATGGCTTGTACAGGTACAGCTGCCCATGCAGCTTCAACACGATACCACAGTTCATCAAGTGTAGAGACTGGCGTATTGTAACGAGCCAGTTGCTCGGCCACCATTGACCGGACGTTTTCAATTGGTGAGAGATCTGGAGAAAGTGCTGGCCAAGGCAGCAGTCGAACATTTTCTGTATCCAGAAAGGCCCGTACAGGACCTGCAACATGCGGTCGTGCATTATCTTGCTGAAATGTAGCGTTTCACAGGGATCGAATGAAGGGTAGAGGCACGGGTCGTAACACATCTGAAATGTAACGTCCAATGTTCAAAGTGCCCTCAATGCGAACCGCGATGTCAACAAACACGGATGCGTCCATCATACTGCTGTAAACAGAACCTGGATTCATCCGAAAAAATGACGTTTTGCCATTCGTGTACTCAGGTTCGTCGTTGAGTGCACCATCACAGGCGCTCCGGTCTGTGATGTAGCGTCAAGGGTAACCGCAGCCACGGTCTCCGAGCTGATAGTCCATGCTGCTGCAAACGTCGTCGAACTGTTCGTGAGATGGTTGTTGTCTTGCATACGTCCCCATCTATTGACTCAGGGATCGAGACGTGGCTGCACTATCCGTTACAGCCATGCGGATAAGATGCCTGTCACCTCGACTGCTAGCCATACGAGGCCGTAGGGACTCAGCACGGCGTTCCATATTACGCTCCTGAACCCACCGATTCCATATTCTGCTAACAGTCATCGGATCTCGACCAACGCGAGCAGCAATGTCGCGATACGATGAACCGAAATCGCGATAGGCTACAATCCGACCTTTATCAAAGTCGTAAACGTGATCGTAGTCATTTCCCCTCCCTACACGGGGCTTCAAAACAACGTTTCACCAGGCAACGCCGGTCAACTGCTGTTTGTGTATGAGAAATCGATTGGAAACTTTCCTCATGTCAGCACGTTGTAGGTGTCGCCACTGGCGCCAACCTTGTGTGAATGCTCTGAAAAGCTAATCATTTGCGTATCACAGCATCTTCTTCCTGTCGGTTACATTTCGTGTCTGTAGCACGTCATTTTCGTGGTGTAGCTATTTTCATGGCCAGTAGTCTAGATGCCACATTCACGGTGTTTCAGCTTTACTGTGTATCAGTACCCATACACTCGGTCACTGCTGGCGCCAGTAAACGGGTGAAGTGTGTTGTTAAACTGTGAGCGCCGGTGGAGTGACGGCGGCGGACTCGCGCACACGGTGTTTACTGGCGACGCGGTGGGTTGCGCTGTGGCGCGCCAGTAATGTTGCGGCCGCTCGTCGTAACGCGGAGGACGTGATGCACGCCAAAGGGCAGCCCCGGGGCCTTCGGCGCGTCCGGGTTCGACAGGTGTCTGCAGACTCCCCACGACATCGGCCGTGCCTTTCTCCAAGTACCTCTCTCTGACTTCACTCTCTTAGCAAATATCGAATCGTTCACGCGTTACTTGCTAAACCAAAATCAACTGACTCCCTTTTTCATTAATGCAGATGAAACCTCCAAGAGACATCGTTTACTTCTGACGGCGGATCTGTAGAAGTCTGGGCTCCAAGTTTTCGAGATCTGGGACAAAGTGTGTAGCTTAATATGACAGCTCTCTCACATTTCCACACACTTTCTTGGGTGACTGATACCTTCTCTCAGCTGACAGTCTTCTTGTACGACTCTTGAAGTCCATAATATATGAGTTGACTCTACTAACAAAACGTCAGAGTTAGTAAAGCTTGACACTGTCAAGATGGAGACGGCGGCCTTAATGTAACTTATTAAATAAATTTTTTTAATAAAAATTGTTTTAATGATTAGACCGTAATTTTTTCCCTTCACCAGTTAAAACAAGACAACTAGTTTCAGTTGCTTTCTATGTTATTGTTATTGTGGTCTTCAGCCCTGAGACTGGTTTGATGCAGTTCTCCATGCTACCTATCCTGTGCAAGTTGCTTCATCTCCCAGTACGTACTGCGGCCTACATCGTTCTGAATCTGGTTAGTGTATTCATCTCTTGGTCTCCCTCTACGATTTTTACCCTCCACGCTGCCCTCCAATACTAAATTGGTGATCCCTTGATGCATCAGAACATGCCCTACCAACCGATCCCTTCTTCTAGTCAAGTTGTGCCACAAATTTCTTTTCTCTCCAATTCTATTCAGTACCTCCTCATTAGTTATGTGATGTACCCATCTAATCTTCAGCATTCGTCTGTAGCACCACATTTCGAAAGCTTCTCTTCTCTTCTTGTCCAAACTATTTATCGTCCATGTTTCACTTCCATACATGGCTACACTCCACACAAATACTATCAGGAACGACTTCCTGACACTTAAATCTATACTCGATGTTAACAAATTTCTCTTCTTCAGAAACGCTTTCCTTGCCATTGCCAGTCTACATTTTATATCCTCTCTACTTCGACCATCATCAGTTATTTTGCTCCCCAAATAGCAAAACTCATTTACTACTTTAAGCGTCTCATTTCCTAATCTAATTCCTGCAGCATCACCCTATTTAATTCGACTATATTCCGTTATTCTCGTTTTGCTTTTGTTGATGTTCATCTCATATCCTCCTTTCAATACATGGTTCATTGCTTTCTATAACCATGTTCATATTGTCCAAATCGTGAACAAGCGGTGAATATGCAGTAAAAACTATCACCATTAGCTGTAATCATACAATTAATTGCATTCGTATTGTGGGCCGAGAATACTATGACATTATGGAGTTACAAACATCATCGGGAGCGAGCCAGGTTGTAAACCATAATCTCGTAAGATGACGGTAATAATGAAGGCGAGTAGCCAGTTGCATTAGTAAAAACTTCATCAAAAGCCCAGTATTTACAATTTTACAGCAGGCATTATAGCGAAAACAGAGTATGCAACAGTTACAGGGATTGTGAGTTGTTGCATAATCTGGATTACAAAGGAGTGACCCTACTCCGCGTATAAAATTATTGAACTTGTGCAAATTTTATCAAGATAACTATTTTATACGCCAAGCTGGGCCATTCCTTTGTAAGCCAGACTATGGAATAGCTCACAATCCCTGAAACTGTTGCATACTCTGTTCTCACTATAAAGCGTGCTGTACAGTTGCAAATAAAGGACTTTCGATCCAGTTTCTCCTAACGCAACTGGCCATTCGCCTTGCTTGCTACGGTCATTTTGCGAGATTTTGGTTTACAAAAAAATGGTTCAAATGGCTCTGAGCACTATGGGACTCAACTGCTGAGGTCATTAGTCCCCTAGAACTTAGAACTAGTTAAACCTAACTAACCTAAGGACATCACACACATCCATGCCCGAGGCAGGATTCGAACCTGTGACCGTAGTGGTCTCGCGGTTCCAGACTGCAGCGCCTAGAACCGCACGGCCACTTCGGCCGGCTTTGGTTTACAGCTGATGTTTGTAACTACATAATGTCATAGTCTTCTCGGCCCACGATATGAATGCAAGTTCCGGCCGGTGTGGTCGACCGGTTCTAGGCGTTTCAGTCTGGAACGGCGCGACCGCTACGGTCGCAGGTTCGAATCCTGCCTCGGGCATGAATGTGTGTGATGTCCTTAGGTTAGTTAGGTTTAAGTAGATCTAAGTTCTAGGCGACTGATGACCCAGATGTAAAGTCCCATAGTGATCAGAGCCATTTGAACCATGAATGCAAGTAATTGCATGATTACAGCTAATGACGATAATTTCTACTGCCTATTCACCGCTTTTTTACAGTTTGGACTATCTGAAGATGGTTGTAGAAAACAACCGAGACAAGTTGTCGTCTTTTAATAGCTGAAGAAAGAAATTGCCGTCTAGGCGTTAAAAAAAACTTTTTGGTTAAATTTTTTTTATTTCTCAAAATATCAGAGTTTGCATATTTTCTGAAAGCTTTGTATAAGGGCCCCGTGCTCTCCCGTGGCTAATTGCAGAGTAATTGCGTTTTGTTTAAATCCTGACACGCATTTAACTTTGTAGCTGTATTCCATTGAAAATATCTCCAGAACAGCGCAGGTGTAAACGGTGTGTGCTGTGTATCTTGTTGGGAAACAAACTCGTTCCATTCAGTGACAGTACCTGCAGTTGAGAACAGGAATGTCCAATTTACTTTTCCCCCTCGAGTGCCCGTTCAGTGCAGCTCGGTCCTGTCTCGGGTTTGCGTTTCCGGCAGTGACAGTTGCACTGCAGCACGCATTGTGTTTACTCCTGAAGAGTTGCCCACTTACTTGGGTTCGCTCATTGCGCTGGTAGAGCTGCAGAACGGCGGCTGCCACGTCACGGCACTGCTTGTCCGCCTGTACAGAGGCATCTACGAGAAACCGGAGTCTTCCATGTTAGGCCGATTGCCGCGCGGGTTTACCCGAGCAGTTTAAGGTGGTGCAGTCATGGACTGTGCGGCTAGTCCCTCGGGCATGGGTGTGTGTGTTTGTCCTTAGGATAATTTAGGTTAAGTAGTGTGTAAGCTTAGGGACTGATGACCTTAGCAGTTAGGTCCCATAAGATTTCACACACATTTGAACATTTGTTAGGCCGATTGCCTGTTACACTACTGTGAAGGTACTTTCACAGAAACAGTGGTAACTGCGGTAGCAAACCAAATAAATCACTACCGCATCGTTACTATATAGCGAGCCACCTGGTACAGAGGGTCCCTTGTACCAAAACACTCAGAATACGTGTCTGAACAGCCTCCGCAACTTCGGGTTCTCCCAGTAGTCTGTTATTGGTGTTTATAGACATGAAATGCGTTATCATCGCCTCACCTTTCTCTGGCAGTTTGTTCGATAGTATAGTGACTTCGAACATCAATTGAGTCGAGCACAAACAATTATCCTCAGCTAGCATTTTAATTAATGATAATCTAACAAGACGAAGAACAAAGATTAATCCGATATCCTTTTGCGTAGTGGAATATTTTAGTCTAGAATTCTCTGGCAGACGTCGTCAAAATCTGAGCATACATCAACCACGAAAACAGGAAGAAGGTGTACAGAACTGTGAAGAGAGAAACAAAATAGCAACAGTTTACGCTCCTGACTTCAGATGTGCAATACCGAGCGTGAGGCAGCAGCCGCTCTGTCGTGGTTGGGTGGTAATGATGTTCAATTGCAAAGTGGGAGACCAGTGATCAAATCTCCCTCGTACCCCTTACTTTCCACAAAGTTATGAACTTTCCGTCCGGTCACTGTCGTGTCTGTCCTCCTTCTGTAGTATTGGCAGTTGTCATACTGTACACTGGCTACAGACTGGTCACGCTATAAGAATGTACTGCCGTCGCAAGTAGATGTGATGAATAGTGAGAGCGGGCTCTCTCGCAGAGATGAAAGCAACAAATAAACGGGTGTTAAGTACGTCACAACAAAGAAATGCGAGAGTCAAAACTTTCAAAGCGGAACGAAGAGTCACAACATGGCCGGCCAGTGTGGCCGAGCGATTCTAGGCGCTTCAGTCTGGAACCGCGCGACCGCTACGGTCGCAGGCTCGAATCCGGCCTCGGGCATGGATGTGTGTGATGTCCTTTGGTTAGTTAGGTTTAAGTAGTTCCAAGTTCTAGGGGACTGATGACCTCTGATGTTAAGTCACATAGTGCTCATAGCCATTGGAACCATTTCACAACGTGTGGTACTTGTGTAAGAAATAGGAGGTACGTAGTTCTGGAGGTCCCTTCCTTACGCCTCGCTGTCGCAAACGGACGTCACACCACGACACAGGCACACATCTGAATACGGCGAACAGACACGTCAATGACCAGACGGACAGTTAATAATTTTGTGGGAAAAAAGGACACGAGGGAGATCTGAACACGTATCTCACAGTTCAGAGTCCAACGCCGTAACCACACAACCACGACGCCGCGGCTATCCAAATACCATCGATGTAAATCATCTTGAACTTAGACCGCTCACTCTTTCTATTTTGCTTCTTTTTTATCAGTACACTTTCTTCCTGTTTTCATGCTTGATCTGTGTTCAGTTTTTGACGGGCTATTCACTGGGCCATCTCACCACTAGATCTGAGGGGGATGTGATGGGGAGTTTCCCTTGATAGAAAGTGTCTCTGAGTACACAGTGATTGTAGTAAGCGAGAAGGAAGAAGACGCAAAGAGATAGCTCGATGGCCTAAGCAAGACAGACAGACGAATGGGACTGAGTACCGCCTACAACAAGACAATGGCACTGAATACCACTGGAGATTTGAAAACATCAAAAGACGTCGTACGAAAAATGGACAAATTTAAATACCTGAGAGATTATGTAACGATGAGAAACTGGAGCGATGAGGCAACGAAATGGTTCAAATGGCTCTAAGCACTATGGGACTTAAAATCTGTCGTCAGCAGTCCCCTAGACTTAGAACTACTTAAACCTAACTAACCTAAGGACATCACACATATCCATGCCCGAGGCAGGATTCGAACCTGCGACCGTAGCGGTCGCGCGGTTCCAGACTGAAGCGCCTAGAAGCGCTCGGCCACAGCGGCCGGCGATGAGGGAACGATAGAGAGGACGAAGAAGATGGGATTAGCTTTCTAAAAAAAAATAACCTAAAAGACGCAAAGATCAGACATCACAAGACAACGGCGAGGATACGGTATTGTATGCGACTGAGATGATAACACTAGGGAGAAAAGGTGCAGAACAACTATAGATCGACGAAAAAAAAGTACCGAAGAAAATACTAGGCATTCGAAGAGGTGGTGACAGGCGGAGAGAATGACGAAAACAGTGTGGGAAACAACGGGGAGTACAAGAGGAAAGTTGAATTCCGAAAGGATTGGTCGGAAATGTGGGTCAAGGTGGAAGGAAAATTACGCCGGGGATCGACGACAGAGAAGGATAGCAAAAGGATGGAAAAGAACCAAGGAGCGTACAAGAGAAGAGGATACTGAAGGTCTTGGAAGAAGAGCGGGAGAGAAGAGAAAGGATGAAAGATTCTGGTAGAGAATAGGGAAACGCAGTCCATGGAGGGGCTGCCATTTAATTTTTAGATCTGGACCTCCGTTTCTCTATGGCGTATTTTATAGACCTTTCCCCACGTCGCTGTTTTTAGCTGTCTTCCGTTGTTTGGCATTGACGTGTAGTCGTTTTTAACTCCTCTCTTTGTCTTCGTGTTCTACAGTTTTGATATGGGTGCGTATGACCCTAGTTGTTTTTGCACCCTGAAACAAAACAAACAAACAAGCAATAATTGTTGACACCCTCGAAATAGCGTTGAATTAGTTCGCAGTTCGTCTGAATGTTTATCGTGCATCGAGTGGAAGGACAACGAACATTTGTGAAAGGTAAATGAAAACTTTGATGCTAAACGTATAAACAGTATCATTTTCTTTTCAAAACTATTTAGGCCTATTCGTAAGCTCAAATCTACCCCTAGTTTCCACACTCTTTCATGTAGAAGATAAAGTCCTGTGAAATCGGGTGAATCTTTTTCAAACACCCTGTACTAATCAAGTATACCGAACATTCGACTTGAAATTCGTTCGGCGATTTAACATGATGATTTTGGACAGCGGGATAATCTAATCTCTGAGAGGATAAGGAGCAAATAATATCTGATCCACATACACTACAAAAATAAAAAAAAAAATTTCCTCTTGCGCTTAAAAATAAACTCTTAGAATCACATGTACTCTCACTTCCTGATTACGGTGACGCTGTTTCTTAGGGACTCTCACGCCGACGATGAACGCTTGTGTGCCAAATATTTGTGGCGTTGGTTTTTACGACCACATCACTCCTGCCGTCAAACAGCTATCATCGGTTTGCGCAGAAATAGGAAGAGACTGACATACCCTCCGTTTCCAGTGCCGCCTGCTCAGTCGTTGCACTCCCTCTCACTTATCGGCAACTCTGACACTACTATGTGACCAGCGTAGCAGAAGTAACTCTCCTCGTCGAAGCGAATCCTCTCTATACCACTACGTAATACAGCCACCTCCCCAAAATCATTTTCTTTAACAGGAATCCGACTTTGCAACGATCTTCGTCAAATCCCTGGTAAATACACTATTTGCATCTTCTATCACAATAACTATCTATTCCACATACTTGTCTAAAGAGTCCTCTACTGAAACAGCCTATTATTTCTTAACAGTTAGTATGAGTGTCATTTCAATCTTCTCCTCTGTCATTGTCCCTTCTGTTTCTGTCGATATTAACTCGGATTCAAAAGTGTAACACTAACTGATATTGTTGTTATTCCTGCTACTACACTTTCGTTATTCCTATTTCCTGCTATTATTATTGTCATTGTTGTTGACTATTATTATTTGCTTTGGTAATTTAATTACGCTAGTAACAATGTGTCAGATGCACACATCTGGACCACAAAAGTCCTAAGAAAATGAGTGTCTTAGTTCATGTGTCTGGTCCCATCTAAGAGAGTGCCTGGACGCGTTGGTTTCGACTTCGAAGGCCACGTGAAGCTGTGCTCCAGTGGACCCCTTGCTGCCGCAGGGCGGGCTCTTCTCCATGACGCGATCTCTACTGTTCTTCAAAACTTATTTTTCTCTTATCTTCTCGACGATCACCGTACTTCATAATCGTGTGGAATATACCCTTATTCCGAAACTTTCCGTTTCCGGGAACTGGCGCCGTATGGTGAAACGACTCTTTTTTTAAATCCGAATTTCGTATTTGGGTTTCTGCTAATTGGTAATTTCGTTGCCCTACACGTTCGTATTTTCTGCTTAATATTGACAGCTTTCTTGCTTCGAAAGTTTACAGTACAATTTTTATTTGCGGTCTGAAACTGGTTGCATCAAACTCGGTCCGTGTATTTCTAAAATTCTAGACCTGCAGTGAATACCTTTGCAATTTACAGCAACGATCTCGTAGCAGTTACATGACAATCGCTATTAGCTCGCTAAGGACCTTACGATAACTTGCAAGCAAAATTAACACAGAATTAAGCAAACTAAGTGAATACATCCCGTCTCCTTACAATCTCGCGGGTTAAGCGTTTCTGAACTTCCCGCGGGAAACAGCCTTTACCTGCAGAGAGCGTGCCTTTGACAATTCGAGGGATCGCGTTGGTGCAGCATGGTTTTAGGTTAGAAATCACGCATTGCCAGACATGTTTTGGTTGGACGTAGCTGGTTTCTCATTGGGACTGTACTCCTCAGATTGTTGCAGTTGTGCAAATCCTTCTGTATGCAGACCAAACTGCTGAACTTTAATTTTTGATCTGTGCTCAAAATTCCACATCAGCCGCGGTGCCCTAGAATTAAATTAGAAATAATTTCCACCCGTATCTAAAACCAACGTAATCGGTAGGTTTCCCTTGGTTGTAAGGCAATGGAATCTCTTCCCATGTATTCTCATTTGGGATCACTATACTCCACTACAAGCATCACTAGTATTTGAATAAAATGACCATGCTGTGCAATACATTAGCCCGCTCTCCTTAGAGGATAAAATGTATTAATAAAAACTTTCGAATTATTAGCACATTTATCAGCAGATTTACTATGCATTTAATTGTCTCGGTATTGAGTATCAGTCACGCTATCTCACATTTCGTTAGATATTCGAGGAACTGGAGTTTCCGCGGCAGCTGGCTAAAAACGGCCCCTTCCCCCGTTTTCGCCGTCCTGTTGTTCGCCAAGTTTCGCACGTTTATCTGCGGCCGCCGCCGCAGCAGCAAGACGGGCGGGGAGGAGAAATCTCGTGCCTGGGACCTCATCTGAATACAATGGGCCGTAACGTTTCACTCGCGCATTCTAATGAGAAACTTGGCGCATACCACTGAGACCGTCTCATTCCAGTGGAGGTTACGGATCGGCACTAGTGAACGTCTTTGATGGCACATCAGTGTCTCGCGAAGTTTGAGGGACGTGTCATCCCATTAAGGCTATTCTAATAAAGAAAAAGGTTTGAAGCGAATATTCCTAGTCTGGTGGTTAAATTGTGAATGAATGGCAGCCCACTACCAACTTATATTTCTAGGGGAAGTAAACTCATCCCTCTCCAGATAATAAAACTAAATTGTAGTAATACTAGACGAGCGAGTGCAGTGCTTGTTGCTGTCATTGAATAACAAGTAAAATTATACCGTACTCATACCAGAGGAGGGACCGCGGTGCTCCTTGGTTTCAGAAAATAACAAGTAAATCATCCTTGAACTTCACCACTGTGCACAAGGACAGCACTGACACGATGAAGTTAACCAGTTGCATATAGAGCAGGTTACCTTTATTTTTAATGGTTCTCCTAACCGGGGAAAGTTGTAGAACAGAAAGGACCTTCAAACTCAACGGTTCAAATGGTTCAAATGGTTCTGAGCACTATGGGATTCAACTGCTGAGGTCATTAGTCCCCTAGAACTTAGAACTAGTTAAACCGAACTAACCTAAGGACATCACACACATCCATGCCCGAGGCAGGATTCGAACCTGCGACCATAGCGGTCTCGCGGTTCTAGACTGCAGCGCCAGAACCGCGCGGTCACTTCGGCCGGCAAACTCAACGGAAGTCTGCGTATCAGAGGAGTTTACTTGCTCTGTGTGTTTCATGAAATTAACATCAAACTGATAGAGGCAAAGCTATCTAGATATTCAATAAAACTGACTAAGAAAGACAATAACACTGAGGTACCAAAATTTACTTGAAGGACTGCATGGAGAATGAAGCACCAAAATCCTTATCCGCGCAGTTAAATAATGTAAAATTACAGTTTACGACAAATCAAATCGGCAACACAAGTTGCGGAGTAGAAACACACGGGTCTGCCAGCTGCACAGAATACGGATCGCGCTACCGCAGACTGCGAACTTAACATTTCTTCAATAAGGTCGCTAGGGCACGATGCCACAAAATTTCCTCTCCAGACTGCAGCCGGCTACCGATTCACTAACCTCCTTGCTCCTTCGCAGCTAATCATTTAAAGAAAACTCAACATGATTGGGACGACTCTATGCTATTGCCATTGTGTTGGGCGAGAATTGTTGCTAAATTAACGAAAAAGCAGAGGAAAGCACACGTAACTTTCCTCCTTTTGCGTATAAGACGCACATTTTTTAAACTCCAAGTTGGCACTGGACCAGACCAGTGTCCTCTGAACTGGTCAGCCTCACGTGCCAAGAACACGTTCTGGAGCAGTCGCGATCAACCCGGTCGCTACCGCCCGCTAGTGGACGCTCCAGGTTTGATGCCGGATGGTTGGCGGTAGGGGCATTAAAAAATATTTTACTTAGCTTATATAAAATTTTGGCCTAAAGTATTTGGTAACTAATTATTGTCATACGCTTTAACTTTCTGTTACCCCGCTTTATAAATTTTATAAACTTACTTCCCTACTTGGTAAATCACCGTTGCTATGGAACGGGTGGGCGACTGGAAAATTTTACTACTAACAGAGAGTTTTTAGCAAACAGAACACAGCATGTTGTTCTCAATGGAGAGACATCTACAGACGGTAAAGTAACCTCTGGCGCGCCACAGGGGAGTGTTATGGGACCACTGCTCTTCACAATATATATATAAATGACCTAGTAGATAGTGTCGGAAGTTCCATGGGGCTTTTCGCGGATGATGCTGTAGTATACAGAGAAGTCGCAGCATTAGAAAATTGCAGCGAAATGCAGGAAGATCTGCAGCGGATAGGCACTTCGTGCAGGGAGTGGCAACTGCCCCTAAACATAGACAAATGTAATGTATTGCGAATACATAGAAAGAAGGATCCTTTATTGTATGATTATATGATTGCGGAACAAACACTGGTAGCAGTTACTTCTGTAAAATATCTGGGAGTATGCGTGCGGAACGATTTGAAGTGGAATGATCATATAAAATTAATTGTTGGTAAGGCGGGTGCCAGGTTGAGATTCATTGGGAGAGTCCTTAGAAAATGTAGTCCATCAACAAAGGAGGTGGCTTACAAAACACTCGTTCGACCTATACTCGAGTATTTCTCGTCAGTGTGGGATCCGTGCCAGGTCGGGTTGACAGAGGAGATAGAGAAGATCCAAAGAAGAGCGGCGCGTTTCGTCACAGGGTTATTTGGTAAGCGTGATAGCGTTACGGAGATATTTAGCAAACTCAAGGGACAGACTGCAAGAGAGGCGCTCTGCATCGCGGTGTAGCTTGCTATCCAGGTTTCGAGAGGGTGCGTTTCTGGATGAGGTATCGAATATATTGCTTCCCCCTACTTATACCTCCTGAGGAGATCACGAGTGTAAAATTAGAGAGATTCGTGCGCGCACGGAGGCTTTCCGACAGTCGTTCTTCCCGCGAACCATACGCGACTGGAACAGGAAAGGGAGGTAATGACAGTGGCACGTAACGTGCCCTCCGCCACACACCGCTGGGTTGCTTGCGGAGTATAGATGTAGATGTAGATACAAAAGTGGACGGTAGCTCAAAAGGTCTAGAGGAATTCAGTGCTATTGGTTGAACCAAACTTTTAGAACGAACATAACTGCCTCTCACATGCTGATCGGAAGGTTTCGCAGCGTCTCGGTGTTTGATGTCCGCACAGAAACGCAAAAACGTCAAGCTCAGTTGTTCACTGGGGACTGCAGGGCGGCCACAGCGTTCACTGATGACAAGAGGTGCACGCAAAAGCCACAGCACAAAGCGGTTCACTGGTAGACTTCCGTGGAAACTGCCCGTATCTACATCTACGTACACTCCTGGAAATGGAAAAAAGAACACATTGACACCGGTGTGTCAGACCCACCATACTTGCTCCGGACACTGCGAGAGGGCTGTACAAGCAATGATCACACGCACGGCACAGCGGACACACCAGGAACCGCGGTGTTGGCCGTCGAATGGCGCTAGCTGCGCAGCATTTGTGCACCGCCGCCGTCAGTGTCAGCCAGTTTGCCGTGGCATACGGAGCTCCATCGCAGTCTTTAATACTGGTAGCATGCCGCGACAGCGTGGACGTGAACCGTATGTGCAGTTGACGGACTTTGAGCGAGGGCGTATAGTGGGCATGCGGGAGGCCGGGTGGACGTACCGCCGAATTGCTCAACACGTGGGGCGTGAGGTCTCCACAGTACATCGATGTTGTCGCCAGTGGTCGGCGGAAGGTGCACGTGCCCGTCGACCTGGGACCGGACCGCAGCGACGCACGGATGCACGCCAAGACCGTAGGATCCTACGCAGTGCCATAGGGGACCGCACCGCCACTTCCCAGCAAATTAGGGACACTGTTGCTCCTGGGGTATCGGCGAGGACCATTCGCAACCGTCTCCATGAAGCTGGGCTACGGTCCCGCACACCGTTAGGCCGTCTTCCGCTCACGCCCCAACATCGTGCAGCCCGCCTCCAGTGGTGTCGCGACAGGCGTGAATGGAGGGACGAATGGAGACGTGTCGTCTTCAGCGATGAGAGTCGCTTCTGCCTTGGTGCCAATGATGGTCGTATGCGTGTTTGGCGCCGTGCAGGTGAGCGCCACAATCAGGACTGCATACGACCGAGGCACACAGGGCCAACACCCGGCATCATGGTGTGGGGAGCGATCTCCTACACTGGCCGTACCCCACTGGTGATCGTCGTGGGGACACTGAATAGTGCACGGTACATCCAAACCGTCATCGAACCCATCGTTCTACCATTCCTAGACCGGCAAGGGAACTTGCTGTTCCAACAGGACAATGCACGTCCGCATGTATCCCGTGTCACCCAACGTGCTCTAGAAGGTGTAAGTCAACTACCCTGGCCAGCAAGATCTCCGGATCTGTCCCCCATTGAGCATGTTTGGGACTGGATGAAGCGTCGTCTCACGCGGTCTGCACGTCCAGCACGAACGCTGGTCCAACTGAGGCGCCAGGTGGAAATGGCATGGCAAGCCGTTCCACAGGACTACATCCAGCATCTCTACGATCGTCTCCATGGGAGAATAGCAGCCTGCATTGCTGCGAAAGGTGGATATACACTGTACTAGTGCCGACATTGTGCATGCTCTGTTGCCTGTGTCTATGTGCCTGTGGTTCTGTCAGTGTGATCATGTGATGTATTTGACCCCAGGAATGTGTCAATAAAGTTTCCCCTTCCTGGGACAATGAATTCACGGTGTTCTTATTTCAATTTCCAGGAGTGTAGATACTCCGCAAGCCACTGTAGGGTACGTGGCGGAGGGTACTCTGTACCACTGCTTGTCATTTCCTTTCCTGTTCCACACGCAAGCAGAGCGAAGGAAAAACGAATATCTATGTGCGTCCGTATGAGCCCTACTTTCTCGTATCTTATCTTCGTGGTTCTTACGCGCTAAGTACGTTGGCGGGAGTATAATCGTTCTGCAGTCAGCTTCAAATGCCGGTTGTCTAAATTTTCTCAATAGTGTTTCTCGAAAAGGACGTCGCCTTCCTTCCACGGATTCCCATTTGAGTTCCTGAAGCATCTCCGTAACATTTACGTATTGTTCGAACCTGCCGTTAAGAAATCTAGCAGCCCGCCTCTGAATTGCTTCGACGTCTTCCTTCAGTCCGACCTGGCACCGATCCCAAACACTCGAGCAGTACTCAAGAATAGGCTTCACCAGCGCCCTTTGTGCTGTCTCCTTTACAGGTGAATCACTGTTTCCTAATATTCTCCGAATGAACCGAAGTCGACCATTCGCCTTCCCTACCACAGTTCTCACATACTCGTTCTATTTCATATCGCTTCGCAACGTTACGGCCAGACATTTAAACGACTTTACTGTGTCAAGAAGGACACCAGTAATACTGTATCCGAATATTACAAGTTTGATCTTCCTACTCATTCGCATTAACTTACATTTTTCCACACTTGCAGCTAGCTGCCACTCATCACACCTACTGGAAATTTTGTCTAAGTCGTCTTGTATCTTCCTACAGTCCCTCAACTTCGGCATCTTACCATACGCCACGGCATCATCGGCAAACAACCGCAGATTGCTGCCCACCCTGTCTGCCAAATCATTTACGTGTACAGAGAACAATAGCGGCCGTATTACACTTTCCTGGGGCACTCATAGCAATACTCTTGTCTCTGATGAACACTCGCCGTCGACGCAACATACTGGGTTCTATTATTTAGGAAGTCTTCGAGCCACTCACTTATCGCATAACTTATTCCATATGCTCGTACCTTCGTTAATAGCCTGCAATGGGACAACGTGACAAATGTTTTCCGCAAACCTAGAAATACGGCATCTGCCTGTTGCTCTTCATCCATAGTTCTCAGTATATTGCGTGAGAAAAGGACAAGTTGAGTTCCACACGGGCGATGCTTTCTAAAACCGTGCTGATTCGTGGCCATAAGCTTGTTAGTCTAGAAAGTTTATTATATTAGAACTGAGAATACATTCAATGATTCTGCAGCAAACAGAAGTTACGGATATTGGTCTGTAATTTTCTAGGCCTGTTCTTTTGTCTTTCCTATGTCCTGAGTCATCTGCACTTTTTTTCAGTCGCTTGAGACTTTATGCTGGGCGAGAGATTTACGATAAATTCAAGCTAGGTAAAGAGCCAATGCTTTAGAGTACTCTTTGAAAAATCGAATTGCGATTCCATCCAGACCTGGTGATTTATTTGCTTTTCAAATCTTTATCCCCAAAGGAGGCGTTCTATGCCTAATGGCCTTCTGCCGAGAAAAGAGGCCACAGAGACAGTTTCGGTGACACAGCATCCGAGTGTGGAGGGTGCAAAGCCCCCTTCCCAACACACAGCTCCAATATTCTCACTAAAGTAACCACGAAACAGCGGTGGAAAGTGAGTAAATGTCGCATAGCGATATGTGGCAGTAACATCACAGAACAAAATCGTAATTGACAGTTGCCATTACAAAGTCATTGTTAAATTCCAAGACGAATTAAATGTTGGTTATTCAGGCTGAGACAGTATGTCTTAAAATTTTCGTGTCTAGATATGATAGCCCCTCCCCTCCCCCTCCCCTTCCTCTCCCCTCCTCCACCTCTCCACCCCCCCTCTCCCCCTCTGCCCATCTGCTCCCCTATCCCTCTCCCTCTCTTTCGATCGCTCCCTACCCAAAATAAGACGTGTCTACTACGTGAGGAATACTTATCTTGCTGCAACACCTCCTCCTCTACTGTTAAATCCCACAATATTCAGAATTTATTTAAATACCATTGTGTAAATGCAGCAAAACAACTTACATTTGGCTATTCTCTGTGCCTGCTTTAGGAAGTTCATATTTCCATTCATAGACGAACCTTATACTCAAACAGTACTCTAGAGAGAGTGGTTCTGTCAAGCAATGTTGAGCTGCTCTCATAAGATTTCAACAAGCTTACAATTGCACAACGTATCGAACGATTAAAATTGCGTTGAGCTCTGTTGTCAGTTTGAGTAGCACAGGCGACATAAATAATATGTTGCGCTAAATTGTAATAAGCGCATTCAATTGCTATGTTTATACTCCGTCTGTGAGCGGATGATTTGTGTCAAAAGTCGTCACCTGGTTATGATGATGTTTGCTTTATATTACTCATCTACAAATTTATATGCAATTCTGAACCTCAAATCCTATATTCGAGGCATTTTCTGTAGACCAGGCCTGTAGCAAGAGTAAATGCCGAAATATTAATATAATGAGCTGCCGGAAGAAAATTTTCTGCTCCTTAATTTCTGAGTAGAATTGAAACCCTTACCTGCTGAAAATATAGAAATTTTATTATACAAACTAACGCTTTTTGACCTTTTATTGTTCTTAACAGAAGCAATTTTTTAAACACTACACAATTCTTACTTCCGTTATTTGCTAAATATATGCTTATAAGCTTTCTTTAACCTAAAAAACTCAACATACCGCACTTATCTCAGAGCTCACAATGTGACGCAACGTTTACAAACTAAAACGTTTACCGACATTTGTCACTCTTTCTTGTATCCAAACTGAAAGGTTTCCTCGAATAAGGTCACGCCCGATTCCTCCCTCATCTTAGTCTTGTCTAACTGGTCTCATACAACGTCTTTAACGCATCTACGTCGATGGGTCATTAAAAATGCTGATTTTGCCCTGATTTTCTGATTCGGCTTCATGTTCACTGTCTACTCTACTAGACTGAGGCGGTAATATGTCTTACGGTACAGGTACCCGCGCCACAGAACATGTGTGCTGCAGCTGTGTAGTCATTGTAACGCGCACCTGTTTACCGTCTCCCCCGCTCGCATGCCTGCTGCCTGTTCAGAGGGCAGACCTCCAGTCTAAAGGGAGCGGCAATAAAGGCGACGGTGAACCGCCATGCTGCTTGCCGCACGCCACTGCGTGCAGAATGCGTCTTACGACTGCGTAGCCTTCAGCAGTAGCGAATGCCTTTATTAACGTCGAACCGCGACTCCAGCCAGAGAGGAGAAAAGCGGGATTCCGTGGTTTGTATCCGAAGCAAACCGCATACACAGATTTACAAAACCATTAGAGTCTGATGCGTAGCGCCGTATACCGATCCTGCCTTGGAGGCGGTTAGTATTTTCATAAAGTGTTATTATTTCGTTTTGTGTATGGAAAATGTTGTAAATGTGTTTTAGCAGTATGAATGATGAGTGAGTGTGGTTTAAGGTTAATATGAAGATAATTGTTTAACGAGTTATGTAGTGGGATTTAGTGTGGGAACATTTCGAAGAAGTATGGATATGGACAAAGGGGATTTTTGTAGAATAGATTTGTAAAGTAAGTTTATGGTAAAGGGAAAGTTAATTCAGGTGTAAATAACAATAGTAAATAAATTTATGCAAAAACAAAACGTCAGCATATTAGATAATTACGTCGGTAAAACGTGCAGTCGTTAGGTTTATTATTTTGCGATTGGTTATTGATGAAAAGCGCGGACTGACGCGGGAGAGTGTTGTTTTGCTATTGGCTGTTGAGTAAACTGACCAATGGTAAAGCAATATTCTTCGAGCGCCTTTCTCTGCTGGTAGAGAAGACTTAGAGTGTTCTGGGGAGGAGTCGGAGCCTAGCCATGAAACAGTTCGGACGTGTGTAGTAGTAGTTCCGATGGAAATGATAAGTTGCCCGATCTAGCAGTGTTTAATGCATCAAAAGTGTTGTAAAGTGACGGCATAACTATTCCGATGTGTGTGTAGAAATTTCGGAATTTTTAAGTGAAGTTTGTGACGCGAAAAGACATAAATTCCGCGTGGCGTATTGAGCAGCTCGGTGGTTAAAAACTGTGACTGCATTTGATACCGACAGACTTAATATTTGGCGAGCATTATCAATCAAAAACAATCAGTATTTTGTAGCTATTACGTTTTCGGGAAATGCAACAGCACAAACTTGCTAACGTGAGTGGAAGGGATTGTGAGTGACTGTGTTAAGACTAGCACGGGCTTGGCAGTGATACTTGTTCACCTAAGTTTCAGAATATATTAATTGAGGACAAAATTTCCAACCTTTCATTTGTGTGAAAACTTTCTCCCGAAACGTAGACTAGTGACTTAAATTGCAGCCTGGTGCACGTCGAAGTACAGTAGGATTCACTCGGCTTCCCTACTGATGATCTGCTGAGACAATGTTCGCAGGTAGGTGCAGGTTCGCCATAAAGGGACTGAAAGAACCGCGCCGCCGCCAAGCCATGCGCCTACTGTTGGTGTTCGGACAATCGTGACTGTTTTAAACGTCTGCGGCAGGAATGGGAACGCAGTAAATAAGAGATATTTTCTGCGTCTCACTAGAGTGCCTCGAAGGCAGTTTGTAGTCTAAAGTGACGAACGTTTCAAGAACGACGTTGTGCGTTTTTACATTGATATAGTTGAAGACTGTGGAATTCAGGGAGACTATATTTCTGGTGTTACTCTAAAGAAATTTTGCGTATAATAAAGGATTATTTCGCCAAGTACCTTGCTTTTTCGGAAGATCCATTATTGAGTGTGACAACAAGGGTGTGTAATACAGAGTGTTCATAAACTTAAAAGCTGCCTCCGTTATGAGCTCATGTAAGTGAATACGATATTGCATGCTCTTAAACAGATGTTATAAAATTTTTTGAGAAATCGAGATAACACATCGATCAATTTATTTCTGCACTTTGAGAATAGTATAAGGGTCAGTTCTGTAAGCAGTGTCTTGAAAGAATTATACAAGAAAAAGTCTGGTAAAGACAAATCTGGAGACGAATGTGGGCTCAACCCATTCCAAATTACTTGTCCATCACAAAACTAGTCCAAGAAATTTTTAGTGTTGTCGGCTGTACGAGTCGCAGGATTGTTGTGCTGACATCATATTTAGTGTAACTAGTCTTCAGGTACCGCATTTTCTAGATGCTGCTCTATCAGAACGTAATGTTCACTGTGTCATGAAGAAATGTGATGAAGATTCGGCAAATGGCGTCTTGTACCAAACACGCACTTTTTGTGCGTGCATATAAAACTCGTGCAGCTGACTGTACTTTCTGTATCGCTTATGCCTGAATTCTGTACGCTCGCTCTATTATTATCAATGTGGAACCGTGTCTCGTTAGACCAAACTAATGTACGGATTATTTCCCGTCTGGTACTACAGATGATACGAGCAACTGACAGAAAGCTACACGTTTTCCATTATTTTCAGGCAACAACTATTGAACAGCACGAACTCTGTACAGGTGCATGTTTAAACACTCGACCATTGCTATGTGGGCCCTACCTACGGAGGGACCAGACTATCTAGCTGGGTGCTGCTCGTACTACACGGGACTCGCAGAATTTGTAAGCTGCACGTTGATCAATATTTCTGGTGATAGCCCTTTCCGTCGACCGGTTTTGGCTGCATCTGCCACATTTCCTGTCTTCTGGAACTTGTCAAAAAAATGGTTCAAATGGCTCTGAGCACTATGGGACTTAACTTCTGAGGTCATCAGTCCCCTAGAACTTAGAACTACTTAAACCTAACTAACCTAACGACATCACACACATCCATGCCCGAGGCAGGATTCGAACCTGCGACCGTAGCGATCGCGCGGCTCTGGACTGAAGCGTCTAGAACCGCTCGGCCACACCGTAAAACTAATGCCAGACGGAGATTCACTGAAAGAATCCTTAGGAAAAGTAGTCCATCAACAAAGGAAATAGCTTACAAAACAGTCGATCGACCAATACTTGAGTACTGCTCGTCAGTCTGGGATCCATACCACGTAGGAAATAGAGAAGATTCAAAGAAGAGCAACGCATTTCGTCAGAGGATCATTCAGTGAGCGCGAAAGCGTCATGGAGGTGCTCAGCCAACTCCAGTGGCAGACAGTACAAGAGAGGCTTTCTGTATCACGGCACGGTCTATTGTTAAAGTTCAGAGAGCGCACGTTCTTAAAACAGCAACCAGTATATTGCTTCCGTGTACGTACATCTCGCGAAAGGACCATCGAGATAAAATTAGAGATATTCGAGCCCACGTGGAGGCTTTTCGGCAATCGCTCTTACCGCAAAACATTAGCTACTGGAGCAGGAAAACGGGGTAGTGACAACGACCCACAAACTACGCTCCGCCGAAAGGTAGCTTGCGGAGTATAGATGTAGATGCAGATGTAGAAATCTTTTACATCACTATGCAAAGATCGTTCATGAGTGAATATGCCGGCCGGAGTAGCCGAGTGGTTCTAGGCGCGCTTCAGTCCGGAACGGCGCGACTGCTATGGTCGCAGGTTCGAATCCTGCCTCGGGCATGGGTGTGTGTGATATCCTTAGGTTAGTTAGGTTTCAGTAGTTCTAAGTTCTAGGAGACTGATGATCTCAGAATTTAAGTCCCATAGTGCTCAGAGCCATGACTGAATATCTCTGGAAGGCTCTACGATTAATCACGTTTCTGTCCAACGAACTTTTCTTACTCACTGATGAATTATTACAGAGTATGTCACAATAAGACATCACGGGATCATAATGGGAGAAATAAATCAATTTTAGTCATTTTCCAAACTCTGATATTACCCACAACGCCGAAGTTGAAGAACTTAGCAGTTAAAGGGTTGGTTCAAATGGCTCTGAGCACTATGGGACATAACATCTGAGGTCATCAGTCCCATAGACTTAGAACTACGTAAACCTAACTAACTTAAGGACATCACACACATACATGACCGAGGGAGGATTCGAACCTGCGATCGTAGCAGCAGCGCGGTTCCAGAATGAAGCGCCTAGAACCGCTCGGCCACACCGGCCGGCACTGTTTAAGGAAAGCTGTAGCATGTAATAGGTTCTTAGCCATGTAAACGCCTCATAATTTACAATATCCTATTTCATTTATTGATGTAACACTCGTTCATTATTTCTAGTGGCGTGCCCAGGCCTTGGGCGGTACGGAACTAAGTTTTATCTAAGTTCAGAGAACCATTTATTAATTTATCAAGTGTTGAAGTTACTCTATTGTACTTGATCGTGGAGATATTAGCTAGTTGGATACGATGCTGAATGATGAAATGCATCCGGATAGTTATGACTAGGGTAACTGATCTGTGGAAACTTGACGTATTATTTTCCTTTTTTGTGTGACTCTCAACATGAGTAGCTCTGAACATTTATGCTGATCTGTCTTTATACGGGACTTCCAAAGATCTAGCTGAAGGTGGCGCGTTGACAGGGGTGTACAGTGTCCATTCCAGTAGTCGGATCTCTGGTGCAGTTAAACTGCTGCTGGGCATTTGTCATGTGCGCCCGAGTAGTGCCTGCTTTAGGTTTGCCCTGATGGCTGAAGAGAGGGCGGCGGCACGTGCCAGGTGTGGCCGGGAAGTGATCCGGCGGTTCTGGCAGACGTGTGTTTTTGTAGTGAGTCGCGTATTTCGGCTCGCGCGGTGCACGTCGCGTCGCGTCGGCAGGAAAGCGTCAGACCCCGCCATGTCGCCACTGGAGAGCGGAGTGTCGCTCTGTAATGTCTCTTGCAGCGGTCTCTCCACGATATTTTCAGAAATTTTATAGATTATATAACTCAGTACATATCTCGAAATATCTCTTCTTATCTTACCGATTATCAATGCAAAGTAGTTTCAAGCCCAATTATTCCTTGGAGCGTCCATTTACTCCATGGAATAGCTTCTCTGCTATCTATGTTTTCTCTTATGAAAAGAATAGAGGACTTCTTGCCGATGAGTCGTGAAAGAGGGATGTATATGTATGTATTGTTGAGCTAGTCGCCATCTTGATGAGATTCTGTATGAGAAGGAATTTAATACATGAACTAAACTAAAGTAAGTGTGTTCGCGTATTATTTAACGGATTATTATTATTGACAGTGTCTGCTTACTACGCTGTGTTGCACGGGATCAGTGGGGAACGTCTGATTTACACTGGACGAACCTGCCGTTTTGTATGCTCAAGATATCCAGTTACTTCAAATAAATAGGCTAACACGGTCTTATCAGCAGATCTCCGGTCTTCCCCATGTGATCACCGAAAGTTAATAATTATTACAAATGTTTCCAGGAGATCGACTGACAATTTTCGTCGCACCGAGACTTCGAAATTGCTTCACTGCCTTATGGAATTTAAGTTAAGCTTAATTTAATCAGGATAGAACAGTATTGGACTGTGTGAATGTGATAAGCCTGCTTTGTCAATGAAAATTCCCTTAATATACGCATGTTTTTTACTATCCTGATCAGTGAAGCTAAATCAGGCCGGTGTGAGAGAGGTTTTTAAATTTTTGATCCCATACAAAATATATTAAAGCTCCACACCTTTATTAGAGATGGAGCCCCTCCACGCTCGCACCAACGTGGTGACCAAACCAAAAGTTCTACTGTCACCTCCGTCAACATGTTAGTTGTCTAATAAGTGGACCACAGGATGCTGGGCTGTGATGTTGTCCGTGCGTCTGGGTAAGACTACGCATTAACACGGTCCATCAGGTGATAGATAGTGGACGAAACGCGAATGAGGGTAGCGATTTGAAGAGCAGAGGGAAAAAAGTGCCAAGGGTCGTCGTGCTGTGGGAAAATCCTCTTCGACAGTGGGATGGGTAGTAAGATCTGTAGTGGCTTACTACCTGCGATAATTTATGCAAGGTTGGGTTTGTTAGTGTGGGTATCGTGCATCATAACCGTGGCAGGCGATGGCGATGCATCCGCGTGCTGCAGCCGCTGCATTCCTGGAACAATCAGGATCGTTATATATTAGTGGGAGATCGGCCACAGATCATCTCACTGTGTGGGGCATGTGTATAGCTTCTCTGCATGTAGTGTACGATACGGCTTCCCAGCGAGGTGCCAGTTTCTTGGCAAGTGTGTTCCAACTGGCAATCCAGTAATGGTGGCTGATAAACAGGGGCTCACCTGTGCCGTTGTGTCTGCGTGTACCTGGCCATAGATGTTAGGTCCTTGCAAGTATGTTTTTTGGTCTATTATGTTTCCATCTATGGTTGTGGTCGTAGTCGCTCCACACCGCTGTCTGTCAACTCTGCACCGTCGCGTCGCGGGGAACTTCTGGTCCTTTCGTACACGTTCCGTGACGTCCCAAAAGGCAGCTTCCATATGTTTGTGCTTTCAGTGTACGGATTGCTCATCTTCATATTTCAGTTGAGCAAATAAGAAAACAAATGCTTTTAGTCATCTATCAGTACCGAAACGTAATCTAACGCAGTAAAATATTTCACAGTTGTCCGAAAAGGATCGCGGTAGAGGTTCTAAACTGAGTCTTGGTTTTTGTCAGAAAAAAACGTGATTGCAGATGCGTTAGTCTCATGCGAGGCTTTCTAAAGCCAGAGGGGCTCCTCGGGCATTTACAGCACGTCAGTAAACGACTGTTGGAGAAAACACGTATGTTATTACCGTACACGTCATAAGTATGTTGGCTGGACAGGTACCTGGCTGCTCGCTGAGGGAGCGGCGCGACTTTCTAACGCACTCGCCATCCCGGTGCGTAAGTCCTCACGCAAATCTGCGTTAGTAAATTCCCATTCACGGAAAGCTGCAATAGTTTGCTTTCGCTCGATAAACGTAACTAACTAGCAGTCCGAACTTGAAACTTAACGCCCACCCGGGTTCGATTCCCGGCGGGGTCAGGGATTTTCTCTGCCTCGTGATGACTGGGTGTTGCGTGATGTCCTTAGGTTAGTTAGGTTTAAGCAGTTCTAAGTTCTAGGGGACTGATGACCATAGTGCTCAGAGCCATTTGATTTTCTTAACGCCCACTACAATGTCTCTTTGTCCCAGCTGTAGCCGGCCGCGGTGGCCGTGCGGTTCTAGGCGCTGCAGTCTGGAACCGCGGGACTGCTACGGTCGCAGGTTCGAATCCTGCCTCGGGCATCGATGTGCGTGATGTCCCTAGGTTAGTTAGGTTTAAGTAGTTCTAAGTTCTAGGGGACTGATGACCTAAGATGTTAAGTCCCATAGTGCTCAGAGCCATTTGAACCATTTTTTGTCCCAGCTGTAGTAACTGAACACACGCAGCGGCTTTTTCTGCATCCGAATGACTTTTCACATCCAACCCGCTTCACTTCAGATTCAAATGGTCTTCGTAGCACAGAGACGACGATGTACTTAATGTTTGTAATACTTTAGAAAGGTTTGAGACCCGTGTTGTTTGTCTCTGATCTATTGATGTCATTGAGAAAACAATTGCCTTGTGCGTCATCTCTGCCGATAACTGTTCCAGTCCACATGTTTCAGAAATAAATTCCTAGGCCCTATACTAGACAGTCCGCTACTAATGACTCCCTCGGGATAACTCGACTCCAGTTAACAAAATCCAGTGGCTCTAAGCACTACGGGACTTAAGAGCTGAGGTCATCAGTCCCCTAAACTTAGAACTCCTTAAACCTAACTAACCTAAGGATATCACACACATCCATGCCCGAGGCAGGATTCGAACCTGCGACCGTAGCAGCCGCGTGCTTCGGGACTGAAGCTCCTAGAACCGCTCGGCCACGGAGGCCCGCTCCAGTTAACAAAAGTAGATTTACGGGAAAAGAAGTTCTCTTAGATGTCTTCGTTTTGTTCCACCCTCCTCAACTATAACTGTTTTCTTACACATACTATTGCACACTGATTTTGTGTGTGTCTGTGTGGGGAGTGGGGTACCAGTCTTCCTCTTCAACTGATAGTAACCGTCACCTAACATCCTGAATTGTGTCTTGGATTGTTGGATTTATTTCAATCTCTGTCTACGGCTGTAGTCCTTGCATTCAACAGCATCCCTCCAGTACCATAGCAATTATTCATTAACGTACAGCGGTATCACTTCAATTTAAACCTGAAATTTTCACTGAGAAACAACTCCAACTTTTCGCAGTATGAGCCATCGAGCCAACTGAATGTAATGTATTAAAGTGGCTCTGGTTTTTTGGTAACGCTGACGGTAATGTGACAACGTCTTCAAGAATCTGATTTTGTCCGTTCCGTTTCTTTACTTTTTGCCTGTTATATATACCATTGGCTTTCCTCTATGCGACAGAATGAGGAGACGCAGCGATCAAGGGAGTTGGTTCCTCTGTCACCTGAATTGGTTCGATCCACATTTGCCCACCCTGCTTCGAGTTTTCCTCTGTTGTTCTGAATTACTTTATGCCAATGGCGCGATAGTTCCTTCGACAGTTCCCGGCTGAATGCCATCCCTGAGTAATTCTCTGTCTACAATGAGTTCGTTGTCTGTGGAAATTTAAACTGCAACATTCACACTTTCATTTATCTTTTATAGTCGACACACACAACCAACAGAGAAAATTAATTTCATAATTCGTGTCTTTAATATTAGAAATGTTAAATAAATTATGTTAGAAATTGTAGGAAACCCTTGCAGGCGACACAGCGACTGATCTACCGTACAGATGAAGCCGTCACAAGTCACGTACTGTTCGATTTATTACTAGTTTCGCTAATCAGACGAGGCCCCCATCTTCAAATATTCATTGTTCCGGTGACAACACGTTGGATGTTTAAAGCTCCTCTCGGATCCATCGTCAAGACAAAGTGATGTGAGTTATATGTGCAGTGTTTATTGGAAGGTCATTGGCTTATGAGGTGGAGGTAGTTTGGTCGAAAGCGTATATAGCCGTGACGTCAAAATGTGCTGCCGGGTAAAATTCACTATCGCCATTGGCCAGTGACCCTGCAGTAAGATTTCACACCCGACTTTCACCGCTTTGTGCTGACGATGGTACCGAGCGTACCTTTAAGCCTCTGACTCGTTACCACCAGAGCAATGAATACTTGAATATTCTCACATCCGATGAGCGAAATTAGTAAGTAATACGTAGTGCGCGACCTGTGCCGTTTTATCTGCGCACTAAAGTAACACAAGACGCTCTTCGTGGGGGCCTCTTCACGTAATTGAACAATGTTCTTCAAAGCTGCTGTGATAGAGGCATATCTCTGACGCTGAATTTAGTGAAAATTTGTAGATTTAGTGAAAACCTGGTAGATAGTGTCGGAAATTCCGTGCGGCTTTTCGCGGATGATGCTGTAGTATACAGAGAAGTTGCAGCATTAGAAAATTGTAGCGAAATGCAGGAAGATCTGCAGCGGATAGGCACTTGGTGCAGGGAGTGGCAACTGACCCTTAACATAGACAAATGTAATGTATTGCGAATACATAGAAAGAAGGATCCTTTATTGTATGATTATATGATAGCTGAACAAACACTGGTAGCAGTTACTTCTGTAAAATATCTGGGAGTATGCGTGCGGAACGATTTGAAGTGGAATGATCATATAAAATTAATTGTTGGTAAGGCGGGTACCAGGTTGAGATTCATTGGGAGAGTCCTTAGAACATGTAGTCGATCAACAAAGGAGGTGGCTTACAAAACACTCGTTCGACCTATACTTGAGTATTGCTCGTCAGTGTGGGATCCGTACCAGGTCGGGTTTACGGAAGAGATAGAGAAGATCCAAAGAAGAGCGGCGCGTTTCGTCACAGGGTTATTTGGTAAGCGTGATAGCGTTACGGAGATGTTTAGCAAACTCAAGCGGCAGACTCTGCAAGACAGGCGCTCTGCATCGCGGTGTAACTTGCTGTCCAGGTTTCGAGAGGGTGCGTTTCTGGATGAGGTATCGAATATATTTTCCCCTACTTATACCTCCCGAGGAGATAACGAATGTAAAATTAGAGAGATTCGAGCGCGCACGGAGGCTTTCCGGCAGTCGTTCTTCCCGCGAACCATACGCGACTGGAACAGAAAAGGGAAGTCATGACAGTGGCACGTAATGTGCCCTCCGCCACACACCATTAGGTGGCTTGCGGAGTATCAATGTAGATGTAGCTGTAGAAAATCTAATGCTTCTCGGCTCGGCAGTTACGCCGTGGCTTACGCCGCAAATTGTTCTGGCAGCCATCGCATAATAAAGTAATCTGCGAAGAAATGACGGGTTCAGAGATTCAAAGTGCGGCGCTTCCATTTGGAACGCGATATGTGTGACGTGAGGCGAGGAGACTGATTCCATAGCGGGGACGCGGGAACCAGGACAACAGAGAGGACACGACGCAGCGCCGGTCCGCTGGTGGGTGGGGGGGGTGGGGGGGCTCTCCGCGACACTCCCGGTCCCTCGTCTAGAGAGCCTGTATAGGGAGAGAGTGGCCAACCGGGCGATACGGCGGCCATTTCTCTGTCAAACTGCGGGCGGGATTTTTGAATGGCCGGTAGTGGAGTACACACTCACCGAATCAAAAGCACAAAAAAATGGTTCAAATGGCTCTGAGCACTGTGGGACTTAACATCTATGGTCATCAGTCCCCTAGAACTTAGAACTACTTAAACCTAACTAACCTAAGGACATCACACAACACCCAGTCATCACGACGCAGAGAAAATCCCTGACCCCGCCGGGAATCGAACCCGGGAACCCGGGCGTGGGAAGCGAGAACGCTACCGCACGACCACGAGATGCGGCAGGTTCAAATCCTGCCACGGGCATGGATGTGTGTGATGTCCTTAGGTTAGTTAGGTTTAAGTAGTTCTAAGTTCTAGGGTACTGATGACCACAGATGTTAAGTCCCATAGTTCTCAGAGCCATTTGAACCATTTTACTGTAATAACGACCAAATATAACAAGAAAACTACCGTATCCCTTCTACCCCACAGTAAGTAGGCCTATTAAAAACTGTCTTCAGGAGTACCTATAATTATTTACTACGAATAATGTTTCAGCAACCACGACAATTGAGGAAAACGTGCTTACAACTTGCCTGCGTCAACAGTCAGGCAATAATACTGAAACCAAAATAGTGCCTAATGTTCTGATTCGGAACGAAATAAAGTTTGACGCTATAAAGTCGAGTGAGCATGGCAGAACAATTACAGGAACTTTCCGTTTCCAGCAAGGACAGTCAGATATTTGCTTCAGAAAAGCTTATGATGCTACCAGCATGCACGAACTGTTAAAGAAATAAGAGCTTAAAAATGCAGTAAATTGTAATAGGCCTACCTGTTTTGCGTGACTAAAAATATTTAAAAAAACTGACACCTTAAAATCACTGTTCTCTGAGCAAAGTGAAGAACCAAACATTTTTATAGGCGTAACTAAATAAATATTTCGGTTCAAAAATGGTTCAAATGGCTCTGAGCACTATGGGACTTAACATCTGTGGTCATCAGTCCCCTAGAACTTAGAACTACTTAAACCTAACTAACCTAAGTACATCACACAGACCCATGCCCGAGGCAGGATTCGAACCTGCGACCGTAGCAGTCGCGCGGTTCCGGACTGAGCGCCTAGAACCGCTAGACCAAAATATTTCGGATAATATATACCATTAAGAAAGTTGTACCTGGACTTTATTACAAGGGTTACTCATTGCTTCCTGGCATCGTTTACGAACGTCTGCAGAACGAATTATAGATGTCAAAAACAATACTGTACAATTACTAACGTGGTTACTTCAAACGTGTAGGCCTACCGACTTCATCACAAAACACTTCATTATTTCAACTCGTATTTAAGAGGAGGAGGAGAGGAGGAGGAGATTACTGTTTAACGTCCCGTCGACAACGAGGTCATTAGAGACGGAGCGCAAGCTCGGGGTGAGGGAAGGATGGGGAAGGAAATCGGCCGTGCCCTTTCAAAGGAACCAACCCGGCATTTGCCTGAAGCGAGTTAGGGAAATCACGGAAAACCTAAATCAGGATGGCCGGAGACGGGATTGAACCGTCGTCTTGCCGAATGCGAGTCCAGTGTGCGTATTTAAGATCGCAAACGCTAATTACGTACTAAAAACGATATACAACTAAATCGAACATGCATGCACAACGCATAACAAGTCTCTCAATAATTCAAATACCTTTTAATCGTTTCCAAAAGTCCTCTGAACTTCAATTCAACTCAAAAGCACGGCGAACATAGGAAGCGCGAGAGACGTTTGGCAGAAAAATGGCGCCAAAGCCAATCAACCAATCACGGGCAACTTCACCTATGGCCACTCTCTCTCTCTCTATACAGGCTCTCTAGCCTCGTCTGCAGAATGGCGACCTCTCGTGCCCGCTGCGTGCAACAAGCCGGCACCGCACCCTGCGTACCATCGATTTCAGCGAGGGTTAAGGCCACTAAGTGACAAATCACGGGAAAGGTCGTAGACCGCTATAGTACTGTCATTGGTAAAAATCGATGTTCAGATAATGACTCACGATATCTTTCGGCAGGGCTATCAGATATAAACAAAATTTTCCTTAGCTGTCTGATCCACAATGTTGCTACTCGTAATTGACGAGCTACGTCCTCTGCTAACCGAGGCGGGGGATAACCAGTCGACTAGCGTACGACTCTCATAACTTCGGAGGATTCAGTCCTCGTTGCAATCTGTTTGTAATTCTAAGCTTCTAGTGGTTTTTCCTTCTTCAATGATTACCCAGTAGGAAAACGTAATAGAGAATGTTACGCAATTCGGACTGGTTTCTGTTCCTTGCGGAACCACTTGCTTTCCTCTTGTCGTGGAACGCCTTCACAGTGCGTCGGGTAACATCGTTCGTAAGTTAAATGCGGCTGTCGGCAACCCGAAGGTTAGTTTGAACTCCCCAGCGCTTTACTAGACGCGGTCCGACTTCAAATGATTTGCCGTGGCTTCCTTCTACTCAGCCAATCGTAAGGTGGGGAGGGGGCGGGGAGAGGACGGGGTGTGTTGGCAGAGACCTACATCTACATCTACATCCATACTCCACAAGCCACCTGATGGTGTGTGGCGGAGGGTACTTTGAGTACCTCTATCGGTTCTCCCTTCTGTTCAAGTCTCGCATTGTTCGTGGAAAGAAAGATTGTCGGTATGCCTCTATTTGGGCTCTAATCTCTCTGATTTTATCCTCATGGTCTCTTCGCGAGATATATGTAGGAGGGAGCAATATACTGCTTGACTCCTCGGTGAAGGTATGTTCTCGAAACTTCAACAAAAGTCCGTACCGAGCTACTGAGCGTCTCTTTTGTAGAGTCTTCCACTGAAGTTTATCTATCATCTCCGTAACGCTTTCGCGATTACTAAATGATCCTGTAACGAAGCGCGCTGCTCTCCGTTGGATCTTCGCTATCTCTTCTATCAACCCTATCTGGTACGGATCCCACACTGCTGAGCAGTATTCAAGCAGTGGGCGAACAAGTGTACTGTAACCTACTTCCTTTGTATTCGGAGTGCATTTCCTTGGGATTCTTCCAATGTATCTCAGTCTGGCATATGCTTTACCGACAATCAACTTTATACGGTCATTCCATTTTAAATCACTCGTAATGCCTACTCCCAGATAATTTATGGAATTAACTGCTTCCAGTTTATGACCTGCTATATTGTAGCTAAATGAGAAACACGGCATCTACCTGGGAACCCGTGTCTACGGCCCTCTGAGTCTCGTGGACAAATAGCGCGAACTGGGTTTCACACGATCGTCTTTTTTCGGAACCCATGCTGATTCCTACAGAGTAGATTTCTAGTCTCCAGAAAAGTTATTATACTCGAACAGAATACTTGTTCCAAAATTCTACAACTGATCGACGTTAGAGATATAGGTCTATAGTTCTGCAAATCTGTTCGACGTCCCTTCTTGAAAACGGGGATGACCTGTGCCCTTTTCCAATCCTTTGGAACGCTACGCTCTTCTAGAGACCTACGGTACACCGCTGCAAGAAGGTGTTCAAGTTCCTTCGCGTACTCTATGTAAAATCGAACTGGTATCCCATCTAGTCCAGCGGCCTTTCCTCTTCTGAGCTATTTTAATTGTTTTCTATCCCTCTGTCATCTATTTCGATATCTACCATTTTGTCAGATTGTGCGACAATCTAGAGAGGGAACTACAGTGCAGTCTTCCTCTGTGAAACAGCTTTGGAAAAAGACATTTATTATTTTGGCCTTTAGTCTGTCATTCTCTGTTTCAGTACCATTTTGGTCATAGTTCAGCTTACCGTACACTCCGAACCACGGTCACTCTCGGCGTTTTTCACGCTAACAAACATTGACAGTGGTGATTGAAGCGGTAAGTGACAGATGAAAGTCCTAGGACAATGAGGATCGAACCCCGGTACGATGGATTCGTAGTCTGGCATTTTACCACCGAGTCACCGATCCACATTCTTCAATGACTCTAAGAATTCAGAGAAATCCTCTGCATCAGGTAATCTGGATGAAAGTTACGTGCCTGCTCGCACTTAAACTGTTCAGGTAGAGCTTCGCACCACATGTGTAGCTGGGGACGAATGTGGGCTTCGATTAAAGGGGGGCAGAGAATGAAAGAATAAACCTTATGAAGTTAAAAAAACCGCCCGGCGGATAAGTGTCGAGGTCCGGTGTGCCAGCCAGCCTGTACGAGTAGATAGTTTTTAAGGGGTTTCCCATCTGCCTCGGAGAATGCGGGCTGGTTCCCCTTACTCCGTCTCAGTTACACTATGTCGGCGACTGCTGCGCAAACACTGTCTCCATGTACGCGTACACCACCATTACTCTACCACCCAAACATTTTGGGCTACACTCGTCTAGTATGAGACGTCCCCAGGAGGGTGGGGGAGGGTGTTGGGGGGGAGGAGGGGGGTCCAATGGGGGCCGAACCGCACAATAACCCTGGGTTCGGTGTGGGGCGGCGGTGGGGTGGGTGTACTGCTGTGGCCTGTTGTGGGGCTGTGAACCACTGAGGGCTATGGCGGGACGAAGCCTCTCCGTCGTTTCTAGGTCCCCGATTTAAATACACAATACATACAGTACACAGCCCTAGATGCTACAGTCCAGTCTGTGATGACCTACAGAGAAGGCAAGCGCCCATATGACCATGCAAGTTAATTTTAAGGGAATGATGATGTCATGCAACGGAAACATCTTACTGAAATGAAAATTGAAAGGGATGGCCCTGTCGAGTATGAAGACAATGGTACCACACCACACACACAGACACACAGATTTGTTAGCGAGAGGAGGGATCATCTGCTTGTAATAGAAACAAGCGCTCTCTATAACTATCAGATTTATTATTGTAAAAGAAACATATGAATTACCCACTGATATAACAGAATTAACATTTGATAACTGAACGAGGGATTGTAATTATAATATCCAACCTTTGGACAGTTGGGTCGGCACGACAAAAGCGTAGTCACGAAAATTATTCGCAGATGCGACCAATGACGAAAAGAGTGGTTAGTGAATTACAGAAATAACACGGAAAAATGGGCACGAATGCTGGTAAGACCGTCAATGTGCACGATGAAAGCAACTGTCTGGTTGCAAAACGTTGAAGCTGTGCAGTTCGGTTCTGGTGGGAGTTAACTAACATCGTGTCCCTACCGCATCGGTGATTGAAATGCTGGTCCACTCTTATCAAAATCATACAGCGTGAATGCCGAAGGCAGCGGCGGTAGCGGCTGGAGGTTCTGAGTTCAGTTCACCCCCGGTGCTTCTGCTAAAGTGGGTCCGTTCTGTGCAACGGCAAGGTTCGCCTCATCAAGTAACAAGTCTTTAGTCCACGATGTTCCAGTGCCGAGCGCTCTCTGCAAGTGTCCAGAGGCGAGCGTTCTCTAATTTAATGCTGTGGAACATGGCTGTTTCTGCTAGAACAGGAATCTCGCCAGCCAATAGTAGTAGACACTGCAAGTTCCGTCCAGTAATAATTTGATAATAATGTTAAATAATTACCTACCTTTGCGGGTTTAGCTATTATTATCCAATAGTGCTGCGGCGTGGGGGAAAAACAAATAGAGTTCTCCCATTCCATCATACGCCTCTGAAGCGGATCTATTGAAAGTCTTGCACGTATGGATACACCAGAAACATGCACTGTATGGAAAATAACACTGTGAATCATTAGGATCACTTGTTACTAAAAGTTTAGGTTGGTTGGTTTGGGGGATTAAAGGGACCAGACTGCCATGGTCATCGGTCCCTGCTAAAAGTTTACACAGAACGTTCTTCCTTAGCGTGGCTGCTGAGGCAGCAGGGTTTCTCACGCTGCCCTCTGGTAAGTGACACCTGGCTAGGTTTTTATCCTTCTAAAAGAATTCTTGGAAGAATGCTGTTTCTTCGGTAGGTAGCTATCCACGTGATCTGCTTGGAGTGAAAGTGATGCAGGACGCAAATTCCATGTCTGTTACCTGAGCTGAAACTTAGCTTTGGACTCTTAACAAGTGTATGGTCCATCCTGTTGCTTTGAAGGAAACTCCTATCTCTTCTCAGCCAGCACGAAGGCTTTGAATTCTGTACACCCTCACCGGAAGAAATAAGAAGGGAAAAGAAAGCAATAAACTGGGCAGTCACTGGTAATACTGAATACTGTCTGCAGTTATGAAGCAGCGTAAGAGAACGACTACACTGGCCAAGGCAATGAGCATATAAGACTCTGAAATGTGCTGCGTGGCAGTTTTAGAGAAAAATTGCCACTTAACGGTGTCAGCTATACAATTTACCATAAGATACACCATTTGTTAACAGTTCTGTGACACTTGCCAGAGAAGGAAGGGGGAGGAACGTTTGGTTTGTTTCTGGAAAGGACAAAGATGGATCAGGGGAAAATATTATATATCAAAACGTGGATAATACATTTCTTATCAAGCAAGTATCCCTCGCGAATTTCATTAAAGAGAAAAAAAAATTACCTTTGGCTTCCAAGGAAATATGGCTATTTTAAACAGCACAAAATAATGTTGACAACTGTTTGGCAAACTGGAGGTTTCAGATTGCGAAATTCAGGCACAGTACAATTTCTTGGATTCCGTCAACAAAACACACCGAAAATACGAGTAGATTCTCATAAAACAGAGCTGACAATATATTTACTATAGGTGGTTGGGAGTGAAAAAATAAGAAAATTATTCCACTCGCCACAAGTAGGTATGAAAGTGGAAGTACACTGAAAACAAAGGCGAGGAGACAAATGGGCTTTGAAGAAGATACGAGTATGAATGGTCGCGAGGAAAACGGTTATAGTATCGATCGTCTGATGGTCTGCTTATTTCATGGTTTCATAAGACACCAACAATAGACTTTTACCTGTTTGTTTGAATGTGGGATATATTTAATATCATGTTTGTCTGTACATGATCTTCACATCTGCCAATTTCTCTCCCATTCGGAAATTCCTTCGCGGTGCGTCGTCTCTTTTGTGTCATGCAGTGTATAACAGAAACCAGCTCAGTGTCAGAACACGGTATTTGTGAGGCTAGCAGCTGGCTATGATGTAGAACAAAGTTTGCGTCTCATATTTCAGTCTCCCGTGAAGTGAGAACCTGATTAAAAACTCTGCATGCGGGACTGTGATGTGAGAGAGATTGTGGGAAACGGACACAGCTGTGTTCGTTTCTGCTCACTTTTCGACAGCCAGCTGAATGCTAATTTAGTCCTCGGGAACGGAGGAAATTGCAGGGTAAAATTGCAGCCCAAACCTCGGACCAAAACAGGATGTGCATTATCTATTTAAATCTGTGAGGAAAGAAACAACTGAGATGAAAGACGACAGAGAGATAATATAAGTCGACAGATATGTCAGTCGTCGACGGCTCGGATGCGAGCTGTCTGTTTTGCTGGACACAATGGAATGTAATTCCGTATCGGCAGTTGTAGCGCAGGACGAGATGCCAATCGACAAGCAGACACGGCCTGTCCCATTGCGCCATTGCGGGAATTCCTCGCCTGAGCTGCTTAGCATAGCTAGACAATGCATCGGGGTTAGCGGCGAGATAACGGCCTGGGATGCCGGCGCGGCGCGGCGTGTCGCAACGACTGTCGCCGGCCGGCCAGCCTACTCAGCTGCTGCCGCTGGAGTCAGCTCTGTCTGGTCTGCCCTTGTCTCGTCTCGTCTTATCTTGTGGTGTGCGGGTGGAGGATGGCTGTGCGTCTCGCGCTGCCCCCGGCCGTGGACCAGTCGCCACAACTAGACTACTGGCCATTAAAATTGCTACACCAGGAAGAGATGCAGATGATAAACGGGTATTCACTAACAAATATATTATACTAGATTGACATGTGATTACATTCTCACGCAATTTAGGTGCATAGATCCTGGGAAACCAGTACCCAGAGCAACAACCTCTGGCCGTAATAACGGCCTTGATACGCCTGGGCCTTGAGTCGAACAGAGCCCGGATGGTGTGTACAGCTACAGCTGCCCATGCAGCTTCAACACGATACCACAGTTCATCAAGAGTAGTGACTGGCGTATTGTGACGAGCCAGTTGCTCGGCCACCATTGACCAGACCTTTTCAATTGATGAGAGATCTGGAGAATGTGCTGGCCAGGGCAGCAGTCGAACGTTTTCTGTATCCAGAAAGGCCCGTATAGGACCTGCGACATGTGGTCGTGCATTATCCTGCTGAAATGTAGCGTTTCACAGGGATCGAATGAAGGGTAGAGGCACGGGTTGTAACACATCTGAAATGTAACGTCCAATGTTCAAAGTGCCCTCAATGCGAACAAGAGGTGACCGAGACGTGTAACCGATGGTACCCCACCCATACTATCACGCCGGGTGATACGCCAGTATGGCGATGACGAATACACGCTTCCAATGTGCGTTCACCGCGATGTCGCCAAACACGGACGTGACCATCACGATGCTGTAAACAGAACATGGGTTTATCCGAAAAAATGACGTTTTGCCTTCGTGCACTCAGGTTCGTCGTTGAGTACACCATCGCAGGCGCTCCTGTCTGCGATGCAGCGATGGTCTCCGAGCTTATAGTCCATGCTGCTGCAAACGTCGTCGAACTGTTCGTGCAGATGGTTGTTGCCTTGCAAACGTCCCCATCTGTTAACTCAGGGTTCGAGACGTGGCTGCACGATCCGTTACAGCCAAGCGGATAAGATGCCTGTCATCTCGACTGCTAGAGAAACGAGGCCGTTGGGATCCAGCAAGGCGTTCCGTATTACCCTCCTGAACCCACCGATTCCATATTCTGCTAACAGTCATTGGATCTCGACCAAGGCGAGCAGAAATGTCGCGATACGATAAACCGCAATCGCGATAGGCTACAATCCGACCTTTATCAAAGTCGGAAACGTGATGGTACGCATTTCTCCTCCTTACACGAGGCATCACAACGTTTCAGCAGACAACGCCGGTCAAGTGCTGTTTGTGTATGAGAAATCGGTTGGAAACTTTCCTCATGTCAGCACGTTGTAGGTGTCGCCACCGGCGCCAGCCTTGTGTGAATTCTCTGAAAAGCTAATCATTTGCATATCACAGCATCTTCTTCCTGTCGGTTAAATTTCGCGTCTGTAGCACGTCATCTTCGTGGTGTAGCAGTTTTAATGGACAGTAGTGTATGTATCGTAACTGCGGCAGGTACTGGCCTCACAAATACCGTGGTCTGTCATTGAGCTGGGGTATGTTACACAACCCAAGACAAAAAGAAAAAGGGTGACGCACCACAAACGAATTATCAGAATAGGCCGGAAATCGGTATATGTGAGATTACAGTTTCACAAAAACTGAATGATTTATTCAAGTCAAACAGCTTCAAAAATTGAGCAAGTATTTAACGCTTTGGTCCATCTCTGATTCTTATGCAAGCAGTTATAAGGTTTGGCATTGATTGATAGTGTTGTTGCGCGTACAACTCAGGGATATCGTGCCAAATTCTGTCCAACTTGCATTGTAGTTCCTCAAAATCCCGGATATTTAGAGGGTCGTACCCATAATGGTCCATACTTTCCCAACTGCAGAGAGGTCCGGCGACATTTCCGGCCAAGGTACGATTTCGCAAGCACGAAGACAAACAGTAGTAACTTTCCCCGTGCGCAAGAGGGCATCATCTCGCTGAAATGTAAGCCCGTCATGGATTGCCACGAAGGGCAACAAAACGTCGTGTGGAATGTCTTCGACGTATCGCTGTTCTATAAGGGTGCCACGGATCACAACCAAACTGAATGACACCCCTGACCATCAGTCCTGGCTGTGGGGCCGTATTGCGGGCAACAGTGATGTTGGTATCTCACCGCTGTCCAGGGTGTCTTCAGCCTGGAATCTTGTTGATTGGAATACAATTGTCTTCACTGATGCGCCGCCCTTCGAAATGAGCATTGATGACCAGCGAAGACGTGTCTGGAGACACCCCAAACAGCGATGGGATAGCCAGCCATACGTTCCGACAACCAAGACTGGAGGTCTGGGGTGCCATTTCATTCCATAAGAGGACCTCACTGGTTGTGATCCGCGGCATCCTTACAGCGCAGCAGTACGTCGAAGATGCTCTATGCCCCGTTTTGTTGGCCTTTATGAGAATCCATCCTAGGCTTACATTTCAGCAAGATAATGCCTGCCCGCACACGACGAGAGTTTATGCTGCTTGTCTTCCTGCTTGCCAAACCCTACCTTGGCCAGCAAGTTCGCCAACTGAGATCGTTTGGCGCTTTATGAGCAGTGCCCTTCGACCAGCACAGGATTCTGACGATCTAACGCACTAATTTGATAAAGACTGGCACAATATATATCAGGAGGACGTCCAACAACTATATCAATAAATTCCAAGCCGAATAACTGCTTGCGTAAGAGCCAGAAACGAGCCAACACTGTAATTACTAACTGAATTTGGGAAACACTTTCTCTTGAAAAAACCATCCATTTCTGTGAAACCACAATCACCTGTTTTTCTGTACATATACATCACATCTACCGATTTCCGTCCCATTCGAATAATTCATTCGGGAAGAGTTGTTTTCTTGTTTTACAGTGTGCACGGTGAATCCCTATTTGACTGACAAAATACAGGGATCAGTTACATCCATTATGTTGCGAGGATTGCGACTGTTAATCAAAATGAAAGAAATATATATTTTTTCTTCTGTCACGAAGTTTTACGTCATCCACTACGCGTTTCGACAGAAGCCGTTTTTGAAATGGCTGTTTCTAGTGATAAGCATTGGCAATTTCGCGCAGCAGTAGGCGAGTTGGCCGAGAATTTTGGAAGTAACTTGCGCTGTTATTAATAAAGCGAAATAACCACGGAACATGTAGATGTGGTATAGCAGATAGATCAAAGGTATTAAAGGTACTTGTGGTGCAAGAAGGAGAGTAAATGTGCTGTATCCTGCCGCTGTAATTCGCATATGATTCTTACTGTACTTTAGTCATAACATATTGTTGTGGGTTCACTGAGTGCAGTGGAAGAGCGACACCAGGGCGCTACGCCGAGCTATTTCCGCCGCGGCGACCGCCACGTGGCATTCTCTCTGAGGGTAGTTGCGTTCTGTGTTGTACATTTCGCTGGTTGCATGTTACAGGGTTTATCACTGTTTCACACAAAAAAGGCAGTTGGGAAAACAAACCGAATTAATCATAATTACATTATTATTCTGCTACGAATTACCGTGCATTACTCGGGTTCCTTATACGGGAATATGCAGAAGCCCCAGAAATCGTTTAAAGAACACCACAGCTCCTACACAGCCCAGTACAAGGTGGCAGCAGAAGGAAGCCGTGTAATGTCTGTATCTCAGGACTGGCGACGTAGTCGTTCTGTCGCTGAAAGCCCTCGCCGACTTTCATACCAAGTGACTTATGTAGTGCCGGCCAGAGTGGCCGAGCGGTTCTATGCGCTACAGTCTGGAACCGCGCGACCGCTACGGTCGCAGGTTCGAATCCTGCCCCAGGCATGTCTATGTGTGATGTCCTTAGGTTAGTTAGGTTTAAGTAGTTCTAAGTTCTAGGGGACTGATGACCTCAGAAGTTAAGTCCCATAGTGCTCAGAGCCATTTGAACCATTTGACTTATGTAGTGCAGAACATTGCTCGAGGAAATGTGTACACCGGTAAAAGAAGACCAATTAAGCCCAAAAGCAACTGCAAAATAAAAGCACTACCATCTTGTCAGATACGATCTAACAGAATGGGAACAGCTGCCACCAGAAATATAAGGCCCATGAGCCTTTCTGCTCTTGAACTTAAAAGAAAAATCAAAGAAAACGTAGCTGAACCAAAAGATGGAGCCAGATAGTCAATCCATGACCTGGCCTAGGCTGATGGACATCCGAAACCCTAAACGCTGTCATCCAGGGCAAGCTTCAAGAGATTCACAGATTTAAGACAGTAACGAGAAGAAGACGAGTCGCAATTGCCACGAGAAAAAGGAAGACAGACAGAGAACAGAGTGGAACTTGGTTTGTGTGCTATGTGTCCTTCGGTACGCACAAAAGCTGACCTTCGCACCCTACTGCAAACGGGCTAGATGCAGCCATCCTGCAATAGTAGCCGAAACGTCGGCAGTTTTGCCACATCACGACAGCGGTGAAACACACAGAAGAATTTTAGCGAAATAGGCGTTGTATTATACATGTTCTGTGGCTGTTACGGTGATATATGTACCTGACAGAGAAATAAAAATTAACTACGCCCTTACGTTACCCAAGCACCTGAAGCAATTCGTGGATATTTGTGTCGTTGAGCACGGCTGGCTTATCCAAAAAACAAACATTTTACTCTCGCACAGTACTCTCTTATGATTAATGCTTCGTTTTGTCTTTGATGCTATTTTTATCTAACGATTTGCCTTGCAAAAACAAACAGATATTACTTACTGCTATAGTCCTTTTTACAAGTTTGAGTACCATTTTTCCTTTAATACCGACATTATGTTTATACGTTGGAGTGAAGAGACTGTACACAGTGTTAGCAATCTGCGGCACACGAGATAAATTATTTGGCGTATTGCTCCGAAGATTATTGTTAGAAGAGTTTAGTGGAGTACCTACTGTAAATTAATTCCTCTGGACCCCTGAATTTTAGAAACAGTTTCCAATTGGGCCACCATCCTCAGTTTAACCATTGAGATGACGTTAATCTCGTCACTGCTCTTAAACCTATAGCTACCTACGAGGGTAAGTCAATTATTATCCGCAAAGTAGTTATAAAATTTTATTGTAATCAAATAGGAAACTTACAAGAACAATATTTTTCGACATAGTCTCCTTGCGTTTCAACGCACTTGGTCCATCGTTGTACAAGCTTCCTGATGCCCTCATAAAAGAAGGTTCTCGGTTGAGCAGCAAACCAGGAATGCGCCGCTTCTTTCACTGATTCGTCCGAGGCAAATCGACGGCCCCTTAATGCCTGTTTGAGTGGAACAAACAAGTGATAGTCAGAAGGGGCAAAATCGGGACTGTATGGAGGATGATCCAGTACTTCAAATTTGAGTTTCTGGAGCGTTTCAGCAGTGTGGGCAGCAGTATGCGGACGGGTTCAAAAATGGTTCAAACGGCTGTGAGCACTATGGTACTTAACATCTGAGGTCATCAGTCCCCTAGAACTTAGAACTACTTAAACCTAATTAACCTAAGGGCATCACACACATCCATGCCCGAGGCAGGATTCGAACCTGCGACCATAGCAGTTGCGCAGTTCCAGACTGTAGCGCCTAGAACTGCTCGGCCACCTCGGCGGGCTTGCGGACGAGCATTGTCGTGCAACAACACAACACCTTTAGACAGCAATCCTCGGCGTTTGCTTCGAATTGCAGGCTTTAGCCTGGCAGTAAGCATCTCACTGTAACGTACGCTGTTCATTGTTGTGCCCCTTTCCCCATAATGTTCCAGTACAGTACCTTGTGCGTCCCAAAAACCGAAAGCATCAGTTTTCCTGCGGACGGTTGGGTCTTGAATTTTTTCTTGCACGCCGAATTTGGATGTTTCTATTCCGTACTCTGCCGTTTATTCTCCGGTTCGTAATGATGGATCCATGTTTCGTCACCAGTAATGATCCTGTCTGAGATGTTGTCCCCTTCGTTACCATAACGATCCAAATGTTTTTTGCAGGTGTCCAAGCGCGTTTCTTTATGCAACTGTGTGAGTTGTTTTGAGATCGATCTTGCACGATCTTTATGAAACCGAAGTCTATAGTGGATGATTCGTAAGCAGAATCGTGACTGATCTGCAGACGATGTGCCACTTCGTCAATAGTTAATCGTCTGTCTAAGAGAATCATTTCAAGTGAACATTCAATGGTTTATTCATTTGTGGTGGTAAACGGTCGTCCTGCTCCTTCATCGTGCGTAACACTTGTGCGACCATTTCGGAATTTTTCAATCCATTCGTAGACACTCCGTTGTGGCAAAACACTATTCCCGTACTGTTCCGAAAGTCTTCCAATAATTTCGGCCACTGATACGCCTTCCGATCACACACACACACACACACACACACACACACACACACACAAACCAGATCACTGAACGTTGCTCTTCTTTGGTGCGAATAGACAGCGGAGCAGCCATGATTAACAACACGGCAACGATAATGAAACTAACCTAGCAGCTTGAAAATTGCAAAGATGTAACAACAAATAAACAAAGAATGCGTCATCAACATAAAACGACAGTACTACCAAAATAAACAAAAATATAACTAAATTGCGGATAATAATTGACTTACCCTCGTATCTGCAATGAGCAAAATTGCGAGGTCCGACTACTAGAGTGGCAAACACACACGGTTAACAGCTCCGGCAACTTACCCGACCAATCTCCACAGAAACAATACATGAGCAAGAACACAAGCTGTCGTTTCCACTGGCCATTCCGTGCTGTCACTTACAGCACTTCTCTGCAAACTGTCGCTATCTGCATGGAGTCTGAGGAAATTCTTTTTAGCAGGTGCTGGAAAACGCCTGTATTCAAGGGAAAGTCAGCAGCTGTTAGGCCAGCCTGATAGATTTGAACCACAGTGGATTACGGGAAGGCCAGGCCATCACATCCAGCCTGGACAAAGCCCCCTTCCATTTGGCTCTGGAGTGCGTCCGTAGCCGCCTTGGGTAGACCGCTTGGCGTGGCTGGTAATAATACAGGTACGCCACAGCTTGTCATGCACCACCGTTCGCATTCTGTTGAGTCGGGAACATTTTATCTACACCATACCAGTGAATAACTTCAATTACTTGGGAAGTGTAACAATGGATGATATGTATTGCTCAACAGAAATTAGGAAAAGAATTGCAATGGCAAAAGAAGGAATCAAGAGGAAACAGAAATTGCTTTGTGGACCACTAAACAAAGATCTGAGGAAAAGACTTGCCAAATGTTATATCTGGAACGTTGCACTGTATGGTGCGGAGACCTGGATATTGAGGAAGGAAGATGAAAGAAGATTGGAGTCACTAGAGATGTGGATATGGAGAAGAATGGAAAAAGTGAAATGGAAGACCGAGTAAGGAATGAAGAAGTATTAAGAAGAGTTGGAGAAGAAAGAAACATGCTGAAAGTCATCAGAAAGAGAAAACGGAAATGGGTTGGACATTGTTTGAGGAGGGACTGTTTATTGAAGGAAGGAATAGAAGGAATGGTGGAGGGGAAAAGGGGAAGAGGAAAAAGAAGGTATCAAATGCTGGGCAATATGAAAGGAAGCAAATATTCAGAAATGTAAAGACAAAAGTGGAAGAGGCTTAACCCCATGACAAGACCTGCCGTAAGGCAGACTACCATACTACTGTACCTGCTACGATACCTAGTGACTTGGTTCAGAGGGATACCTGCGGCATTATTTTTTCATGCCGTTAGTGTGGGTTTCTGAAGTATATACGTGCGTGATGGTGTGTAGGCCCATGTTTGAAGTCAATTTGTCAAGATAGTTACAGTAATGCAGTAATTTACGACTTTTTTTTTTGAGACAAAACTGAAATATCTAAACCAAATTTTTGAGGACATAGTGCACAGCTGGTTTGTAGAGATAAAGGAGAATCAAAAGAAATGTAAGTCACTTGAAAATAGCCGAAAAGTTACTTTTATGCAAGAAACCTGCTTAGCTTCACGTAGACAACAAACATCAGACTTAATGTAGCACTGTCAGGGCATACGATACTTTATTCTGGAGAGAAAATACAAGTCTGGAAACAAGACTAAACTGATGAACGTAACCATCTGTGTGTGTACTGAATAGACAGCTATGTTGATTTATCTGTGATAGCGTTTTTCTTGAGCTTACGTTTGATCAATTGCTTGGCACATCCCTACAGTGTACTTCTCGCAGTTTTGGATTTTGAAAGCTATATCAATTAGTCTTGGCGATGAGAAGCTTCTATATCGTCTTCACAACAAAGAGATTTTTCCTTCGTATGTAGAGTAAAATAGCTCTAGCCCTTTCAAGGAACTCTCATTTAAATAGTTTATTAGTTCTGGGGCACTGCCCGTCTCTGACGATCTCGCCGTCGAGTGCACTTTAAATTCTGATCTTCCTTCCTTTTCCCGTGACATTGGAGTGACCTTGCGAGGCGTATCCTGGAGAGCTCCGTGGTCCACAGAGAGGCGGACTCCACGGCGAAGCACAGCCAGCTGGGCCGCCCAGCCTTCCGCTGAATTCATTACGGCCCGCTGCCTTTCACTCTGGGGCTGCATACCCCAGTCCCGGTGGAACAGGTTTCACGACGCACTTTACGCACGATATACGGCGGGAAAATGCGGCTGCCGTGATCGTTAGAAACGCTTCTGGAATGCCACCGCCATCCACGCGTGTCAATGGAGGAATTAGAAATGGAAAGCGAACCTCTTCATAACACAGTAAAATTTCCCGTCGTGTTTCATGTAAGATACACAGTATTTAGTGAAATGTATAGAGTTTCAATGTACTCTGTAGCTGACAGTTTTCCACTCTGTACCACGAATGCTTCGTGAGGTATAGGTTTAGTGATCAGTCTGGAGACGGAAACCTTGTAGAGCGCCGGCCGGAGTGGCCGAGCGGTTCTAGGCGCTTCAGTCTGGAACCGCGCGACCGCTACGTCGCAGGTTCGAATCCTGCCTCGGGCATGGATGTGTGTGATGTTCTTAGATTAGTTAGGTTTAAGTAGTTCTAAGCTCTAGGGGACTGATAACCTTAGATGTTAAGTCCCATAGTACTCAGAGCCATTTGAACCATTTTTGAACCTTGTAGAGCACTGTGAATAACGCGAGAGCATTGTCTTGCTGGGACAGCCCACTGCCCCAGCATGATAGCAATGGCAGGATAATGGGCCTGAATGTATCCTGCACCGTGCAGAGTTCGCTCAACAGACGTCTACGTTACGGTCACTTTAGGCTATGGTTTTTAGCTCCATGGTGCCCGGAGTAGCCCCAACTATGGAGGGCAGCTAAAATAAGTAGAAAGGTTTACATATTCAGTGAACAAAATAAAGAGACAGTTTCTGACACTAAGGATAAACTTGAAACATTTACAGAATGTGTGAACTTTAACGACGGTTCCTCTACAAGCTCCTGCCCAAAACTAAATGTTTCAAACTTCCTGGCAGATTAAAACTGTGTGCCGGACCGAGACTCGGTCCGGCACACAGTTTTAATCTGCCAGGAAGTTTGAAATATTTAGTTTTGGACGGAAGCTTGTAGAGGAACCGTCGTTAAAGTTCACTAGAAAACCTGACCAAGTAGTGGACAGAAGATGTATCCGTAGTAGCACGTTTCATGTTGGGAGGTATACGGCGTCTTTGAAGACATAGATGTCACACAATAGGTCAGAAATAAAGCATAGGGCTGCAGATAGAGATATGCCGAATGAAATGCGTTAGTGTGTCAAGAGGACAATGCGTAAAGGCTTCAATGACTAACATGGGAGAAGCTTATCGAAAGTCCTCTCAAGAAACCCATGGCACACATCCATGCCCGAGGCAGGATTCGAACCTGCGACCGTAGCGGCCGAGTAATTCCAGACTGAAGCGCCTAGAACCGCTCGGCCATAACGGCCGACCCTTTCTTTATCGTTTCTTTTATTTACAACAGCTTCTCTTCATAACAAACAGGGACTCGAAGTCAACGAAGGTACTACTGGATACTTTGTTTGGTGAACCCTTTTTGGAGAACACTGCCGACGCGAACAAAACCTCAAAAACATGAATTACAAGTTACACTTTCTTGTAAGCTCGCTTGAGAGAAAACCAAACGTATGAGTATATCTTATCAAAAACTCGTCAACATAACCGCAGGTTGAGAGTGATGTGTTGTTATTTCTTGATGTAACTGCGAGCACTCTACAAAATTCTCACAGACTTATAGGGGTTCGCAAACGTGAAACGTGGAACACTCCGACATTTCTTATACTCGCTTCTTTCATGCATTATGCCGAATACATTTAATTATCCCCTGTATTTTCGTTTCTTATCTTCTTTAGAGTGTCCGTTAATGGTTCAAAAGAAATATCATTTCAGTGGACTGCATTCCAGTGCTGCCTCCCTCCCCCAAGTGTTTAGTATTCGCTTCTGTATAGTGAAGTTAGGTCGAACATTATTTAGCAGCACCTCATCTTCGTTTCCTTCTTGTATTGGTCTTAAGTGCTGTTCAGTATTGATTTTGGAAACAGTCTCCTCCAACAAACCTTCAGTGCATATTCGGCGTTGTATACTGACAAGGAACACCGTGAGTCCGAGATCGCAAAAGGCCAATAGTGCTTACAGCATTCGACACCCCACTTAGCCGGCCGGTGTGACTGAGCGGTTCTAGGCGCTTCAGTCTGGAACCGAGCGACCGCAGCGCCGAATCCTGCCTCGCAGGCTCGAATCCTGCCTCGGGCATGGATGTGTGTGATGTCCTTAGGTTAGTTAGGTTTAAGTAGTTTTAAGTTCTAAGGGACTGATGACCCCAGATGTTAAGTCCCATAGTGCTTAGAGCCATTTGAACCATTTGAACACGACACTTGCTGTCTACCACACAACCACAACACTGGCTGCTCATGGCAGCAGGGAGCGGGGCTGGAGGTATCCAGACACAAGAACAGCATGAGATTATGAGATTACGGAGCGGTTTTCAACTGCTTAGTCCACGAATAAATCACAACAGTGCTGCTGGTGTTGATATGAAGCAGAACAATGGCGACTATAAACAAGAACACTGCTTTATATCTACAACAACAGTTACCGAAGTTGACATTTCGTCAGAAAGGAACCCAAGGAATTTCGCAGAGTGAGAAAGAAGTAGCAGATGGAATATTAACGTTTCTGCGAGATGAATCAGTGCAATGTGTGATGTTGTATACGCTAGACTGTGTGGAAAACGTACATGAAGAGTACAGTGATGCCCATATGTGCTTAACAAGTTGAAGTGGTATAGAAACAAGTGTCGAACCATGTAGTTCATTATCCTTGTCGGACAGGGAGCCACGAATTCCATCTCCAGTGAAACGTGTAAGTAGGCTGTTTAGGTTTTTATGTTGGTAACGCCACGTAGCGCTCTATATGAAAATCACTGACTGTGCTGTGTGAAGTCTGTGGCTGGTTGGCATTGTTGGAATAGTCGCTATTGTAGTGTTGGACAGTTGGATGTGAACAGCGCGTAGCAGCAGTTGGAGGTGAGCCGCCAGCAGTGGTCGATGTGGGAGAGAGAGATGGCGGAATTTTGAGAGTGGAAGATCTGGACGTGTGTCCATCAGAAAGAGTAAATTTGTAATACTGGATATCATGAACTGATATATTATGGCTTTTGAACACTATTAAGGTAAATACATTGTTTGTTCTCTATCAAAATCTTTCATTTGCTAACTATGCCTATCAGTAGTTAGTGTCTTCAGTAGTTAGAATCTTTTATTTAGCTGGCAGTAGTGGCGCTCGCTGTATTGCAGTAGTTCCAGTAACCAAGACTTTTGTGAGCAAAGTGATTCATGAAAGGTATAGGTTATTGTTAGTCAGGGCCATTCTTTTGTAGGGATTATTGAAGTCAGATTGCGTTTCGCTAAAAATATTATGTGTCAGTTTAGTGATAATCAGAATAAGTAAAGAGAGAAATGTCTGAGTACGTTCAGTTTTGCTCAGCTGTTTGAAAATCAAATACCGTAAGGGGTTTACCAGCACAGTAATTCATTAATTTTTCTAAGGGGACGGTTCAAACGTACTAAAGGACAATTGTTGTTCAAGTAGCGGGTACTAAACAAAATTACGTACATGGGAGATCATACGCAGTGTAATAAAAAAAGAGAAATATGAACAGATTTCGGATAAGTAAGCAGCAATATGACCGTATAGTGTATAACAAAAACTGCGGGTATTCAAGGGAGGACAAGACGCTCTTGTTACAAAAAATGGTGTTTGCGCGTTTGAGGGATGCTCGACACAATTTATAGGGTGTGCTTGGTAGTGAAGTAATATGTTATGCACATCAGATTGCGCGCGAAGTGGATTACAGTGATTTCAACTGAAGCAGTGGATGGTTGAATAACTTCGAAAAGTGCTACAGAATTGGAAGACTTAAGATAACGAAATTTCAAACAAAGCGTCAACTTGACGATGCACAGCAAACTGCGGAATCGGGTAGAAAATTTGTAGATGAGGTAAGCAAACTTATCCCATCGTTCGACAAGGAATTTGAAGGGGAAATCGATATGAAAGGAACCCTGGAAGCTAGAGGCCCCAAGAGAGTTGTATCAAGATCAACTAACATAAATGCCTTAACGAATTCGTATATAGTTATGCAGACTGTTAATCTGGTTGGTTAATTGGCTGGAAAGTTATTTATTGTGCTGCGAGAAGTTGGAAGTGTTCTGCTCCCTAAGTTCTTTCCAGCGTGCGTGATACTGCAAGGGTAGCAGGGAATATTTACGTCACAGTTGGCAAGAAGCGGAAAATTCACGTAAGAGAACTACATCTACGATATGAGCGCTGGTTTTGGCCAATACCTGGTCAAAACAACTTCTTTTTGTTTGATTCCTGGTCAGCGTACAAAAATCGTAGGGTACTAGCCCCCATGAAAAGTGTGTGACATTACAATTCATATCACTGGACAAATTCAGTCTCTGCATGTTTGTATTTTCCGTGTCAATAAAACATATTATCGCACTGTCTGCAGCTACACCTTAAGGAATAACCAGTTCTGTGACAGACTGTTTCACATTCGTTTGCATGCCATCACGTTCCATCAGTTCTCATCAGCCCCTTCCACCAATATGATTCTATATGTAAATGATAATTAATTGAAACCCTCAGGTGCCGACAGGTGTTGCTGACATACCTTGATGGACAGCTGAAAATGTGTGCCCCGACCGGGATTCGAACCCGAGAACTCCTGCTTACATGGCAGACACCTGCCGGCAGCTGAGGGTTTCAAATAATTATCATTTATTCTAGAGAAGCTGCACAGTCATCAATGGTATCTGTTCTTTCGAGAAAGTTACTATCTTCATATATAGTTAAATGGCTACCCGCCATTGACCTTCGTCTTTGCGCGTGCGCACAGGTTGCTCGAACTCTTACGGGATTCGTCAACTTAAGTGGGCGCGAGTAACGTGTGGTTGGTCAAAGTACCTATTAGGAACATAAGTATGTAGATTGTGGACGGTTGGGAATGTGGGTCTCACGGGAAGCGTGCGAGGGATAAGTCCCTGCAGTCGCCCTATTCATCTGTGTCCTCGGTGGCTCAGATGGGTACAGCGTCTGCCACGCAAGCAGGATATCTCGGGTTCCAATCCCGGTCGGGGCACACATTTTCAGCTGTCCCCATCAAGGTATGTCAACACCTGTCGGCAGTTGAGGGTTTCAATTAATTATCATTTATTCTAGAGAAGCTGCAGGGTCATCAATGGTATCTGTTCTTTCGAGGACAGTTACTATCTTCATATATTCTATATGTATTTTTTAAGAATGGGTACTTAGCTAATCGTCCTGCACGATTTGTAACTCCCAAAGAGCTCGCCTTTGAGCTTTATGATGCAAATGTTTGTGATCACTGTGGCACGCCATTTTTCATTCGGTGTTCATGCTGCAAGTTAACGGTTTGTTTTGAACATTTCTTCAATGTCGACGATGTCTGTTTTGTAAAGTGTAATACAAACATCCGATAGAAGGTTGATATCTACACCTCCCAGACAGCCATTCTTCGGTCGCTCTCCTGATGCACATAGTGAATCATTACCAGCTAATATTTTCCCTGTCATAATACACTAGTGGCCATTAAAATTGCTAAACTAAGAAGAAATGCAGTTGATAAACGGGTATTCATTGGACAATTATATTATACTAGAACTGACATGTGATTACATTTTCACGCAATTTGGGTGCATAGATCCTGAGAAATCAGTACCCAGAACAACCACCTTTGCCCGTAATAACGGCCTTGATACGCCTGGGCATTGAGTCAAACAGAGCTTGGATGGCGTGTACAGGTACAGCTGCCCATGCAGCTTTAACACGATGCCACAGTTCATCAAGAGTAGTGACTGGCGTATTGTGACGAGCCAGTTGCTCGGCCACCATTGACCGGACGTTTTCAATTGGTGAGAGATCTGGAGAATGTGCTGGCCAGGGCAGCAGTCGAACATTTTCTGTATCCAGAAAGGCCCGTACAGGACCTGCAACATGCGGTCGTGCATTACCCTGCTGAAATGTAGGGTTTCGCAGGTATCGAATGAAGGGTAGAGCGACGGGTCGTAACACATCTGAAATGAAAGGTCCACTGTTCAAAGTGCCGTCAATGCGGACAAGAGGTGGCCGATACATGTAGCCAATGGCACCCCATACCATCACGCCGGGTGATACTCCAGTATGGCGATGACGAATACACGCCTCCAATGTGCGTCCACCGCGATGTCGCCAAACGCGGATGCGACCATCATGATGCTGTGAACAGAACCTGGATTCATCCGAAAAAATGACGTTTTGCCATTCGTGTACCCAGGTTCGTCGTCGAGTACACCATCGCAGGCGCTCGTGATGGAGCATCAAAGCTAATCGCAGCCATAGTCTCCGAGCTGAAGTCCGTGCTGCTGCAAACGTCGTCGAACTGTTCGTGCAGATGGTTGTTGTCTTGCAAACGTCCCCATCTGTTGACTCAGGGATCGAGACGTGGCTGCACGATTCGTTACAGCCATGCGGATAAGATGCCTGTCATCTCGACTGCTAGTGAGACGAGGCCGTTGGGATCCAACACGGCGTTCCGTATTACGCTCCTGAACCCGCCAATTCCATATTCTGCTAACAGTCATTGGATCTCGACGAACGCGAGCAGCAATGTCGCGATGCGATAAACCGCAATCGCGACAGGCTAGAATCCGACCTTTATCAAAGTCGGAAACGTGATGGTACGCATTTCCCCTCCCTACACGTGGCATCACGACAACGTTTCACCAGACATCGCCGGTCAACTGCTGTTTGTGTATGAGAAATCGGTTTGAAACTTTCCTCATGTCAGCACGTTGTAGGTGTCGCCACCGGCGCCAACCTTGTGTGAATGCTCTGAAAAGCTGATCATTCGCATGTCACAGCATCTTCTTCCTGTCGTTTAAATTTCGCGTCTGTAGCATGTCATCCTCGTGGTGTAGCAATTTTAATGGCCAGTAGTGTAGTTAACACAACACTTACGCAAAGGAGGCTCGCTAAAGATTGAAAATGGGACCTCGCACTCAAGGGGTCCCTTGTGAGAGTCGGAATATGGCTTTAGGTACAGTGTGAGATAATAGTTTGATACCGATGTTTTAATCAACGCATTAATTCCTCTAGACAGCAAAAATGTATTTTAGTACACGAACAAAAGGAGGAGAGCCGCGCGCCTTGTGAAGCCCACGTTGAGGCTGCGGCGGCGCGCCGCGTGCAGACACCTGAGTGTGACCCGCGGGCGGCTTTCCCGGCCGGCAGACGCTCCCGCGGAGAAAGTCCATCTGCGAGGCGAGGTGTCTGGCCGTGTGTGAGCAGCGCCGCCCAACTGGGGAACAGGGTCGATCTCTCTGCCATCTCGCTTTCATCACGCGCGCCGCGGGCCGCCGACCTATTCCGCAACGCCGCCGCAGCCGCCGCCGCCGCCTTCGCCCTGAATGCCTAATGGCCAAGGACGGCGGGCGGCTGCAGAAGCGCACCCGCGCCGCCATCCCGCTGCCAACACATCGCCCCCGTACTTTCGCCGAGTGCGTGCCGTCCACACGCCGCACTGGAAACGACCACCACGTGCTTCCTCCCTCCCCCGCTGATGGCCAGACACCCAGGCTGCAGCGACTCGCGTCTCATCAGCGGGCGCCGGTGTCGTACGTCCTGCTATGCGACTTCTGCTGCACGCGCAGACCTCTACATCTACATCTACATCCATACTCGGCAAGCCACCTGACGGTGTGTGGCGGAGGGTACCTTGAGTACCTCTGTCGGTTCTCCCTTCTATTCCACTCTCGTATTGTTCGTGGAAAGCAAGATTGTCGGTATGCCTCTGTGTGAGCTCTAATCTCTCTGATTTTATCCTCATGGTCTCTTCGCGAGATATACGTAGGAGGGAGCAATATACTGCTTGACTATTCGCTGAAGGTATGTTCTCGAAACTTCAACAAAAGCCCGTACCGAGCTACTGAGTGTCTCTCCTGCAGATTCTTCCACTGGAGTTTATCTATCATCCCCGTAGCGCTTTCGCGATTACTAAATGATCCTGTAACGAAGCGCGCTGTTCTCCGTTGGATCTTCTCTATCTCTTCTATCGACCCTATCTGGTACGGATCCCACACTGCTGAGCAGTATTCAAGCAGTGGGCGAACAAGCGTACTGTAACCTATTTCTTTTGTTTTCGGACTGCATTTCCTTAGGAGTCTTCCAATGAATGTCAGTCTGGCATCTGCATTACCGACGATCAACTTTATATGATCATTCCATTTTAAATCACTCCTAATGCCTACTCCCAGATAATTTATGGAATTAACTGCTTTCAGTTGCTGACCTGCTATATTGTAGCTAAATAATAAGGGATCTTTCTTTCTCTGCATTCGCAGCAGACTACACTTGTCTACATTGAGATTCAATTGCCATTCCCTGCACCGTGCCTCAATTCACTGCAAATCCTCCTGCATTTCAGTACAATTTTCCATTGTTACCACCTCTCGATATACTACAGCATCATCCGCAAAAAGCGTCAGGTTACATTTGAGCTTACAGGACAAAATAGCACCCTCGTAGCTGTGTAGCGCTGTAGACGGCGAAGAACTGGTACCTGGAGGTCTTGTGGACACCCCCTCCCCTCCCCCAACAGTCGTTGTAAGTCGAGCCGTGTACATCAGTCATGTGTATGCAATCAGTACAGTAACAGGGTCGACGCTAACACGTGACAGATGGGAGCTACTGAGTTTGTAAGTGCACGTGACCTCGCTGTGAAAGAAGCCGCCATATTTGTTGGTGTCTACATGTGTTGTCTACATAGTTCCGCGTAGTCATCGCGTACACAACTTTCCCACTAGAGCGCGCCCCGCTAAGCACAACAGCGCAGGCGCAGCGCTCGTCCGTCTCCGCACTACGAGGTGGCGCTGTCTTAAGGACGGACCAAATTCTGCTTCCGCCGATCCGCGTATTAATATGTCACGCAGCCAATGAGATTGCTGCTAATGTAGAACCTTTTCTCCTCGCGGATCACACTCGCGCAGTGATACATGAACACGCGAGGTATTGTAACGAGTGTAGAGACCTCCGATTAGTCAGTCTGCATTTGTCTGCATTAGTCTGTAGTCAAGTTTCAGTCTGCGCCTAATAAGATTATCATATTCCTGTAGATAGCCATGAAGATAAATGAATAAACACTTTGTCAAGTATCAGAGATATGTGAGAATAAGATTAACATACCAAGACGAAAGGAACTTCAGATTGTCAATTGTAAATAGCATCCAGAATCACGTTAAGTAATGTTTATGCTTATTATTATTTTAATAAAAATGTGTGAAAATTAATCAAGTTCTGTTTAAAGTTGCTCACTGTCAATCTGCTACTCTAAGCGTGAAGGTGGCATTTCTATCGTCTGACCTAACGGCAGAAGATAAACACGCCACGATAAGACCACGAGACGTATTGCTGACACTCACCTACTTCGTTAGAGCGACAAGTCAAATAATCTGATGGTGTGTGTACCGAAGGTCTTACAGTACGCTCACCTCAACATGTCTGCAAGGTACAGTGTACCACTGCAGGCACGAAACGCGACATGGCAACAGCATTCGTAAAAAGATCCTGACCGCTAGAAAAATGGTTCAAATCGCTCTGAGCACTATGGGTACAGTGTACCACTGCAGCCACGAAACGCGACATGACAACAGCGTTCGTAAAAAGATCCTGACCGCTAGAAAAATGGTTCAAATGGCTCTGAGCACTATAGAACTTAACTTCTAAGGTCATTAGCCCCCTTGAATTTAGAACTACTTAAACCTAACTAACCTAAGGACATCACACACATCCATTCCCGAGGCAGGATTCGAACCTGCGACCGTAGCAGTCGTGCGGCTCCTGTCTGAAGCGCCTAGAACCGCTCGGCCACCGCGGCCGGCTGACCGCTAGAGGCCAGTCATGCCTTGTCAGTGACAGTCGGTTTCAATTCCGACTGGAGTTGCTGCTGTTTGTGAATGCAGGCCTCCTTAACCAGTTTCCGAACGGAACTGCACGCAATGGACGTTTGGAGTCCGGTGCCTCGCAAAATCCCAATGCTTACTTCACCGTGTAAAACTACAGCTCCTTAATGGACTGGCTAAACAACACAGAAACTCGACGGCAGTTGACTGCAGCCGCGCAGGATTAGCCGAGCGGTCTGAGGCGCTTCAATCATGGACTGTGTGGCTGGTCCCGTCGGAGGTTCGAGTCCTCCCTCGGGCATGGGTGTGTGTGTTTGTCCTTAGGATAATTTAGGCTAAGTAGTGTGTGAGCTTAGGGACTGATGACCTTATCAGTTAAGTCCCATAAGATTTCACACACATTTGAACAGTTGACTGGAGGCACCTAGTCAGCCCGAGAAGTAGCCATAATGCCTTTTTCCAATTATACAGGACGCCGAGTGTACTTATGGACCAATGACGGGATAGTTCAGACCAGAAGTGGTTCTCTGATGCTTTGCGAGTGTTTATCCCACAATGGCTTGGAGCTTCTCACTCAGATTGAAAATGAAAAAAAAGGATGTTTATTTCTACATTTTCGATGACGAATTGTTGCTGTCCCTTCTACAGCTTAGAGACGAGTGTGCTGTGGATACCCCCATCCAGAGATTGTAATTGTCTTGTTCACAGGGCTGATAGACACCGGTACGTTCTTGGTTTGAGAAACAAGCAGGCACCCAATCACGCTTCGACTTCCGTGCGAAATCGTCCGACTTCACCGTATTTTACGGACCTTAAGACGCACTTTTTTCTTCGAAATATTGCACCCAGAATTCAGATGTGTCTTATACGCGAAATTAGTATAAAATGTTCAGTGTCCCATTGAAAATTCTCTCGCTAGTCTTCAAGATTGCCACATATTCGATGCCGCGGGGAACCTACCTCTATCTGGCAACACTGATTTCGACTGGCAGCAGCAGTGCACCGATGCGACGAACATGAGTCGGGCGGATTCACAAATGTGCTAACACTGTCTCCCTCTCGCTGCGCCATCACAAAACCAGAACACTGTCTAGCCTATGAAGCGTCATTGCAGTCTACGGTGCCAGAGCATGATAAACAAAGTAAGAGCCTAAGCAATCACACCAGCTGCGTGGCTGGATTGAAGAGTTTTTTAGCAAACAGAACACAGCATGTTGTTATCAATGGAGAGACGTCTACAGACGTTAAAGTAACCTCTGGCGTGCCACAGGGGAGTGTTATGGGACCGTTGATTTTCACAATATATATAAATGACCTAGTAGATAGTGTCGGAAGTTCCATGCGGCTTTTCGCGGATGATGCTGTAGCATATAGAGAAGTTGCAGCATTAGAAAATTTTAGCGAAATGCAGGAAGATCTGCAGCGGATTGGCACTTGGTGCAGGGAGTGGCAACTGACCTTTAACATAGACAAATGTAATGTATTGCGAATACATAGAAAGAAGGATCCTTTATTGTATGATTATGTGATAGGGGAAAAAACACTGGCAGCAGTTACTTCTGTAAAATGTCTGGGAGTATGCGTGCGGAACGATTTGAAGTGGAATGATCATATAAAATTAATTGTTGGTAAGGCGGGTACCAGGTTGAGATTCATTGGAAGAGTCCTTAGAAAATGTAGTCCATCAACAAAGGAGGTGGCTTACAAAACACTCGTTCGACCTATACTTGAGTATTGCTCATCAGTGTGGGATCCGTACCAGATCGGGTTGACGGAGGAGATAGAGAAGATCCAAAGAAGAGCGGCGCGTTTCGTCACAGGGTTATTTGGTAACCGTGATAGCGTTACGGAGATGTTTAAGAAACTCAAGTGGCAGACTCTGCAAGAGAGGCGCTCTGCATCGCGGTGTAGCTTGCTGTCCAGGTTTCGAGAGGGTGCGTTTCTGGATGAGGTATCGAATATATTGCTTTCCCCTACTTATACCTCCCGAGGAGATCACGAATGTAAATTTATAGAGACTCGAGCGCGCACGGAGGCTTTCCGGCAGTCGTTCTTCCCGCGAACCATACGCGACTGGAACAGGAAAGGGAAGTAATGACAGTGGCACGTAAAGCGCCATCCGCCACACACCGTTGGGTGGCTTGCGGAGTATAAATGTAGATGTGGATGTAGATATAGATGTAGAATACGGTTGCCGTTACTCTCTGACCAGTGGTGCGCAATGAGAAAGAGTTGCAGGGAGTCCTTACTCGTCGTCGGATGTCAGGTGCAGACGTAAATGGGGTACCGTGCGCTTGGTGCACGGTACGGCGTTCTCCCTTGTGGTGGTCACACGTGGTCGACTGGAAACTTGGCGACGAGCATGTCTACTCTGAATATTCTCGTACAGTCCAACATTTGAGCCACTGTCACCTACGAATGCCCCACAAATCTGGATACTGCACGAATCGACCAGCTGGCCGAATGGAGACGCATAATGAACCCCCTTTTAAACTCTGTCAGATGCTGGCAAAGCTGCCTCATACGTGTACGCGGCGTCTCTCGGTCATTCACAGTGATCACTAAAAATCTGACTCTTCTCTCGCACTTTATATGTCTTATCAGGGCTGATAGCCGGCCACTGTGGCCATACGGTTCTAGGCGCTTTGGTCTGGAACCGCGTGACCGCTACGGTCGCAGGTTCGAATCCTGCCTCGGGGATGGATGTGTGTGATGTCCTCAGATTAGTTAGGTTTAGGTAGTTCTAAGTTTTAGGGGATTGATGACCTCAGATGTTGAGTCCCATAGTGCTGAGAGCCATTTGAAGCATTTCAGGGCTGATAACAAAACTAAACACGAACAACACTGATGCACACTGGTGACCGTTCTACTTGTCGCAGAAAATTCCTAGTCTAATTACACTGCTGGCCATTAAAATCGCTACGGCAAGAAGAAATGCAGATGATAAACGGGTATTCATTGGACAAATATATTATACATTTTCACGCGATTTAGGTGCATAGATCCTGAGATATCAGTACCCAGAAGAACCACCTCTGGCCGTAATAACGGTCTTGACACGCCTGAGCATTGAGTCAAACAGAGCTTGGATGGCGTGTACAGGTACAGTTGCCCATGGAGCTTCAACGCGATACCAGAATTCATCAAGAGTAGTGACTGGCGTATTGTGACGAGCCAGTTGCTCGGCCACCATCGACCAGACGTTTTCAATTGGTGAGAGATATGGAGAATGTGCTGGCCAGATCAGCAGTCGAACATTTTCTGTATCCAGAAAGGCCAGTACAGGACCTGGAACATGCGGTCGTGCATTATCCTGCTGAAATGTAGGCTTTCGCAGGGATCGAATGAAGGGTAGAGCCACGGGTCATAACACATCTGAAATGTAACGTCCACTGTTCAAAGTGCCGTCAGTGGGAACAAGAGGTGACCGAGACGTGTAACCAATGGCACCCCATACCATCACGCCGGGTGATACGCCAGTATGGCGATGACGAATATACGCTTCCAATGTGCGTTCACGGCGATGAAGCTAATCACGGATGCGACCGTCATAATGCTGTAAACAGAACCTGGTTTCATCCGAAAAAATGACGTTTTGCCATTCGTGCACCCAGGTTCGTCGTCGAGTACACCATCGCAGGCGCTCCTGTCTGTGATGGAGCGTCAAAGGTAATCGCAGCCATAGTCTCCGAGCTGATAGTCCATGCTGCTGTAAACGTCGTAGAACTGTTGGTGCAGATGGTTGTTGTCTTGCAAACGTCCCCATCTATTGACTCAGGGATCGAGACGTGGCTGCACGATCCGTTACAGCCGTGCGGATAAGACGCCTGTCATCTCGACTGCTAGTGATACGAGGCCGTTGGGATCCAGCAGGGCGTTCCGTATTACCCTCCTGAACCCACCGATGCCATATTCTGCTAACAGTCATTGGATCTCGACCAATGCGAGCAGGAATGTCGCGACACGATAAACCGCAATCGCCATATGGTACAAGCCGACCTTTATCAAAGTCGGAAACGTGATGGTACGCATTTCTCCTGGTTACACGAGGCATCACAACAACGTTTGACTAGGCAACGCCGGTCAACTGCTGTTTTTGTATGAGAAACGGGTTGGAAACTTTCCTCATGTCAGCACGTTGTAGGTGTCGCCACCGGTGCCAACCTTGTGTGAATGCTCTGAAAAGTTAATGATTTCGATATCGCAGCATCTTCTTCCTGTCAGTTAAATTTCGCGTCTGTAGCACGTCATCTTCGTGGTGTAGCAATTTTAATGGCCAGTAGTGTATTTAGATACCTGCGAATGGTGTGTACCTATAGGAAAATGTTCATGACATCCGATCACTTGTTCTGGTGCTTCGCAGTATTTCTTTTTTTTTTTTTTATTTTTTTTTATTTTTTATTTTTATTTTTTTTTACAGGATGTGTAAACGTCCTGAAATGGGTACAAGGAAGTTTGGCTGGAGAGCCCCTGTGGAAGGGCTGACAAGCACTTCGGCTGTTGCAGGAATGAGCGTGCTGCGCCGCGATGGGCAACTCGTCGTCGCAGTGGCAGCAGCAGCAGCAGCAGTTGTCGCGGCAGCAGCAGCCGCCGGCGCCGCAGCAGTCGTGGGCCAACTCGTACCCGCGGGAGGGCCGCGGCCGGCCGCCCGGGCTGTCGGCGCTGGGGCCCGGCGTGGCCAAGGTGCTGCCCGAGCGGGAGCCCGGCCGCCGCCTCAGGCTCACCGACAACGGCGCCATCCTGAGCGGCGGGGGCACCATCAGCGGCCGCCGAGACCAGGTGGGCAGTCTCTTCTCTTCTCCTGTACTCTGGCCTCGCCAGCGGACGTTCATGTCAACATTCGTGTGGCGAAATAAATCCCGGGTGAACAGCCTGGTATGAGTGTGCATAGGGCACAATATTTCGGCAATCGACCACGTTGCCGTCATCAGGTGCGCTGATGTACTGACCGGCGGTGGGCCGGCGCCATGTATATACAGCGTGTTACAAAAAGGTACGGCCAAACTTTCAGGAAACTCTCCTCACACACAAATAAAGAAAAGATGTTACGTGGACATGTGTCCGGAAACGCTTAATTTCCATGTTAGAGCTCATTTTAGTTTCGTCAGTATGTACTGTACTTCCTCGATTCACCGCCAGTTGGCCCAATTGAAGGAAGGTAATGTTGACTACGGTGCTTGTGTTGACATGCGACTCATTGCTCTACAGTGCTAGCATCAACCACATCAGTATGTAGCATCAACAGGTTAGTGTTCATCACGAACGTGGTTTTGCAGTCAGTGAAATGTTTACAAATGCGGAGTTGGGAGATGCCCATTTGACGAATGGATTAGCACGGGGCAATATACGTGGCACGGTACGTTTGTATCGAGACAGATTTCCAGAACGAAGTTGTCCCGACAGGAAGACGTTCGAAGCAATTGATCGGCGTCTTAGGGAGCACGGAACATTCCAGCCTATGACTCGCGACTGGGGAAGACCTAGAACGACGACGACACCTGCAATGGACGAGGCAATTCTTCGTGCAGATGACGATAACCCTAACGTCAGCGTCAGAGAAGTTGCTGCTGTACAAGGTAACGTTGACCGCGTCACTGTATGGAGAGTGCTACGGGAGAACCAGTCGTTTCCGTACCATATACAGCGTGTGCAGGCACTATCAGCAGCTGATTGGCCTCCACGGGTACACTTCTGCGAATGGTTCATCCAACAATGTGTCAATCCTCATTGCAGTGCAAATGTTCTCTTTACGGATGAGGCTTCATTCCAACGTGATCAAATTGTAAAATTTCACAATCAGCATGTGTGGGCTGACGAGAGAATCCGCACGCAATTGAGCAATCACGTCATCAACACAGATTTTCTGTGGTTTGGGCAGGCATTGTTGGTGATGTCTTGATTCGGCCCCATGTTCTTCCACCTACGCTCAATGGAGCACGTTATCATGATTTCATACGGGATACTCTACCTGTGCTGCTAGAACATGTGCCTTTACAAGTACGACACAACACGTGGTTCATGCACGATGGAGCTCCTGCACATTTCAGTCGAAGTGTTCGTACACTTCTCAACAACAGATTCGGTGACCGATGGATTGGTAGAGGCGGACCAATTCCATGGCCTCCACGCTCTCGTGACCTCAATCCTCTTGACTTTCATTTATGGGGGCATTTGAAAGCTCTTGACGACGCAACCCCGGTACCAAATGTAGAGACTCTTCGTGCTCGTATTGTGGACGGCTGTGATACAATACGCCATTCTCCAGGCCTGCATCAGCTCATCAGGGATTCGATGCGACGGAGGGTGGATGCGTGTATCCTCGCTAAAGGAGGACATTTTGAACATTTCCTGTAACAAAGTGTTTGAAGTCACGCTGGTACGTTCTGTTGGTGTGTGTTTCCATTCCATGATTAATGTGATTTGAAGAGAAGTAATAAAATGAGCTCTTACACGGAAAGTAAACGTTTCCGGACACATGTCCACATAACATATTTTCTTTCTTTGTGTGTGAGGAATGTTTCCTGAAAGTTTGGCCGTACCTTTTTGTAAGACCCTGTATAGGACAATCCCCCTCCCGCTCCTCCCTCAGGCGCTTCCTATGAGTCGGTGCGGTCCAGGTACAGCGTCCGTTCTCCCGCCGTCTGGGCGCTGCGTCCTAGGTCCTCTCCTTCAGAAGGGTCTGCCGGCATCGCTCTCGTTATTCTTCCCTCCTCCCCCGAAGTCGGTACACTCTGTGAAATATCCCTTTTCTTCTTAATCCGAGTGATCGCGGGTTCGCACGCCTTGCTAAGGATGTAACCGCTGCCACGATTTAGTTGTGGCTCCCTTACTCTGATCTCTATGGCTTCTTTGATGACACAGTCCCAGTATTTGGAAGTCTGTGTCAGGACTTTGGTTTGGTCGTATTCCATGCTGTGGAGTTCCGACAGGCAATGCTCGTCGATTGCCGACTTATTGGGCTGTTGCAGTCTAGTGTGCCGTTTATGTTCTCGGCATCGGTCCTCAATGGTACGAATGGTCTGCCCTATGTATAAACTACCGCATTGGCAAGGTATCTGATAAACCCTTGATTTACGTAGACCAAGGTTGTCCCTGACATTACCAAGAAGGTTCTTGGTTTTGCTTGGAGGACGGAAGATGGTTTTCACTTGCTGTTTGCGTAAAATGCGTCCAATTTTTCCGGATAAGGCCCCACAAAACGGAATAATAACCAAGGCCACCTCCTCCTGAGGTTCATCCTCAGTTTCCGCCGGTGCTGCAGGTGTGGGATGTAGAGCCATATACACGGCGCCGACCCCCCGTTCAGTACATCAGCGAACCTGATGATGGCAACGTGGTCGATTGCCGAAATATTGTGTCCTGTGCACACTCATACCAGGCTGTTCACCTGAGATTTATTTCGTCTTGAAATATGCCTGGAGAAATTGAAGAATCACACAACATACTTGTGTCTTGGTCTTCCTCCACAAGAGTTAGCCCCCCCCCCCCCCCTCGCCACCTCTTACTTTCGTCCACTACCTAACGGACGATTCGTCGATACTTCAGGATGTACCCTAGCAACCGGTCCCTTCTTTTAGTCGGCTGCACATAAACTTCTTTTGTCCCCAATTTCTTTCAGTACCTCCCCATTAGCTACTCGACCTACCAACCTAATCTTCAGTATTCTTCTGTGACATCACATTTCAAAAGCTTCTGTTCTCTATGAGAAAAAGTACCACCACAGCTGTATCTTGAGAATGTATTTATTCTATCTCAGGACTATTTTCGGCGGCACACTACCGCCATCCTCGGGCCCCACCACTGCCAAAAGAGTATTTTCTTGGCGCATTTACTGTGGAATCCTTGTTACTAGCATGCATGGGCAAGCTTTCATCAAGAGTCTATACTCCACTGCGCCGAGAATCACTCCTTTGGCAGTGGAGGGACCTGAGGATGGCGGTAATGTGCCGCCGAAACCATTCGTGTGATAGAACGAAGACATTGTCAAGATACAGCTTTGGTGACACTTTCTCTCTTATATATTATGCATTATTATATTATATATTATTATATTCCCGTCAGAGAGGTCACAGTTCGTAGTAATTGACGGAAAGTCATCGAGTAAAACAGAAGTCATTCCCGGCGTTCCCCAAGGTAGTGTTATAGGCTCTTTGCTGTTCCTTATCTATATAAACGATTTGGGGGACAACCTGAGCAGCCGTCTTACGTTGTTTGCAGATGACGCTGCCGTTTATCCACTAATAAAGTCATCAGAAGATCAAAACAAACTGCAAAACGATTTAGAAGAAATATCTGAATGGTGTGAAAAATGGTATTTGACCCTTAATAACGACAAGTGTGAGATCATCCACATGAGTGCTAGAAGGAACTCGTTAAACTTCGGTTACACGATAAATCAGTCTAATCTAAAAGCCGTAAATTCAATGAAATACTTAGGTATTACAATTACAAACAACTTAAATTGGAAGGAACACGTAGAAATTGTTGTGGGGAAGGCTAACCAAAGGCTGCGTTTTATTGGCAGGACACTTAGAAAATGTAACAGACCTAGTAAGGAGACTGCCTACACTACGCTTGTCCGTCCTAGAGTACTGCTGCGCGGTGTGTGATCCTTAGCAGATAGGACTGACAGAGTACATGGAAAAAGTTGAAAGAAAGGCAGCACGTTTTGTATTATCGCGAAATATGGGAGAGAGTGTCACAGAAATGACACTGGATTTGGGCTGGACATCATTTAAAAAAGGCGTATTTCGTTGCGACGGAATCTTCTCAAGAAATTCCAATCACCAACTTTCTCCTCCGAATGCGAAAATATTTTGTTGACACCGACCCACATAGGGCGGAACGATCACCACGATAAAATAATGGAAAGCAGAGCTCGTTCGGAAAGATATAGGTGTTCATTGTTTCCGCGCGCTATACGAGATTGGAATAATAGAAAATTGTGAAGGTGGTTCGATGAATCCTCTGCCAGGCTCTTAAATGTGATTTGCAGAGTATCCATGTAGATGCAGATGAGTTGAAGTCCCTCGTCCATGCAATAACATGGACATCCATAAATGGAACTTCTATTCTCTTCTTGTCTGAATTGTTTATCGTCCACGTTTCACTTCCGTATGAGACTACACCTTCATAAAAGACTCGTAACACTGAATTTGTATTTGATGTTAACAAATTCCTCTGTTTTAGAAGTGCTTTCCTTGCTACTGCCAGTGTGCATTTTATATCCTTTCCACATCGGCCGTCATCAGTTTTTTACTCCCCAAATAGCAAAACTCATCTACTACTTTCCGTGTCTCGTTCCCTGATCTAATTCGCTCGGCATCGGCTGATGCAATTCGACTACATTCCACTATTCTTGTCTTGCTTGCTTATATCCTCTTTCCAAGACACTGTCCATTCCGTCCAACTGATCTTCCGAGTCCTTTGCCGTCTCTAGGAGAATCTTAGTTTTAGTCGCAAGCCGCAATGTTTTTATTCCTTCTCCCTGAACTTTAATTCTGTTTGCAAATTTTTCTTTCCTTTCCTTTAGTGCTTTCTCAGCATACATGTTTAATAACATCGGGGTTACGCTACAAGTGTATCTCACTCGATCCTCAAGTATTCCCTGGCTTTCATGTCTTCTGTAGTAGGACCCTGGATAAAATGTAGATAACATTTGGCCGTCTGTGTTTTATCTCTGTTACCTTTACAGTTTCAAAGATTGTATCTAAGTCTCAATTCGAAATTACTACATAGCATTGCGTAATACGTGACTGACTACAGGCTGGGATTCCAGAGCACGTAATATTAGTTTGTCCCGTATGATATATGTCAGGCAGCAAATTCTTTTAGAAGATTTGTATAACTTGCTAATTCACCGAAAGTTATGGTTGTCAGTGGACACAACTACAAGCTGAGTTTGAAAAATCTCCGTGACTTACTTGCGTGACCTTTTGCCAGTGATATGTGTTATTCTATATTTAAATATCATCGATACGTATTTGTTTGTTTGCACGTATTATTAATGAGTAGAAGGCAGTGTGTGTGTGTGTGTGTGTGTGTGTGTGTGTGTGTGTGTGTAAGCGGAGCGAGTGAATTACCATACCGATTGTCGCTGAAAAACTACAGGCCCATCCTGAGACGAGTGCAATGAAATGTATTGTTGTGAGTCTCCGGGAGTTTGAAACCTACATTTCTGATGCTGTTTCTGACACTCCAAGTATGGCCATTCGATAGAAGGCTGCAAAAGCATGGCTGCGTCGTAATGGATACGTCGACCAGACGTATACAGGTTTCATAAAATTACAGTTTGCGGAGTCACGGGAAGAGCAACTTAAAACACAGGAAAGCAAACGAGTGGGAACTTGAGTGGACGGAGCTACAAAACGATGAAGAATTCATGCTAGATTCTGTTACATCAGGGGAACGTTAAAACTGAAATACTTTGACAAAAGCCAGGACATGGTGCATCTCAGTCAGCAGAGATCGTTACCCATACCTGCAATATTTGTTTGAAACTGAGGAACGGTACTAAGAAATGTGTAACCGTCGACAGGCCGGGCAACACGAACACTTCCACTTATGGCAGAAATTAGGGAGTAAGTTCCTTCTGAAGATTTGCATGACTCTGCAAAAGATCCAGAACGATGGTCCTCAATTGACACAGCTGTTCAACTTCGTAACGCCTCCTGCCTGTGCCATGTGTTACTTTTTCAATTTTAGTTTTATCTGCACGTATTTGTTTGTTGTTGTTGTTGCTGTTGTTGTTGTTGTGGTCTTCAGTCCTGAGACTGGTTTGATGCAGCCCTCCATGCTACTCTATCCTGTGCAAGCTTCTTCATCTCCCAGTACTTATTGCAACCTACATCCTTCTGAATCTGCTTAGTGTATTCATCTCTTGATCTCCCTCTACGATTTTTACCCTCAACGCTGCCCTCCAATGCTGAATTTGTGATCCCTTGATGCCTCAGAACATGTCCTACCAACCGGTCCCTTCTTCTTGTCAAGTTGTGCCACAAACTCCTCCCCAATTCAATTCAATACCTCCTCATTAGTTATGTGATCTACCCATCTAATCTTCAGCATTCTTCTGTAGCACCGCATTTCGAAAGCTTCTATTCTCTTTTTGTCCAAACTATTTATCGTCCACGTTTCACTTCCATACATGGCTACACTCCATACAAATACTTTCAGAAACGACTTCAAAAAAATGGTTCTGAGCACTATGGGACTTAACATCTATGGTCATCAGTCCCCTAGAACTTAGAACTAGTTAAGCCTAACTAACCTAAGGACATCACACAACACCCAGCCATCACGAGGCAGAGAAAATCCCTGATCCCGCCGGGAATCGAACCCGGGAACCCGGGCGTGGGAGCGAGAACGCTACCGCACGACCACGAGATGCGGGCAGAAACGACTTCCTGACACTTAAATCTATACTTGATGTTAACAAATTTCTCTTCTTCAGAAACGCTTTCCTTGCCATTGCCAGTCTACATTTTATATCCTCTCTGCTTCGACCATCATCAGTTATTTTGCTCCTCAAATAGCAAAACTCCTTTACTACGTAAAGTGTGTCATTTCCTAATCTAATTCCCTCAGCATCACCCGACTTAATTCGACTACATTCCATTATCCTCGTTTTGCTTTTGTTGATGTTCATCTTTGTTAGTATGTTTGTTAGTACAGTGGTATTATACACCAATGAGGCAAAACATTACGACCACATGCTTGACAGACGTGTCTATCCGCCCCCCTAAATTTTCAAATGTTTGTGAGTTAAGGGCCCAAACTGCAGAGGTCAACGGTCCCTAGGCTTACACACTACTTAAAGTAACTTAAACTAACCTATGCTAAGAACAACACACACACCCATTCCCGAGGGAGGACTCGAACCTCATGCGGGAGGGGCTGCGCAGTCAGTGACATGGCGTCTTTGACGGCGCGGCTACTCCGCACGGCTATCCACTCCAGTACACCAGCTACTCTTCGTGTTATGTGTTCGCGAGTTGCTTGCTAGGTTTACGGAGATATGTGGCCCGCATGTATACGTACAGGTGACGCAGTTCCGAAAAATTGCGGACCGATGGTTTGCTGGCGCCCGATAGCGTCCGTCATTTGTTTCATCGGGTTCAGACCAGGCGAGTAGGGGGCCAAGTCATCAACGTGCGTGCAAGCCATCTTCCTCAAACCACTGTAGCACGACGCTATGTGCCTTGTGACACGGGCAGTTATCAAGTTGGAAGATAGCATCCCCATTGGGAAGACATCGAGCGTGAAGGGATTCAGATGGTACGCTGCGATTACTGCCACAGGTCCCATGAAAGCCCAGGTGAATGTTTCCCACGGCGTAACACTACTCCCAACAGCCTGCGCTCGAATAGCGGTGGACGTTTCGAGCAGCGGTTCGCCCTGATGGCGACGTTTCCTGGCACGACTGTCGACCTGGTGTAACAAGAAACGTGATTCCGCGGACCGGTCGACACATCTACATCGATCCACTTTCCAATGTCGATGACTCCGTGTCCGCTGCAGTCACGGCGTGGCTGGGTCAACGTGGGAATACGCAGGGGATGTCTGCTGCTGAGCCCCATGTTCATCAACGTTCGCTGAACCAGCGCCGTACCCCGTCGTCAGCGCTGCTCTATAGAGTGTGGAAACCGCGACCTCCACCCCTACGCTGTGTGACGGGTCGCGGACGTCCAGCACCTCGTCGCCTGCTCGCAGTTCCACCGCCCTACGGCCAATTTCCACGGATGCTAACGACAGTAGCTCGCCAGAAGCAGATCGTCTGTGCCGTTTCCTCGGGTTCCAGGCGCCTGACAACAATCTGCCCCGTGTCACTGTCGCGTACGTCAGTGGATTTCACAATTTGCGGCCCGTATCGTCGCTAGAGTGACTCCCAATTCGCTTCTGCTTTGCTTACACGTTTTCCGTTCTGCGTCACGTTCCAGCGACGCCAGAAGGCGGCAATAAGTGTGGCGGTGGGCCGTGGACGCAGCGTTTCGTCTCTGCAGTAAATGCCGTGTGGCTAGGACCAGGACCTCCCGTCGGGTAGACCGTTCACCTGCTGCAAGTCTTTCGAGTTGACCCCAGTTCGGCGACTTGGGTGTTGATGGGGATGAAATGATGATGATAAGGACAACACAACACCCAGTCAATGAGCGGAGAAAATCTCCGACCCAGCCGGGCATCGAACCCGGGCCGTTAGGTGTGACATTCCGTCGCGCTGATCACTCAGCTACCAGGGGCGGTCTCTGCAGTGTAAGAACTGCCTGTTACAAGTACTGCCGCGGCAACCCGCATGGACTGATGAGTATTCCAGTAGTGCCGGGACACGTAGCAGGTGGAGACTAGCGAGTACATTAAATATAGGGCACCTGCGTAGGTCTGAAAGCGTGGCAGGGGATTGACTGGACTCGAAGTCTTTCGGAGACAGCTAGCAAACCCTTTATGTGTGTAGGACAGAAAAAATGTGTGCTTTCATCGGGTTTAGATTAGACCAGATTAGATTAGTACTTGTTCCATAGATCATGAATACGACACTTCGTAATTATGTGGAACGTGTCAGGTTAATAAAAGGTGTCTATACAAGATATTACATTACACAAAATATTACATGACACTTAATATTTTTAATTTTTGTTTTTTGTTTTTGGTGGGGGCTGGGAGTAGAAGGAGTTGCCATTAAGAAATTCTTTTAATTTCCTTTTAAATGCTATATGGCTATCTGCCAGACTTTTGCTGCTATTAGGTAAGTGGCCAGAGACTTTAGTGGCAGCATTATTTACCCCCTTCTGAGCCAAAGTTAGATTTAACCTTGAGTAGTGAAGATCATCCTTTCTCCTAGTGTTGTAGCCATGTACACTGCTACTACTTTTGAATTCGTTCAGATTGTTAATAACAAATTTCATAAGTGAATATATATACATATGTCACAAGACTCGTGTTTCTCCCCCAGAATGTTTCCCACAGTTTGAATTCTACAAAGATATTCACAAAATAAAACATTTCCAATATTCGCATCTTCCTCGTTCACTCGCTCAGTCACTCCCGTGCTCTCACATAACAAAACAAAACTGCATATTCATTTTAAAAGGTTCCAGTACTACGTCAAATAAAAATTACAAATGTTATACAATTAAGGATTCTATGTAATTGATTTTACGAGCTAAACTTCACGTAATAGCTCCATACGATATTGAAAGTTAGTCTATTGGCATTACTAGATCAATTCTGAAATAGCTGAATGATTTTTCGTGATTTTCTTCGAACTATGACAAATAACGAAATGAAATTTGAATAGTAACATTTTAACAATAACAAAAAGCAATGTGTGATGTTTCAATAAAACTGGAGAGTAACTTACGTAGCTTATTTAGATTCATAGGGAGTTTAAAAATTCGTAGCATTCTACTGGCAGGCAGCATCTGATGCAGGTGCGTCAGCTGCGTTCGTACTACAGCAAAGAAACGAACGAATCTCCTGCAGCTACTGGACCAGAGGCCTCACTTTACTGCACCTATGATAACACGGAATAACTTGCTACATTACACACTGTATCGAGTAAGAAATGTCGTATGACTGCCAAGCCGCTTCTTTTTATGGCTATCCGTAAAAGCATTTTCGGAACCCAACGGGAACAAAATTTGCGAAAATTTAAGCTATTTGTTGCGATGAATTTCAATTTCCGCTCACTAGCGCTTGTGTTCGAACTCGAAGCGTGATTTTGGAGGAAGGCGCTTTCACAGCGATGACGATGCAGAAAACGATGTCTCACTGGTGGCATCTTTCTGCGAAGAGGGCATAGAAAAGTTGATTTCCCGTTATGACAAATATGTGGAAAATGGTGGCAACTATGTAGAAAAATGGTTTAAGAAATGCTCTTTCTTGCAGAAATAAATTTTGGCCTGAAAAATGTTTTTGTATGTCCTTTTCCAAAACGGTACTTACTTTCTGGAGATACCTCGTACATGCCAGACCGCCGGACATCACTATTAGCGCTCACGCTGTTGCTTTACTCAGAAAGCAAATAAACCAAATTATGTTTATGGAAGCACCGCGACGCCCCTACTGTGACATCCCGACGCCCCCGGGGGCCGCGACGCACAGTTCGAAAACCGCTGAGCTGAAAGAGAGTGACAGCGCGGAACGGACACGTCGACGTGAGACCACAACTGGGTGCCATCTCTGAGGACAGAGCCCCAGATTTCACGGCTTCTCTCCCCCGATTTGAGGAAAGGAGAAATGCACTTGGCTCATGAGGTATTCCGTTCCCCGTCCAGGTCGATTGGCGTAGGTCACGGCAGGACAGAGGCCGGGGAGCTGGCAGCCCGCGAGTTGGCATTCGGCCGCGGCGCGCGCTCCACTTCGCTCCCCCAAAGAACAGAAAAGCCGGGAGCGGCGGCAGCAGCCCGCCAGTGCGCGCCACGTACCACGTGATGTGCAACAAGGCTCTAGCGGCCAGGACGGCGTCCACGCACAGGGTAAGCGGCCGGCAGCTCCGTGGCGATTCCTGCACCGATACGTGATGGCTGACCCTTAGAGGCGGCCGCAGTGTGTGTTCATTCCGTGCGACCGCAGAGGCCAGACAAGTAGCCGACGGTAAAATTTCGGACGGTGCGGTTCCTACGTTCCATTGCCGTATTGCGCGAAGTAAGTTTACTGTGTTCGTCCCACCGATACAGGCGAGAGATTCTTACGGAGTACTGATGTGTTTCGCAGCGTAAGAAATGTGTGGTGAAGGTATAAAGTGCATCTTATCGGCAGTGTTGCAACAATGAACACCTCACCCAGCCAGCTGCCAGGATGGTCTGGAAAGTTCTCGGCCTGCTAGTGAAAGTAAGAACTTAAAAACTGGGTTGTTTTGGAAATCAGCCTTATGCAATCACAATTAGTTTATTTTTACATTTCCCCAGACATGTTTTGACACCAATATGTCATCTTCTGAGGGTTAAATTTTTATTTTCTGTAAAGTACAATATTACATTTGTAATAATTTAACTACTGTAGGCTTAAGAAATACAATATTTGCAGTTTGCATCGTTTTGTTTGGACACTCACCTTCAAATTACATCGCTAATTGAACTGTATTATTATACATCCTTTTTAGTGCCCGTTTTCGTCGTTTTTTTGACAGCATGTCATCTGCAAACTAGCCATGAAGAAAATTATTGCCTATTTGTGGAGAGTTGTTTCGAGGTTAGAGGTTATGTACGTTTCTGTACTTGCATTTTCCGTTCTGTTTCGTGTCCCTGGTTCGTGTCTCAATCAGCTACAATTTAGTGCTTTGCTTTCACTAAGTTCTTTATAAATTTCCGCTCACTACTTCACCTCACAAGCACTTATACAGAATGTGGCGAAATGTGATCTGAGCAGACACTTCTGGCAATACACTTAGCGAGATGTGCCATGTTATTGTCGTTGCTCACTTGTTCATCTTTCGTCTTGTGTGTGTTATGGCGCTGATTTTGAATGTGTGTGTGTGTGTGTGTGTGTGTGTGTGTGTGTGTGTATGTTGTGTGTGTGTGTGTGTGTGTGTGTGTGTGACAGAGAGAGGGGGGGGGGGGAGGCAGAGAGAGATGGAAAGAGGGGGGGGGGGGAGAGAACCAAAAAAACAGAAGTTTTTTTTCCTGTTATGCTTTTTGTAGGGAGTCACCTTTTTATAGTTCATTGAGTGTTCCAAACAGTGTTTTGTTGCACAGTGCTGTATTTTCATTCAGGACTCACTTTCCCTGTATTATTGCTTTTTGTATGTGGTAGTTCTCCTCTATTTTGCGTTTTTGATAGAGATTGTTGCTTCTCTGAGGATCTTAAGATCAGTCTCCATGTTTTTTGGGCGGTGGTTTACTTGTATTAGATGGTTTGCAAAAGTGGAATATGAACTATCACTTCTTAGGGCTCTGAAGCGTTCGGAGTACCTCGTTTTGAAATTTCTACATGTTTGGCCTATGTAGACCGACTGGCATGAACTGCAGGTTAACTGATATATTCCATCTTTGGAGAATTTGTCTGCAGAGGTATTCTTAGATCTTAGATTCTTCTGTACTGTGTTATTTGTGCGGAATGGTATTTGTAGCCCTTGTTTCTTCAGTATGTTTCCCATTCTGCATACGTTTTTGTTGCTGTATGTTAGTGTGTGCCATGCTGTACTCTATGTAGGGTGTTCCTGGTATCCTGTGTTGTAAAATGAGTAAGAACTTATTCTGCTCAGATGGTAGAGCACTTGCCCGCGAAAGGCAAAGGTCCCGAGTTCGAGTCTCGGTCGGGCACACAGTTTTAATCTGCCAAGAAGTTTCATATCAGCGCACACTCCGCTGCAGAGTGAAAATCTCATTCTGGAAACATCCCCCAGGCTGTGGCTAAGCCATGTCTCCGCAGTATCCCTTCTTTCAGGAGTGCTAGTTCTGCAGGTTCGCAGGAGAGCTTCTGTAAAGTTTGGAAGGTAGGAGACGAGATACTGGCAGAAGTAAAGCTGTGAGGACCGGGCGTGAGTCGTGTTTCGGTAGCTCAGATGGTAGATCACTTGCCCGCGAAAGGCAAAGGTCCCGAGTTCGAGTCTCGGTCGGACACACAGTTTTAATCTGCCAGGAAGTTTCATATCAGCGCACACTCTGCTGCAGAGTGAAAATCTCATTCTGGAAGGCAGAAGGGATTGATAACATTTCATCACAATTTCTACAATCATTGGCGGAAGTGACAACAAAACGACTGTTCACCTTGGTGTGTAGAATATATTAATCTGACTTTCGGAAAAATATGATCCACACAATTCGAAGAGTGCAAGAGCTGACAAGTGCGAGAATTTTCGCACAGTCAGCTTAATAGCTCATGCATCCAACTTGATGTCAACAATAATATACAGAAGAATGGAAAAGAAAATTGAGGATGTGCTAGACGACGGTCAGTTTGGCTTTAGAAAAGGTAAAGGCACCCGAGAGGCAATTCTGGCGTTGCGGCTGATAATGAAAGGAAGACTAAAGAAAAATCAAGACTAGTTCATAGGATTTGTCGATCTGGAAAAACTTTCGACAATGTAAAATTGTGCAAGATGTTCGAAATTCTGTGAAAAATAGGGTAAGCTATAGGGAGAGACGGATAATATACAATACGTACAAGAGTCAAGAGGGAATAATAAAAGCGGACGAACAAGAACGAAGGGCTCGGATTAAAAAAGGTGTAAGACAGGGATGCATTCTTTCCCCGTACTGTTCAATCTGTACATCAAAGAAGCAATGATGGAAATAAAAGAAAGGTTCAGGAATGGAATTAAAATTCAAGGTGAAAGAATATCAATGATACGATTCGCTGATGACATTGCTGTCCTGAGTGAAAGTGAAGAAGAATTACAAATGGTTCAAATGGCTCTGAGCACTATGGGACTTAACATCTGAGGTCATCAGTCCTCTAGAACTTAGAACTACTTAAACCTAACTAATCTAAGGACATCACACACATCCATGCCCGAGGCAGGATTCGAACCTGCGACCGTAGCGGCCACGCTGTTCCAGACTGAAGCGCCTAGAACCGCTCTGCCACAGGGGCCGGCTGATGAATTACATGATCTGCTGAATGGAATTGACAGTCTAATGAGTACAGAATATCAACTGAGAGTAAATCGAAGAAAGACGAAAGTAATGAGAAGTAACAGAAATGAGAATAGCGAGGAACTTAACATTAGGACTGATGGCCATGAAGTAGATGAAATTAAGGGATTCTACTACCTAGCAGTAAAATAACCAAGGATGGACAGCAAGGAGGCCTTAATTTGAGGAAGAAATTTCTGAGAATGTACGTTTGGAGAACAGCACAGTATGGTAGTGAAACATGGACTGTGGGAAAACCGGAGCAGAAGAGAATCGAAGCATTTGAGATGTGGTGCTACAGGCGAATGTTGAAAATTAGGTGTACTGGTAAGGTAAGGAACGAGGAGATTCTGCGCAGAATCGGAGAGGAAATAAATTTGTGGATAACACTGACAAGAAGAAGAGACAGGATGATATGGCATCTGTTAAGACAACATGGAATGGCTATTAGAGGGAGCTGTAGAGGACAAAAACTGTAGAGGAAGACAGAGATTGGAATACATCCAGCAGATAATCGAGGACGTAGGTTACAACTGCTAGTCTGAGATGGGCGGTGTATAAAAGACCGCCATTTTCTGCGTCAGAATGTTACAATGGATGAGTCATACTACACAGAAATCAAACAACAATCGAAACAGTGGACAGGAGTCGGCTTTTCAGTTCCTAAGAAAGCGAAGTTGATATCAGCGGGTCATGGCGGAGGTGTCCTGGTATGCAAAAGAAATTTTGCTATTTGACTATCTTCAAAAAAGTAAAACAACTGGACCACGGTATTCAAACTTTCTATCGGATATGGGTTTAAATATTCGACAAAAATTGATATGTAGAAGAAGAAGAAGAAGAAGAAGAAGAAGAAGAAGAAGCAAATTCGTTTGTGGAGTTGCTCGCAAAATTTTTCTTGGCAGAGGGAGAATTAAGGGATTGGCGCTACGAAGTTTTGGCACACTCTCTCTGTTCCCCAGGTTCGTGTTCCCCGACTCCCATCTCTCCCCAAAACAAAGTCTTCCTTGCTGGTCAGCACGACTCACGCCCGGTCCTCACAGCTTTACTTCTGCCAGTATCTCGTCTCCTACCTTCCAAACTTTACAGAAGCTCTCCTGCGAACCTGCAGAACTAGCACTCCTGAAAGAAAGGATACTGCGGAGACATGGCTTAGCCACAGCCTGGGGGATGTTTCCAGAATGAGATTTTCACTCTGCAGCGGAGTGTGAGCTGATATGAAACTTCCTGGCAGATTAAAAGTGTTTGCCCGACCGAGACTCGAACTTGCCTCTCGCGGGAAAGTGCTCATATCAGCGAACACTCCGCTGCAGAGTGAAAATCTCATTCTGGAAACATCCCTCAGGCTGTGGCTAAGCCATGTCTCCGCAGTATCCTTTCTTTCAGGAGTGCTAGTTCTGCAGGTTCGCAGGAGAGCTTCTGTAAAGTTTGGAAGGTAGGAGACGAGATACTGGCAGAAGTAAAGCTGTGAGGACCGGGCGTGAGTCGTGCTTCGGTAGCTCAGATGGTAGAGCACTTGCCCGCGAAAGGCAAAGATCCCGAGTTCGAGTCTCTGTCGGGCACACAGTTTTAATCTGCCAGGAAGTTTCCCTTCTGCCTTATTTGACCTTAAGTCCTCCAAAGCTTTCCTAAATTCTGATTCTAATACTGGATCCCCTATCAGTTGCAAATCGACTCCTGTTTCTTCTTCTGTCACGTCAGACAAATCTTCCCAGAGGCCTCCAGTGCACTCTTTACACTTATCCGCTGTCTCCTCTGGGTTTAACACTGGAATTCCCGTTACACTGTCCGCAGCTCGTGGTCGTGCGGTAGCGTTCTCGCTTCCCGCGCCCGGGTTCCCGGGTTCGATTCCCGGCGGGGTCAGGGATTTTCTCTGCCTCGTGATGACTGGGTGTTGTGTGATGTCCTTAGGTTAGTTAGGTTTAAGTAGTTCTAAGTTCTTGGGGACTGATGACCATAGATGTTAAGTCCCATAGTGCTCAGAGCCATTTGAACCATTTGAACCCGTTACACAGTTAATGCTACCACGCCGGATTGTAATGTCACCGAAAGTCGTTTTGACTTTCATATACGCTCATTCAGTCCTTCGAACGATCATTTCTTTTTCTATTTCTTCGGATTTTTCGTGCAGCTATTCATCTTAGCTTCCCTGCACTTCCTATTTATTACAAATAACCTAACGTGGAACGATCACATAGATAATATTGTGGGTAGAGTAAACCAAAGACTGCGATTCATTGCAGAACACTTACAGGGTGCAACAGGTCTGCTAATAAAACTGTTTACACCACGCTTGTTCGGCCTATTCTGGAGTACTGCTGTGCGGTGTGGGATCCGCATCAGATGAGACCGACGGATGACATCTAAAAAGTTCAAAGAAGGGCAGCTCGTTTTGTATTGTCGCGAAAAAGGGGGATAGTGTCACAGACGTGATACCTGAACTGAAGTGGCACTCATTAAAACAAAGGCGTTTTTCGTTGCGACGGGATCTTCTCATGAAATTTCAGTCACCAGTTTTCTCCTCCGATTGCGAAAACATTCTGTTTGCACCCACCTACACAGGGAGAAATGATCATCACGATAAAATATGAGAAATCAGGGCTTGCACGGAAAAAATTAAATGCTTGTTTTTCCAGCGCGCCGTTCGAGAGTGGAACGGTAGAGAGACAGCTTGAAGGTGGTTCATTGAACCCTCTGCCAGGCACTTAATTGTGAATAGCCGAATAATCACGTAGATGTAGAGTTCATTCCTCAGCGACTTCTATTTCTGTATTCCTGAATTTCCCTGAACATTTTTGTACTTCCTTCTTTCATCGATCAAAGGAAGTATTTCCTCTTTCACCCGTGTTTTCTTCGCAGTTGCCTTCTTTGTACCATGTTTTTGCTTCCAACTTCTGTAACCATTTTTAGATATGTCCATTCTTCTTCAACTGTACTGCCTACTAAGCTATTCATTATTGCTGTACCTATAGCCTTCGGGAACTTCAAGCGTGCCTCGTCATCCCTTAATTCTTCCGCATTTCCCTTCTTTGCGTATTGATTCTTCTTGACTAATCTCTTGAACTTCAGCCTACTCTTTCCTGATTTCGGAATCTCTGTCTGACCATGATATAATATAACTAAAATCTTCCCGTATCATCCGCTCTTTTCCAAGTATGCCGCCTCTTCTTGTGATTTTTGAACAGAGTATTCGCTATTACCAGCTGCAATTTATTACAGAACTCATTTAGTCTTTCCCCACTCGCATTCTTTGTCCTCAGCCCATAACCTCCTGTAACATTTTCTTCTATTTCCTCACCTACAACTGCATTCCATTCCCTCAAGACTGTTAGATTTTCTTCTTCCTTTTTGTATTGTATTACCCTTTCAATATCCTCACATACTTTCTCTATCTCTTCATCTTCAGCTTGCGACGTCGGCATGTATACCTGAACTATCGTTGTCGGTGTTGGTTTGCTGTGGATTCTGATAAGAACAACCATATCACTAAACTTTCACTGTAACACACTCTTTGCCCTACCTTTCTATTCATAACCAATCCTACTCCCGTTATATCATTTTCTGCTGATGCTGTTGATATTACCCTATACTCATCTGACCAGAAATCTTTGACTTAGTTCCACTTCACTTCACTGACCCTTACTGTATCTAGGGTGAGTCTTTGCATTTCCGTTTTCAGATTTTCTAGCTTCCCAACCACATTCAAGCTTCTGACAGTCCACGCCCTGACTCGTAGAACGTTATCCTTTCGTTGATTATTCAGTCTTTTTGTCATGATCACCTCCCCCTTGGCAGTCCCCTGCCGGAGATACGAATGGGGGACTATGCCGGAATAATTTGCTAATGGAGAGATTATCATGACAATTACAGGCCACATATCCTGTGGATAAACGTTACGTGTCTTTAATGCAATGGTTTCCGTTGCCTTCTGCATCCTCATGCGGTTGATCATTGTTGATTCTTCAGCCTTTTGGGGGCGGTATCTCATCCCAAGGACAAGAGAGTGCCCTGAACCTTTGTCCGCTCCTCCGACCTGTTTGACAAGGCATTTGGCAGAATGAGGTTGACTTCTTATGCTGGAAGTCTTCTGCCGCCGATTCTGATTATTAACCAAAGTGTAAGCGGTGGGCGGTTTCGAACCTGGGACCGAGGAAGTTTTGATTAGTAACCAAAGACTCTACCCCTAGACCACCAATTTATGGTGGTTGCACTTTTCGCATGTTTCTTCTCTGTATCGACTTGGACACCTCCAAGGCCGCATTTAAATTGGGCAACCCATTTCTTCATGATCTACATTGAAGGAGAACCCGTTTCTTCATTATCTAAATTGAAGGAGAAGTCACCTTATTCACATATAAACCTCGATGAATTTCGGTTGGCGTCAAACTGCACGGTACTCGATTCTCTCCATTTCAGCGAGTTCACGTTTCGCACCATATTCAGACAGCTACCTGCAGCCAACTACTGGACAGAATGACTTGCACAGAGTTTGTTTACAGTTCGTCCAAACTCCGGGAACAACCACATACCTACTGCTGCGTTCTATAGTCGTCGGGACTATTTCAGATCATCCTCGTATATTTACTTCTCAAATTTTCCCAACGCTGATACCAGCCTCCACTCAATGTAATTTGTCCTAAGTTAATGTAGCTGTTAAGATTTAATACGTTTCTCCTCTTTTCTAACCACAGCTCATTGTCAGGAGAGCACCGAGATTGGTTTAAAGCAATGTCAGGGTGAGCGTCATCTAAATCTCGAGACGCCAGTGTTGTGACAGTCTTTTGGCCCTTGCAGACGTTTCACTCTTGATACTCGTCGGGCGTTGTCGGCTGGGAGGTCCGCAGTGGTAGCTTCAGCCGCCTGCTATAATCGGAAGGCGTCTTCTTCCTGTGCTCACGATGGCCCTCTTCCTAAGGTGGACGGGAGTTAACTGTTAGTGTATCTGTTAAGTGCAGCTGACTCCAGCAGAACTGTGTACATTGTGGTCTTGTATGATGATGATGAATGACAGAAGGAAGAGAGCGCAACCCGATGGCAGCACTTAGTTTTTGTCGTTGTTGTTGTTGTTGTCGTCGTTGTCTTCACTGCGACGATTGGTTTGATGCGGCTCTCGATGCTGCCCTGTCCTGTGCTAGACTCTTCATCTCCGAATAACTACTGCAACCCCCATCCATCTGAACCTCCTTAATGTACTCTTCTCTAGGTCTCTCTCTGCAATTTTACCCCCCTCACTCCCCTGCAGTACTTAACTGGTGATCCCTTGACGTCTCAGAACGTGTCGTATCAACAGATACGTGCTTTTAGTCAAATTATGCCACAAATTTCTTTTCTCCGCAGTTCTGTTCAGTACGACCTCATTAGTTACATCGCCTGATTTAATTTGACTACATTCTGCATACCCCTATTTTGCTTTTGTTAATGCTCATCTTTTATCGTTCTTTCAAGACACTGTCCATTCCGTTCACCTGCACGTCCACATCCTTTGTTGCTTCTGACAGAATTTCAGTGTCATCAGCAAACTTCAAAGTTTTCACTTCTTCTCCATGAGCTTTAATTCCCCCACCAAACTTTTCTCTGCGTTCCTTTGCTGCTTGCTCAGTGTACAAATTGAATAACATCGGGGAGATGCTACAGCCCTGTCTCACTCCCTTGTCAATCATTGCTTCCCTCTCATGCTCTTCGACTCTTATAACTGTCGTCTGGTTTCTATACAAGCTGTATACATTACCTTGCGCTTCCTGCATACTGTACCTGCTACCTTCAGGATTTCAAAGAGTATATTCCAGTCAACATTGCCCAAAAGCTTTCTCTAAGTATACAAAAGCTATAAACGCAGGTTTGCCTTTCTTCAACCTATCTTCTAAGATAAGTCATAATGTCAGTACTGCCTCTCATGTTCCACCATTTTTTTCGGACCCCAACTGATCTTCCATGAGGTAGGCTTCTACCAGTTTTTCTATTCTCCTGTAAATAACTCGTTTTAATATTTTGCAACCATAATTATTACATTTTTCTTGAACCTTGGGGGAAATTTTCCCTGCTCATATACACTGCAGCACTAAGTTGGAATAGTGTAGTCGTAGCTGGCTCTCCCAGGGATATCAGTAGTACAGAGGGAATATTGTCTACTCCAAACGGCGTAGCTTACGCCTCTCGATTAGCTCCTACGGGGCCGCCAAGTTTTACAATCTCATCCGACTGAAGGACCACTGCCAACAGCCTCGCATGCCCTCTCACCGTGAAACTCTGTGGAAATGACCACGATGGCTAAGGCGGTAGTCAGCAGACTGGACTTGCATTCAAAAGGGCGATGGTTCAAATCCCCGCCCAGCCATCCCGATTTAGGTTTTCCGTGGTTTCCTTTAATCGCTTGAGGCAAGCGCCGGAGTGGTTACTTCCAAAAGTCACGGCCGGTTTCCCTTCTCATTTTTCCGCTAATTCGAACTTGTGAGCCGTCTTTAATGTCCTAGTCGTCGACGGAATGTTAAACCCTCATCTTTCTCACACGCTACTGAGAGGTTCGAAATTAGTGTAGGACATTGTCGCAAAGTCTCTGACCCAATACCTTTCAGCCCCTTGGTGGCCCAATAGTGGAGGTGAAATTTTCCTGCACCATCAGGATTCGAACCGGCTACCTCAGGGGCGCGCGAAACGTGCCAGGTCGCTGACGCTGATAGAAGGGTGTAAATTACTGTCTACTGCAAGGTTAAGTATCTATTTCTGTACACTGTAGCGTTCCCACAGACTGACGATGCAAGAATCCGTCACAGCCAGTATTTGGGCTGCAAAGAGACAAGAGGTAGTGGCAACCTTATAGTTGCTGATCAGCTGATCTCAGCTCTAGTGTTCTGGATTTTATTCCGAACCTGTCCATTTTGTCTCCCAACGTGAGGGCACGTGGAACTGACGATGGCGATCCGTCCGCTAGAAGAGGTCATTAACCTCGGCGGCCCCCTGATGCTATTCGAGAGGAGTAGGGTAGAAGCCATCATCAGCTTTCACCCTGCACCTTCCCTCTATGCGTGACAGCACAAACACACCGCCAGATTGTACAAGTGTTATCACAGTCATCCACACGAGACAGATTTAGTGTTGACACTCCACAACAGATCCAAGGTAGGTAACGGAAAACCACCTCCTCTAGAACGTTTCCCAGAACAGAGGCTGGGTGAAGACATGCGAACTTACGTTTGCTTTCCACACTACTTCTATATCTTTCCTTCGTTTAGTTAGTCACGTAATATTTTCTGAATGACTGCCAGACGATAAGCTGATGTTGGAGTGCCATAACAAGGAAACTCACTAATAATATGCTAACAGAATAAAATGATTGCCTGTTTATTTAGTAGTAAAGATTAGTGAAAATTTAATTTTAATTTGCAACCAGGGTCTCTATATCACCAGGTTTCCTCCATTTCATAAGTGAGTTCAAATTAGTGCCAGAATGGTTGCTTAAAAGAAGCCAAAGCTGATTTACATTCCATTTCTAATCCAACTGCTCCTTTGCTGTCTCCAGTAGCCTCACCGTCAGCAACGAGTTACACTTATCTTTTACTCCGTAGTTTTTAGGCTGTTTTACACGTTAACATAGCAGAATACGTTGTGTTTCCAACAATACTGCTCCATTCTTATATTCACATATATGATTGTTGCTGTCTTTTAGCTTCCACATAAAACGGCAATTTTGCCTCGAAGTAAAGAGTAGGACTGCCCACCTCAATTACTATCTTTAAGATTTGGCATCCAATAACGTTGCCTAAAGCTGCCTAATAGGGAAAGACCGTGCAGCGTCTCGCTTTTTCTTTCCTTTCATCCTTTTCGCCGTGATTGTCCAGTGCTTCCACATTCAGCCACCGCTGGCCTCATGAGACTAAGTGGACTTCATTTCATATTAAATCGTCCAATCTGGGACTGTAGAGTCACGGGTGCGGAAGAGAATGCAAATCAGAATGAAGGTAATAGTCTGAACGATTGGTGGCGTGTGTAATAGGCAAACAGCCACCTTGAGTCTCCCAGAATGGTTCCTTCAAGGATACCATGCATGACCTATTCCGTTACATACCCATACACAAATAAAAGCTAGATCTCAGCCGACCGGATCTTATTATTATTCAGTATAAGGGTAAAAAATGATGAAATGATGGATGTGGTGGTGGCGATGATGTGAAGAGGAAGAAGGACAAGGCGGACGAGGAAGAGGAGCAAGAAAAATGTGTCTGTACCTTTCTTTACTCTGTTGTTATTGTTGGTGTTGTGGTCTTAAGTCCTAAGACTGGTTTGATGCAGCTCTCCATGCTACTCTATCCTGTGCAAGCTTCTTTATCTCCCAGTACCTACTGCGACCTACATCCTTCTGAATCTGTTTAGTGTATTCATCTCTTGGTCTCCCTCTACGATTTTTACCCTCCACGCTGCCCTCCAATACTAAATTGGTGATCCCTTGATGTCCTACCAACCGATCCCTTCTTCTAGTCAAGTTGTGCCACAAATTCCTCTTCTCCCCAATTCTGTTCAATACTTCCTCATTAGTTATGTGATCTACAAATCTAATCTTCAGCATTCTTCTGTAGCACCACATTTCGAAAGCTTCTATTCTCTTCTTGTCCAAACTAGTTATCGTCCAAGTTTCACTTCCATACATGGCTACACTCCATACAAATACTTTCAGAAACGACTTCCTGACACATAAATCTGTACTCGATGTTAACAAATTTCTCTTCTTCAGAAACGCTTTCCTTGCCATTGCAAGTCTACATTTTATATCCTCTCTACTTCGACCATCATCAGTTATTTTGCTCCACAAATAGCAAAACTCCTTTACTGCTTTAAGGTCTCATTTCCTAATCTAATTCCCTGAGCGTCACCCGACTTAATTCGACTACATTCCGATATCCTCGTGTTGCTTTTGTTGATGTTCATCTTATACCCTCCTTTCAAGACCATGTCCATTCCGTTCAACTGGTCTTCCAAATCCTTTGCTGTCTCTGACAGAATTACAATATCATCGGCGAACCTCAAAGTTTTTATTTCTTCTCCGTGGATTTTAATACCTACTCCGAATTTGTCTTTTGTTTCCTTTACTGCTTGCTCAATATATAGATTGAATAACACCGCCGGGAGAGGCTACGACCCTGTCTCACTCATTTCCCAATCACTGCTTCCCTTTCATGCCCCTTGAGTCTTATAGCTGCCATCTGGCTTCTGTACAAATTGTAAATAGCCTTTCGCTCCCTGTATTTTACCCCTGCCACCTTCAGAATTTGAAAGAGAGTATTCCAGTCAACATTGTCAAAAGCCTTCTCTAAGTCTACAAATGCTAGAAACGTAGGTTTGACTTTCTTTAGTCTATCTTCTAAGATAAGTCGTAGGGTCAGTATTGCCTCACGTGTTCCAATATTTCTACGGAATCCAAACTGATCTTTCCCGAGGTCGGCTTCTACCAGTTTTTCCATTCGTCTGTAAAGAATTCGTGTTAGTATTTTGCAGCTGTGATTTATTAAACTGATAGTTCGGTAATTTTCACGTCTGTCAACACTTGCTTTCTTTGGTATCGGAAGTATTATATTCTTCTTGAAGTCAGAGTATTTCGCCTGTCTCATACAACTCGCTCACCAGATGGTAAGAGTTTTGTCAGGACTGGCTCTGCCAAGGCTGTCAGTAGTTCTAATGGAATGTTGTCTACTCCCGGGCCCTTTTTTCGACTCAGGTGTTTACTCTAACGGTTCTAAATTCAGAACTTGCAAAATTTCAGCAAGGAGCTGTGTTTTTAGGAGAGGTTTATGTAGATTATTGGGTCGGATGATATGTTCTCGTTAGAGACGGTCATGCTAAAACATCTCTTACGATCGATTTATGTAACTGAGTCCAATTTAGGAAATGGCTGTAAGTTATTACATGCTTCAGACGTACCTGGGTTGCGCAATGGCGGGCTAGCCTAGTGTGCTCCCTCAGTGCTGTAGTCTGTGTGCAGTGGGCGTGTATGCTCCTAATGTACTTTTTGTGACGGCGTTTCCCTTGCAGCACGCGGACGACCACCCGCGGCCGGAGTTCCGTGCTCGTAGCACGTCGGTGCACGCGCCGCCCACGCAGCAGCAGCAGCAGCAGCAGCAGCTACACCAGCGCCGCCAGGACGCACTCGGCCAGCCCCCGCAGCTGATGCGCTTCGGCTCCGAGCCCGACCTGCGCATGCGAGACGGCCAGCCCTCCAGGAACAGGCTCAACAAGTAAGTCGGCCACTACCAGAGCCTTCTTGTCCAGCAGTACTTTTTCCGGTCTACGCACAATCGATTACTTGCAACTTATCGCATTGTCATTCATATTTCTAGTTTCGTGACTCTGGTGCATCCTTAGACGAAACTGTTAGATTTTCAGACTTTAAGTTTGTAATATTTACGTTATACAGGGTGTTACAAAAAGGTACGGCCAAACTTTCATGAAACATTCCTCACACACAAAGAAAGAAAATATGTTATGTGGACTTGTGTCCGCAAACGCTTACTTTTCATGTTAGAGCTCATTTTATTACTTCTCTTCAAATCACATTAATCATGGAATGGAAACACACAGCAACAGAACGTAACAGGGTGACTTCAAACACTTTGTTACTGGAAATGTTCAAAATGTCCTCCGTTAGCGAGGATACATGCATCCTCCCTCCGTCGCATGGAATCCCTGATGCGCTAATCCAGCCCTGGAGAATGGCGTATTGTATCACAGCCGTCGAGAAGTGTACCCGTGGAGGCCAATCAACTGCTGATAGTGTCTGCACACGCTGTACATGGCACGGAAACGACTGGTTCTCCCGTAGCACTCTCCATACAGTGACGTGGTCAACGTTACCTTGTACAGCAGCAACTTCTCTGACGCTGACATTAGGGTTATCGTCAACTGCACGAAGAATTGCCTCGTCCATTGCAGATGTCCTCGTTAACGCTGACATTAGGGTTATCGTCAACTGCACGAAGAATTGCCTCGTCCATTGCAGGTGTCCTCGTCGTTCTAGGTTTTCCCCAGTCGCTAGTCATAGGCTGGAATGTTCCGTGCTCCCTAAGACGCCGATCAATTGCTTCGAACGTCTTCCTGTCGGGACACCTTCGTTCTGGAAATCTGTCTCGATACAAACGTACCGCGCCACGGCTATTGCCCCGTGCTAATCCGTACATCACATGGGCATCTGCCAACTCCGCATTTGTAAACATTGCACTGACTGCAAAACTACGTTCGTGATGAACACTAACCTGTTGATGCTACGTACTGATGTGCTTGATGCTAGTACTGTAGAGCAATGAGTCGCATGTCAACACAAGCACCGAAGTCAACATTACTTTCCTTCAATTGGACCATCTGGCGGTGAATCGAGGAAGTACAGTACATACTGACGAAACTAAAATGAGCTCTAACATGGAAATTAAGCGTTTCCGAACACATGTCCACATAACATCTTTTCTTTATTTGTGTGTGAGGAGTGTTTCCTGAAAGTTTGGCAGTACATTTTTGTAACACTCTGTATATCCATAGTAGTACAATGTTGCAGCAGCTTTTATACAGGTTGAAAAGTATTTAAACCGACAAACTCTGGGAGGTTGTAGGGGACATCAAAACAAGTATTTTTCCCTAATGTCATTTTTTCCTATGAGCAGTATTTAAAAAGCGGTACAGGAAGATGTCCCTGGCGGCAAATTAATTAAACCAACAAACACTTTTCCATTTTTTTATGACCAAGAGACAACACATTAACACAACCCAATTACAATTACAGTAGATTTTCAAAAATTCCTCCATTGATAGGTAAACAAAGGTTACACCGTCGGATCACGTTCTGTCTGACACGGGCAAAAACCCCAGGAGTATCCTGAATTGTTCCTGCTGCTGCTACTATCTGGGCTACCAGATCCTCTTCTGATGCAACAGGAGTTGCAGAAATAGGGTTGCGCATCTGTCCCCACACAAAAAAGTCAAGAGGGGACATATCTGGGGATCGAGCAGGCCACGGTACAGGACCACCTCTACCAATCCACGTTGTAAGTGTAATGGACTAACAATTGCTCTCGAAAGACTGTTCTTACATTCGTCTGATTCGTCCCCATGTTACGTGCAATTGCACGAGTGCTGATTGAAGGAACCCGCTCCACATGCTGCATGACAGCTTCCTCATATTGCAGCGTTCTTACCGTGCGACGGCGTCCCTGTCCAGGTTATCTGCTAAATGACCCGGTCTCACGCAGACGTTGGTACACAGCAGCAAAGGTCGTATGATGCGGGATACGGCGATTAGGATATTGTTATTGATAAACACGCCGTGCAGCTCGTCCGTTGTGGTGCGCTACGCAGTACGCACCAACCGTATCAGTGTACTCACTCCAGGTGTACCGCTCTATTAGTAAACAGAGACAATGCACAACTACACTGGCGGACAGCAGTTGCCTACAACTGAAGAGCTTAATACGCACTCAAACAACTGAAGATCGTAATACGGTCTCTAACAACTGAAGAGCATAATACGGCCTCCACCGGTTTAAATAATCCTCATCGGAAAAAATGATATTAGGGAAAAATATTTGTTTTAATGTCCCCTACAACCTCCCAGAGTTTGTCGGTTTAAATACTTTTCACCCTGTATACCTACACAAGCAGCTACGTTTCTGACTTGTTGCTTATTGGCGCTCAGCTGGCTGTCTACGCACGACGTTCGTTTAGCAGTGGGTAAAAAAGGAGACCGTCGATTAAAGACCCCCCTTTCGGTAGGAGCAACAGCGAGTCAAGAAGTAACATCGGAGGCCACAGTGTGACAGCTACGTTTATACTCGTAGTTTTGGCCATTATTATGGCACCATTGCAGGAAAATGGATGTGTTTACCGTGTGTCAAAGTAATTCCGTCATTCACAACCAACTTTGCGGTATGAGGACTTTGATACGAACCTTCTAAAACCCCACATTTAAATCTTCTTTCCGCGTCACCAAAATAAGGAAATTAAATTGCTAAGGCAGCCAGGTACTTCAAAAACATGCAGCGTGAACTTCAGCGCACTCCGTGTTAAGACTTGGAAGATTAGAATGAGATGGGCGTGAAAAAAAAATGATGGTAATAATAACGCTTTCCTTGCTAGTTTTATTAATGCGTCAGTATGATTTATCAGTAACAGCTTTGTCTGTACCTGTTCCTTTGGTTTTGTGCATCTTTCATTAATATTTTTCTTTTGTGCTTTTGTAAGTTACGCATTTTTGTACGTCTTTTTTTAGTGTATTAGTCCCAAAAGTCCGCCCCGATAGCTGAGTGGTCAGCGTGGCGATCTGTCACTCTAAGGGGTCCGGGTTCCATTCCCCGCTGGGTCGGAGATTTTCTCCGCTCAAGGACTGGGTGTTGTGTTTTTCTCATTATCATTTCACCATCATCAGTGGAAGGCAACGGGAAACCACCCCTGGAATCACTTCCCCAGACGCTCATGCGGTGGACCTCTCTGACGAGCCTTCCCCCATGACAAGACTTGCCGTAAGGCAGAACACAAAGTAAGTCCCAAAAAATGTCAGCAAAGAGTATATTTAGGAGCAGAATATGAAATTTGGACGTGTTTTAATAGCAAGAAAGAAGCAAGACAATGTCAGGGCAAAAGAGCAAAGCGACCAGATCGACGAGAACATGAGAATCTCAGAGCATATTCTGAGCTCAAGCATACTGAGGTATATCGAACAGGATGACTTCCTCCGTGGCAACCGACACAGATTCCGGAAACATCGATCATGTGAAACCCAACTCGCACTCTTATCACATGACATACTGAAAGCCTTGGATGAAGGCAGACAGGTAGATCCAGTATTTCTCGATTTCCGAGTACCACATGTATGCTTATTATCAAAAGTACGGACGTGACTGCTATCAACCGATATTTGTGACTGAATTGAGGAATTCTTCGATAGGGAGGACGCAGCAAGTTATCTAGGATGGGAAGTCATCGAAAGATGTAAAAGTAGCGTCAGGCGTGCTCCAGGGAAGTGTGCTGTGACTATTGTTGTTCGTGATATATATTAGTGAACTTGTGCACAATAGAAAAAAATAACTCAAACGTTTCACAGATAATGCACTTATTTGTAATGAAGTACCGTCTGAGGTCAGATCTTGATAAGACTTCAAAGTGGTGCAAAGACTGGCAACATGCTTTAAATGACCACAAATGTAAAACTGTGAACTTCACAAAACATAAAACGTTGCATCCTATACCTGTAATATCAATGACTCACTGTTGGACTCTGTCAAATCTTACGAATACATGGGTGATAACACTTTGTATAGATATGAAATAGAATGATCACGTAGAGTCAATCGTGTATAAAGCAGATGGAAGACCTTAAAATGGCTCTGACCACTATGGGACTTAACATCTGAGGTTATCAGTTCCCTAGACCTTAGAACTACTTAAACCTAACTAACCTAAGGAGACCACACACATCCATGCCCGAGGCAGGATTCGAACCTGCGACCGTAGAATGGAAGACCTTAGTTTATTATTGGGATACTGGGGAAATGCAATCCGTCTACAAAATAGATTGCTCAAGTGTGTGCGGCCCGTAGCAGATAACACTAACATGGAATATCGGACGTATACAAAGAAGGCCAGCACGTATGGTCACAGCTTCGTTCGTCCCACGAGAGTGAGTCACAGAGGTGCTGAAGGAGCTGAGCTGGCACACGCCTGACGTAAACTATCCCGAGAAAGCCTACATGCAGAGTTTGAAGAACTAGCATTAAATTATGACTCTACGAGTATGCAACCCGCTACGTATCCGTCACATAAGAATCATGCGGATAAGATTCTATTAATTAATGCACGCACAGAGGCATTTAAACGATCGTTCTTCCTGCGCTTGATTAGTGAAGGGAACGGGAAAAAATTCTAATAACTGGTACAATTGAATCTACCCTCTGCCATGCGCTTCACAGTGGTCTGCAGAGTGTAGATGTAGATGCTGATGTACTGGAGGTACTGGAGACGGGGAAAATATCAAACAACAGATATGAAGTTTTGGCGTGATGCTAAGAGGTCAAGTGGCTGGCTCTGAGCACTATGGGACTTAACATCGGAGGTCATCTGTCCCCTAGAACTTAGAACTACTTAAACCTAACTAACCTAAGGACATCACACACATCCATGCCCGAGGCAGGATTCGAACCTGCGACCGTAGCGGTCGCGCGGTTCCAGACTGTAGCGCCTAGAACCGCTCGGCCACCCTGACCGGCTAAGAGGTCAAGTATCTAGTTGTAAATAAATGTCGTGTGACTAGGGCCTCCCGTCGGGTAGACCGTTCGCCGGGTGCAAGTCTTTCGCTTTGACGCCACTTCGGCGACTTGCGCGTTGATGGGGATGAAATGATGATGATTAGGACAACACAACACCCAGTCCCTGAGCGGAGAAAATCTCCGACCCAACCGGGAATCGTACCCCGGCCCTTAGGTTTGACCACTCAGCTACCGGGGGCGGACGTCTGTTGTAGTAGTATCAGCATCAGTAGTAGCAATATGAGAACAGGCTTCATAGAAGAGACTGCGGACTAACGAGTTTAGACGCCTTCTACACGGTGTTTGATTATTAGAGATACAAAAGCAAGCGACCTATAGAGGAAGCAAATAACCCTAGTAGACGTGAGTCTGGAAAACGTATTTGCTTAGTACGTGTATACCGTGCAGGAGGGTCTCCGAGACTACGAACAGGCAGGAGATATGCACTGACACCGTTCATGTGAAGGCAGGTTTCACCAAGTCTCCTTATCGATGCCCGCAGACGTTCAGAAATCCCAGGCGTGTTCCGAATGCATTGGAAACAGCGCACAGCGCGTTCCTGTAGTTTATTGGCGCAGTCAACAGGGTTGGAACTCACAGGGAGTTTCTAAACAGCCGCACACAAAGAAATCCAACAGGTTGAAGTCGGCAGATCGTGGAGGCCACGGTATTAGCAACCCTTGCCCAGGTAAAGTTGTAGAAGAGTTATCTACCAGCACTTTTGTATCTGGATTGATGGGAAAATCAAACGAGGGCGGTTTACCATTTTGTAATTTATACCTGACTTGCGGTACTTCAAAATAAATTTAGCCTCAGATGTGAACAGTGCCGTAACACTGGAATGACGGCTGCTGTGATAAGTCGTGTCGGGGAGGCCATTGCTTTCCGGTCTGATATTTATTAGCATTGCTTGCTTGTTTCACTATCCTGTACTCGCTCTTTCCTTGGTACCCATAACAAACAGCCCGTATAAATGTGTGAAGTGCTGAAAGAAACAAAGAGGTGTGCTCCTCCCATCTAACGTAATGCAGACACTGTGAGTGCCTTGACGTGTGTGTGTTATCGTAAATACCAACCTCCCAATGTGAACTGACATCCTAAATGTGCTACTGAGCTCAAAGCCACATCACTTACACGGAACTGAAAAGAATGCTTTGTGTGTGTGTGTGTGTGTGTGTGTGTGTGTGTGAAAACCGATATCATCCATAAACAAACAAATAAGCAAACCAGTAATTTCACTCTCAGTCAGTGCGAACTGTTCGGGAAAAAAAAGTTACTGTATTTTTAAAAAATCCAAACTGTGATGTCGACCTGTATAAGAATGTAAACTGAAACACACGAAAATTTCTGCACTGACATATGGCCCTTGTAAAATAAAGAAACTGACAGAACCTACATTGCGCAAAGGAAACGAAACAATCACGTATTATAAATCTCACGTGCAAAATGAAATACTGGAAGAAACAGCAACACAGCAAGACTCCGAAACAGCTAAAAAAATAGTGCTAAAACCCTAACTGCAGTTGGTCCAGGGAAATTGGGTTCATAATCCTGACACAGAATGCCAGTGAAACACATGACTCAACCTTTAAGTTCTGAAATTTCATTTAGGAAGGAACTTATTAAAAATTACAGACTGTAACATGAAAATTCATATACACTCCTGGAAATTGAAATAAGAACACCGTGAATTCATTGTCCCAGGAAGGGGAAACTTTATTGACACATTCCTGGGGTCAGATACATCACATGATCACACTGACAGAACCACAGACACATAGACACAGGCAACAGAGCATGCACAATGTCGGCACTAGTACAGTGTATATCCACCTTTCGCAGCAATGCAGGCTGCTATTCTCCCATGGAGACGATCGTAGAGATGCTGGATGTAGTCCTGTGGAACGGCTTGCCATGCCATTTCCACCTGGCGCCTCAGTTGGACCAGCGTTCGTGCTGGACGTGCAGACCGCGTGAGACGACGCTTCATCCAGTCCCAAACATGCTCAATGGGGGACAGATCCGGAGATCTTGCTGGCCAGGGTAGTTGACTTACACCTCCTAGAGCACGTTGGGTGGCACGGGATAGATGCGGACGTGCATTGTCCTGTTGGAACAGCAAGTTCCCTTGCCGGTCTAGGAATGGTAGAACGATGGGTTCGATGACGGTTTGGATGTACCGTGCACTATTCAGTGTCCCCTCGACGATCACCAGTGGTGTACGGCCAGTGTAGGAGATCGCTCCCCACACCATGATGCCGGGTGTTGGCCCTGTGTGCCTCGGTCGTATGCAGTCCTGATTGTGGCGCTCACCTGCACGGCGCCAAACACGCATACGACCATCATTGACACCAAGGCAGAAGCGACTCTCATCGCTGAAGACGACACGTCTCCATTCGTCCCTCCATTCACGCCTGTCGCGACACCACTGGAGGCGGGCTGCACGATGTTGGGGCGTGAGTGGAAGACGGCCTAACGGTGTGCGGGACCGTAGCCCAGCTTCATGGAGACGGTTGCGAATGGTCCTCGCCGATACCCCAGGAGCAACAGTGTGCCTAATTTGCTGGGAAGTGGCGGTGCGGTCCCCTACGGCACTGCGTAGGATCCTATGGTCTTGGCGTGCATCCGTGCGTCGCTGCGGTCCGGTCCCAGGTCGACGGGCACGTGCACCTTCCGCCGACCACTGGCGACAACATCGATGTACTGTGGAGACCTCACGCCCCACGTGTTGAGCAATTCGGCGGTACGTCCACCCGGCCTCCCGCATGCCCACTTTACGCTCTCGCTCAAAGTCCGTCAACTGCACATACGGTTCACGTCCACGCTGTCGCGGCATGTTACCAGTGTTAAAGACTGCGATGGAGCTCCGTATGCCACGGCAAACTGGCTGACACTGACGGCGGCAGTGCACAAATGCTGCGCAGTTAGGGCCATTCGACGGCCAACACCGCGGTTCCTGGTGTGTCCGCTGTGCCGTGCGTGTGATCATTGCTTGTACAGCCCTCTCGCAGTGTCCGGAGCAATTATGGTGGGTCTGACACACCGGTGTCAATGTGTTCTTTTTTCCATTTCCAGGAGTGTAATTTAATAAAGTCCATGGTACAGTAAATTAACTCAGAAGATGAATCAATAGAATAATTATCAAAAACTCGACTGTGACGAGAGTGAAGTGGACCAACAACACAATTCTCCAAAAATAAAAATAAATTTTTTGCCTCATCAAATAATACCTTGTTCTCCACTTCAAAACCTTTTTTACGTCCGTATGCTATACAGCCATTGTTCTTAGTCATTATTCCTCCTCGTAATAACTGTGCAACTCACATATTTCCAAAAGTGCGTCCATGCATGACATTGAACACTCTCCAACCCCGCCCGCCCACTGCTGACTGTCAAAGATTCTACGACTCCACGGCACTGCCATCGCAGACACAGATATTGCTGCCTAACAACTGTTTCTCTGACCACAGTTCTTCAAATACATCATGTTCCTTTACAAATATTAACACATTCAATAACATCATCGAAAAATAGTCATCTTGCAACAATCTGCACGCATTAGTTTCCACAGACAATGTGCCTGGTGAACAAATACAGTGTTAATCATTAATAATAGCGCGAACCGACACGTGTGAAAGCTTTCGATAACGGAAGCAAAAAACTTACCACTAAACATGGGTCCACAAGGGAGGCGTTTGCCAGACAATTGGATCTGTTTAAGTACTCCTCTAATTGGGGTCGAATTTCACCCATTAATTACTTTAACAAGAAACAGAATAGTACTTCAGGGCGCTACATTTTACAATTTACTGTTCATCCATACTTTTAAAGGAAGTTATTCACATTTGGATGTAATACAGCACTCATCTATACAGTAACTGCGAATTCTTGCAAAAATCCTGGCATTATCTCGTAAATATCGACGTTTTTCAACGGCGACAGAAGGAGTGTAGTACGCTTCAAAAAAATGGTTCAAATGGCTCTGAGCACTATGGGACTTAACATCTGTGGTCATCAGTCCCCTAGAACTTAGAGCTACTTAAACCTAACTAACCTAAGGACATCACACACATCCATGCCCGAGACAGGATTCGAACCTGCGACCGTAGCAGTCGCGCGGTTCCGGACTGAGCGCCTAGAACCGCATGACCACCGCGGCCGGCAGTACGCTTCACTTTGAGCTGACTGCAGACAGGAAAGTGCTCAGGACTGAAGTCGGCAGCTCGCCCGGTCCATCTTGCGCCATGCTGGTTCATTACATGCCGCACAGGCATACCGAAACCTGTAATGCATTGAAGAATCGAACACCCATGTATAAAAAAAGTCTCTCTCTCTCTCTCTCTCTCTCTCTCTCCCCCTCCCTCCCTCCCTTCCTCCCTCCCCCTTTTCACACACATCACACACACAAAAAGTACCTGCTCTCTCTCTCTCTCTCTCTCTCTCTCTCTCTCTCTCTCTCTCTCTCTATCACACACACACACACACACACACACACACACACACACACATGCACACACCTCTGAAAGATTCACAACTACTGCCAGGAACACCTTCAAATGTTCCACCATCAGCCATCTTGTTTTTACACCTTCAACTGTGTCCGCAGCTCGTGGTCTTGCGGTAGCATTCTCGCTTACAGCGTCTACAAAAATGCATCGACAGAAATGGTGATTATGTCGAAAAATAGCTAAATGTTCAAGCTGTAAACTGATATAAACCATAGTAGAAATAAAGAGGTCTATGTACTTACAAAAAATAGGAGACGTTACTTTCTGATTACCGTCGTACTTTAAGGTGTAAGTGGTTGCAGACGACAGACTGTGAAACAAAACAGTCACTGTAGAAACACAATACATCAGAAAAACCACACCATGTGGTAAAAAGGTACGAATTCATAATTTTTATGCCTTTTATCAAATATCTGTAATTACAATTTAAAAACTGATAGTTACATGTATCCAAACAGAGAATAACATTCTTTATCTTCAACAGCCATAAAATAAAAGCCCACTGAAGATGCTGCAACTGCAGTGAAACATGTTTGAGTTAAAAAACAAAATTGTGTTTTGCTAAAGGTGGACCCTATCCAAAAACATACTCTACTGACCATTAAAATTGTTACACCACTAAGATCAAGTACTACAGACGCGAAATTTAACCGACAGGAAGAAGATGCTGTGATATGCAAATCATTAGCTTTTCAGAGCATTCACACAAGGTTGGCGCCGGTGGCGACACCTACAACGTGCTGGCATGAGGAAAGTTTCCAACCGATTTCTCATACACAAACAGCAGTTGACCGGCGTTACCTGGTGAAACGTTGTTGTGATGCCTCGCGTAAGGAGGAGAATGCGTACCATCACGTTTCCTACTCTGATAAAGGTCGGATTGTAGCCTATCGCGATTGCGGTTTGTCGTATCGCGACATTGCTGCTCGCGTTGGTCGAGACCCAACGACTGTTAGGAGAATATGGAATCGGTGGGTTGAGCAGGGTAATATGGAACGCCGTGCTGGATCCCAACGGCCTCATGTCACCAGCAGTCGAGATGACAGGCATCTTATCCGCACGGCTGTAACGGATCGTGCAGCCACGTCTCGATCCCTGAGTCAACAGATGGGGACGTTTGCAAGACAACAACCATCTGCACGAACAGTTTGACGACGTTTGCAGCAGCGTGGACTATCATCTCGGAGACCATGGCTGCGGTTACCCTTGACACTGCGTCACAGGCAGGAGCGTCTGCGGTGGTGTACTCAACGACGAACCTGGGTGCACGAATGGCAAAACGTCATGTTTTCGGAGGAATCCAGGTTCTGTTTACAGCATCATGATGGTCGCATCCGTGATTGGCTTCATCGCCGTGAACGCACATTGGAAGCGTGTATTCGTCATCGCCATACTGGCGTATCACCCGACGTGATGGTATGGGATGCCATTGGTTACACGTCTCTGTGACCTCTTTTTCGCATTGACGGCACTTTGAACAGTGGAGTTACATTTCAGATGTGTTACGACCCGTGGCTCTACCCTTCATTCGATCCCCGCGAAACCCTATATTTCAGCAGGATAATGCACGACCGCATGTGGCAGGTCCTATACGGGCATTTCTGGATACAGAAAATGTTCGACTGCTGCCCTGGCCAGCACATTCTCCAGATCTCTCACCAATTGAAAACGTCCGGTCAATGGTGGCCGAGCAACTGGCTCGTCACAATACGCCAGTCACTACTCTTAATGAACTGTGGTATCTTGTTGAAGCTGCGCGGGCAGCTGTACCTATACACGCAGTCCAAGCTCTGTTTGACTCAATGCCCAGGCGTATCAAGGCCGTTATGACGGCCAGAGGTGGTTGTTCTGTGTACTGCTTTCTCAGGATCTATGCACCAAATTGCGTGAAAATGGAATCACATGTCAGTTCTAGTACAATATATTTGTCCAATGAATACCCGTTTATCATCCGCATTTCTTCTTGGTGTAGCAATTTGAATGGCCAGTAGTGTGTGTATCAACAGCGAAATGTGGCGGTGGCACATCTTGCGCGTAGACCACGGGTGAGCTATAAGCTGGCGACTGTAGAGTGGAGTGCAGCAGGTTGTTGAGACGCGGCATGTCTGTGTGTTTGCCCCGCAGCAGCCGCGGGCGGAAGAAGTACCGCGCGCCGGCGCCGCCGCCCGCCGCCCCCGGCGACGCGGCCAGCTCGTCGCCGGACTCGGGCCGCTGGGAGGAGCCGCGCCGCATGCGGCTCTTCAAGACGCGCGCCGAGACGCGCCGCGCCGCCCCCGCGCGCCACGCGCAGCCGCCGGCCGAGCAGCCGCAGCCGCAGCAGACGCACCAGCAGCACGCGCCCCTTGCCCGCAGCCTCTCCTCGCCGGAATTCCAGGTACCGTACCTCGACTCGTCACTCACTCGTCTACTCGTCCTGCACAGCGCAACGTGTAGAAGAGTCACAAGCCACGCACTAGCAACGAGACCGACGACCGACGTTCGGCGCTCGGCACAAATAATGCGACACGCACTGAGGTTTCCAGAATCAGATTTTCACTCTGCAGCAGAGTGTGCGCTGATGTGAAACTTCCAGGCAGATTAAAACTGTGTGCCCGACCGAGACTCGAACTTTGCCTTTAGTGGCCAGGTGCTCTAGCATCTGAGCTACCCAAGCGCGACTCACCCCCCGTCCTCACAGCTTTACTTCCGCCAGTACCACGTCCCCTATCTTCCAAATTTTACAGAAGAACTACTGCGAACCTTGCTGGAATAGCACTTCTGAAAGAAAGGATACTGCGGAGACATGGCTTAGCCACAGCCTGGGGGACGTTTCCAGAATGAGGTTTTCACTCTGCAGCGGACTGTGCGCTGATATGAAACTTCCTGGCAGATTAAAACTGTGTGCCCGACCGAGACTCGAACATTGCCTTTAGTGGCCAGGTGCTCTACCATCTGAGCTACCCAAGCACGACTCTCCCCCCGTCCTCACAGCTTTACTTCCGCCAGTACCACGTCCCCTATCTTCCAAACTTTACAGAAGCTCTCCAGCGAACCTGCAGAACTAGCACTCCTGAAACAAAGGATGTTTCATACCAGCGCACACTCCACTGCAGAGTGAAAATCTCATTCTGGAAACATCCCCTAGGCTGTGGCTAAGCCATGTCTCCACAATATCCTTTCTTTCAGGAGTGCTTTTTCTGCAACGTTCGCAGGAGAGCTTCTGTGAAATTTGGGAGGTAGGAGACGAGGTACTGGCTGAATTAAAGCTGTGAGGACGTAGCGTGAGTCGTGCTTGGGTAGCTCAGATGGTAGAGCACTTGCCCGCGAAAGGCAAAGGTCCCGAGTTCGGGTCTCGGTCCTGCACACAGTTTTAATCTGCCAGGAAGTTTCATATCAGCGCACACTCCGCTGCAGAGTGAAAATCTCATTCTGGAAACATCCCCTAGGCTGTGGCTAAGCCATGTCTCCGCAATATCCTTTCGGGAGTGCTGAGTCGCAGGAGAGCTTCTGTAAAGTTTAGCAGGAAGGAGGCAAGGTACTGGCAGAAGTAAAGCTGTGAGGAGGGGGCGTGAGTTGTGATTAGCTAGCTCAGATGGTAGAGCACTTGCCCGCGAAAACAAAGGTCCCCAGTTGGAGTCTCGGTCCGCCACACAGTTTTAATTTGCCAGGGAGTTTCATATCAGTGCACACTCCGCCGCAGAGTGAAAATCTCATTCTGAAAGCATCCCCTAGGCTGTGGCTAAGCCATGTCTCCGCAACATCCTTTCTTTCAGGAGTGCTAATGCTGCAAGGTTGGCAGTAGAGCTTCTGTAAAGTTTGGAAGGTAGGAGACGAGATACTGGCAGAAGTAAAGCTGTGAGTACCGGACGTGAGTCGTGCTTCGGTAGCTCAGATGGTAGAGCACTTGCCCGCGAAAGGCAAAGGTCCCGAGTTCGGGTCTCGGTCCTGCACACAGTTTTAATCTGCCAGGAAGTTTCATATCAGCGCACACTCCGCTGCAGAGTGAAAATCTCATTCTGGAAACATCCCCTAGGCTGTGGCTAAGCCATGTCTCCGCAATATCCTTTCGGGAGTGCTGAGTCGCAGGAGAGCTTCTGTAAAGTTTGGCAGGAAGGAGGCAAGGTACTGGCAGAAGTAAAGCTGTGAGGAGGGGGCGTGAGTTGTGATTAGCTAGCTCAGATGGTAGAGCACTTGCCCGCGAAAACAAAGGTCCCCAGTTGGAGTCTCGGTCCGCCACACAGTTTTAATTTGCCAGGGAGTTTCATATCAGTGCACACTCCGCCGCAGAGTGAAAATCTCATTCTGAAAGCATCCCCTAGGCTGTGGCTAAGCCATGTCTCCGCAACATCCTTTCTTTCAGGAGTGCTAATGCTGCAAGGTTGGCAGTAGAGCTTCTGTAAAGTTTGGAAGGTAGGAGACGAGGTACTGGCAGAAGTAAAGCTGTGAGGACGGGGCGTGAGTTGTGCTTCGGTGGCTCAGATGGTAGAGCACCTGCCCGTGAAAAGCAAAGGTCCCGAGTTCGAGTCTGGGTCCTGCACACAGTTTTAATCTGCCAGGAAGTTTCACACACTGACGTGACAAGAGTGGTGGCGTGGACTCAACAACTCCTTGGAAGCCCACTGCAGAAATATTGACGCATGCTGCCGCCATAGCTGCCCATAATTGCGAAAGTGTTGTTAGTGTAGGATTTTGTGCACGAACTGACCTCTCGATTATGTACCATAAATGTTGATGACCTCTCAGTTGCGTACCACAAATGTTGATGGGTGGCCAAATCATTTGTTCGAACTGCCCGGAATGTTCTTCGTTGAATAGCGAACGATTGTGTCCTGCTGACAACGCGAATCGTTCTTTTGGAGTGTGCAGTCCATGAATGGATGCAGATGGTTTCCAAGTTGTTGTTGTTATGGTCTTCAGTCCAGAGACTGGCTTCATGCAGCTCTTCATGGTACTCTATCCTGTGCAAGCTTCTTCATCTGCCAGTACTTACTGCAACCTACATCCTTCTGAATCTGCTTAGTGTATTCATCTCTTGGTCTCCCTCTACGATTTTTACCCTCCACGCTGCCCTCCAATACTAAATTGGTGATCCCTTGATGCCTCAGAACACGTCCTACCAACCGATCCCTTCTTCTAGTCAAGTTGTGTCACAAACTTCTCTTCTCCCCAATCCTATTCAATACTTCCTCATTAGTTATGTGATCTACCCATCTAATCTTCAGCATTCTTCTGTAGCACCACATTTCGAAAGCTTCTATTCTCTTCTTGTCCGAACTATTTATCGTCCATGTTTCACTTCCATACATGGCCACACTCGATACAAATACTTTCAGAAACGACTTCCTGACACTTAAATCTATACTCGATGTTAACAAATTTCTCTTCTTCAGAAACGCTTTCCTTGCCATTACCAGTCTACATTTTATATACTCTCTACTTCTACCATCATCAGTTATTTTGCTCCCCAAATAGCAAAACTCCTTCACTACTTTAAGTGTCTCATTTCCTAATCTAATTCCCGCAGCATCACCCGATTTAATTCGACTACATTCCATTATCCTTGTCTTGCTTTTGCTGGTGTTCATCTTATATCGTCCTTTCAAGACACTGTCCATTCCGTTCAGCCGCTCTTGCAGGTCCTTTGCTGTCTCTGACAGAATTACAATGTCATCGGCCAACCTCAAAGTTTTTATTTCTTCTCCATGGATTTTAATTCCCACTCTGAATTTTTCTTTTGTGTCGTTTACTGCTAGCTCAATATACAGATTGAATAACATCGGGGATAGGTTGCAACCCTGTCTCACTCTCTTCCCAACCACTGCTTCCCTTTCATGCTCCTCGACTCTTATAACTGCCATCTGGTTTCTGCACATATTGTAAATAGCCTTTCGCTCGCTGTATTTTACCCCTGCCACCTTCAGATTTTCAAAGAGACTATTCCACTCAACATTGTGAAAAGCTTTCTCTAAGTCTACAAATGCTAAAACGTAGATTTCCTTTCCTTAATCTTTCTTCTAAGATAAGTCGTAGGGTCAGTATTGCCTCGCGTGTTCCAACACTTCTACGGTATCCAGGAAGTGCAAAAAAAATCTGTCATCGTGCCGTAATTTCTCTCGTGCCCAGTGGCAGAACTGTACACGACGTTCAAAGTCGTCGCCATGCAATTCCTGGTACATAGAAATATGGGTCGGGTGCAATCGATGTTGATTTAGCATTCTCAACACCGACGTTTTTGAGATTCCCGGCCGGCCGGAGTGGCCGTGCGGTTCTAGGCGCTACAGTCTGGAACCGAGCGACCGCTACGGTCGCAGGTTCGAATCCTGCCTCGGGCATGGATGTGTGTGATGTCCTTAGGTTAGTTAGGTTTAATTAGTTCTAAGTTCTAGGCGACTGATGACCTCAGAAGTTAAGTCGCATAGTGCTCAGAGCCATTTGAACCATTTGAGATTCCCGATTCTCGCGCAATTTGTCTGCTACTGATGTGCGGATTAGCCGCGACAGCAGCTAAAACACCTACTTGGGGATCTTCATTTGTTACAGCTCATGGTTGACGTTTCACATGTGGCTGAACACTTTGTGTTTCCTTAAATAACGGAACTATCCGGCGAACGGTCCGGACACTGGGATGATGTCGTCCAGGATACCGAGCAGCATACGTAGCACACGCCCGTTGGGCATTTTGATCACAATAGCCATACATCAACACGATATCGACCTTTTCCGCAATTGGTAAACGGTCCATTTTAACACAGGTAATGTATCACGAAGCAAATACCGTCCGCACTGCGGAATGTTACGTGATACCACGTGCTTATACGTTTGTGACTATTAAGCGCCATCTATCACAAAGCGAAAAAAATAGTCTAACTAAAACATTCATATTTCTTTACGTACTACACGAATATGTAATATAAATGGGGGTTCCTATTTAAAAAAACGCAGTTGACATCCGTTTGACCTGTGGCAGCGCTATCTAGCGGGCCAACCATAGCGCCATCTGGTTTCCCCCTTCAAGCTAGATGAGTTTCGTTCTTTGTAGTTTTTTCGTTTGATGCTTATTTCGAGAGATATTTGACCCGGTCACTATCAATGGACCACCCTGTATATCTTTTCTTCTTTTTACCTCATCTCTTAATTCTGGTTCAGTAGGCATAATATAGCATGGATAAGACAGCTGTAAAAATTGTACAGTGTTATCTTCATTGGTTCGAGAGATAAAGGTACATGAAGTAGGCTAATTTAACATTGCCCGCATAGGCCCTGCAAACTTCTCTTAAGTACTTTTAGCTACAGAAGCGACAGTTATCATCCATCCTGTGGGCCACAGCCCCGAGAACGTCTGTTTTACGTGTGTACTAAACTCAGAAAGAGGGAGCAGCGCCTACGAAACTGCAACGGTGTTGGCAGGCGGAGCTGCTGAGAGCGGCGCAGAGGCTGCGGCCGCTGTCCCGGGAGCGGCAGAGGCAGCGACAGCAGCCGCTGGGGCAGGATGCCTCGCCCCGGCCTCCCACCACCACCACCGCCAGCGACAACAACGGCAACAACAACAACGACACCAACAACAACGGCAGCGCCGCCGACAAGCACTGGGAGATGTGAGTGCATCCGCTTATACTCGAATCTAGTTGGAACGGCTTCACTCGAAATCACGCCACTTTTATCATGTAATTTCCCAGTCACCAGTTATTCATATCGACTCATAATTTTTTTGTGCTTCTCCTTAAATTACTTGAGGCTAACGCTTCGTTGGTTCTTAACAAGTCTACGATTAAATTCGTCCTATCTTCGTATGCAAGCTAGTTGTGACCCCTATATTGATGAAATGTTACACAATAACATAGCTACACATCGATGGTGCCATACACAGCAACACGAGACCGCGAGTCACTGACTTACCCTATTACACACACTAACGGATGCGCATATCACGCTGGGTCTTACAAGGGAACCTCCCCATCGCACCCCCCTCAGATTTAGTTATAAGTTGGCACAGTGGATAGGCCTTGAAAAACTGAACACACATCAATCGAGAAAACAGGAAGAAGTTCTGTGGAACTATGAAAAAAATAAGCAAAATATACAAACTGAGTAGTCCATGTGCAAGATAGGCAACATCAAGGAAACTGTGAGCTTAGGAGTGCCGTGGTCCCGTGGTTAGCGTGAGCATCTGCGGAACGAGAGGTCCTAGGTTCAAGTCTTCCCTCGAGTGAAAATTTTTACTTTCTTTATTTTCGCAAAGTTATGATCGGTCCGTTCGTTCACTGACATCTCTGTTCACTGTAATAAGTTTAATGTCTGTGTTTTGCGACCGCACCGCAAAACCGTGCGATTAATAGACGAAAGGACGTGCCTCTCCAATAGGAACCGAAAACATTTGATCGCAAGGTCATAGGTCAACCGATTCCTCCACAGGAAAACACGTCTGATATATTCTATACGACACTGGTGACGGCATGTGCGTCTCATGACAGGAATATGTTATCGACCCACCTAACTTGTACACTTGGCGAATGGGTAAAAAGATTCTTTTATCTTGCCTGATTTAGGTTTTCTTGTGGATGTGATAATCACTCCCAAAAAGTGATGAAAACATAAGAGTTTGTCACATAAACTGCAACAAATGAATGCAACAGCTTCACAGTCGCACAATTTTCCCTGTGCTCTGTCAAAACATATGTTTTTAACGTTTTCAAATTTTTCCGTGTGTAGACCGGTAAATCCTGCATATGTCGAAGCAAATCTGGACATGTCCTGGAATTTTGGAGAGCGAAGTTGCTTATGTTTGAGTGCCTGAGCTTTGATAATCGTCTGAAAGTAAAAAGTTAAAGTTTTCGCTCGAGCGACGACTTGAACCACGGACCTCTCGTTCCGCAGCTGCCCACGCTAACCACGGGACCACGGCGCTCCTGAGCTCAGAGATTCCTTGATGTCGGCTACCTTGCTCATGGACTACTCAGTTTGTATATTTTGCTTATTTTTTTCATAGTTCGACACAACTTCTTCCTGTTTTTTCGATTGATCTGTGTTCAGTTTTTCAAGGCCTATCCACTGCGCCAACTTATAACTAAATCTGAGGGGGGTGCGATGGGGAGGTTCCCTTGTTAGTATCTTTGTCTCTGACATATCCCAGAAACAAAAGAAAAATATTTACTATTAAAAACACTCTTGATCACAATTTATTAAGTACGGTGACCGGTTTCGACCACTACTGCGGTTATCTTCAGACCAATGAGTAAGAACCTCCTTCTGCTAGAGAATCACTACTCAAAAACGTGAAAGAAAAATAACTCCAATCCTCTGATTCTGAGCAATGCTTTCTCGAGGTTTCTCTCAGTTGTAAGGTAAACGCCAGATGTATCCTCCCAATCATTCCTTCTGCCCTTTACAGCTAGTCTGCTATTTCGACGAACAAAAGAAAACTCCGCAGTGGGCTGGATCTCAAGTAAGAATTCAGGACAGATGCAGAAATATCACAGTGCCGTCCTGGGCACAATCCCAGTGAATGCGGTCTACCACTGCTTTCTGCTGGCCATATGCGAAGCTTCGAGTTTGTCTCTGTATCAGGTGGATGGCTGTAATGATTATTTGCGCAGTGTAGTTGATATCTTGGAACTGTTGAGAATCACAGAGACAAAGACTGCGAGACCTATGAAAGAATACTAAGGTGACCGTCAAGCTTAGGGTTCCCATGCGAAGGACTGATCTCTGTACAGTCTCACATAGCCATACTCTATCAGGCACAGCTTAGAGATTTGGAATATAAGCCAGGACCAGGGCGCAAAGTTCCCTGATCAGAAAATTTACACCACCTTCTCTCCTCTCTTTGTCAGCCTAACACAGATGGAAGAAATACTCATATTTACCAGCTCGTCAGCGATAGGATTGCTAGAGGTGGAGCATACATACAGATTGCATACGGATGGAGACGGAGATTGACTCTATCCTTTTCAAAGAAATTGTTCTTGCAATCATCTTAAGCACTTTTGGGTAATGACGGAAGGCCGAAAGTGATTCCTCACCTGGTGGCTACCTCAGAATTGAACACTTAGTGATGCAACCTTTGAAAACAGCACGAGCTTACTGAAATGACACACTAGCGTTTGCGCGATGGTAACTTACTATTATCTTTTTTTTAGTTTGCAATTGATCTACTTATGCCAATATCTGCAAGGGCTGTACAAGAATTTTCACAATTAGAGTTTGTTAACAATGGTGCCAGACGTCGTAAGTTGGTCTGTGTTGACCCATACTAACAAAGGTCTTGATGTGCTTCAATTGCGTCAATTCCGCGGCATCCCATAGGCATATTTGGTTGTAAGATTGTGGCAAAAATTAGTATATCTAATTTATTTCTTCAGTTGTGGTAAGATTAAAAATTTCAGGCCCTCTTTTGCATTTAACCAGACAACATAGTGAGTTAACATTTCACTATGTATAGTATATGATAGATACATGATAATAACAATAATGATAATGATAATGATAACATAAAATAAACACTAAATATGCATAATTCATGACCAGTATAATAATAATAATAATAATAATAATAATAATGAATACTAATAGTAAAGAATGTATGACATTTCAGAAATACGTCTTATTAACATTGCATTAAACCATTTCTCTTAATGTACTTGTGAAATGTAAATGATGGCATCTGACAGAAGTATATGGCAGCGTTACAGAAGGAATGAAATGTTGTGATGTTGGTTAGTCAGGTGAACAATAAGAAATAATGATTAAGGTTACCAGATGAAACGAAAGAATGGAAACAGAAATAGATACAAATGAGGAAAGTATGGACAGCATTGATAGTGTGACAGATACTGCTTCCTTGTTTGACAGAAGAAAAGTAGATGAGATAGGCCCATAGGGAACCTAATGAGAGTTAAAGCTTTAATATACTCTTGATTTGAGAGTGGTTTTGCATGCGTTGCGGGTTACTGACAGGCGGTTTGCTCCAGAGTTGTGTGGCTGAAATGCAGAAGGAGAAGGAGATAGATTTAATATTTTGCACGAGTACAGCCAAGATAATGGACATAACGAACCTGGCATCACAGTTATAGAGCGAAGACAGGTATTTGATTATCAGGGAGAAATGTAGAGGGTACCGATGAAGAAATCGGAGCATGTCAAAATCAAGCCACCTACCTAGTCGCATCCAGCCTGAGTGAATGTAGCAAGGAGTGACATGATCGTACAACCGAATATTACTACACACACTTTCGTGGCTAGTTCGAGTCATCCAAAGTTGTAAATATTTTGCCTTGTTAACTGCATCACAGTAGCAAAGATCTGGCAGGAATGAAGACGGACTAACTTTGTTTTATTTCAAGGGAAATAACTTTCTAAATTTTTAGACTGTATGTAGGCAAGAGAGAGATTTCCTGCATGCTGCTACAGTTTATTCTTCCCAGTTTAAATTCTCATCCAAGATTCTGCAAGATAGTTTACAATTTTTTGATTGTGTAATTGAATACCATCAAGTAGTATTCGAGGAAATGATTAACAAAAATGTTTACTGGTCAACTTTTGGTATGATATGAGGCTAACCCATGACTTCTTAGGTTTTAGTGTAAGACCCAGGTGTTGATGCCTACTGTGATACTGAAGTTGTCATTCACACTTGGTGCAGTAGCAACGATGTTGTTAGGGGCTATACTTAGCTACAGTTGGATGTAATCTACACATATTTATGCTTGTTTGTTGATTTCTTTGTTCTGGGAACATTAGGGCCATCAGACTCTCTTACGAGTGAACAGGTATTCTACATATCTCACATTACATTAATTGCAACAGGCATGTTGTAAGAGGTCTTACATTTAACGTAGACGACTATATTTAGAAACATAAATGACTTAAATATCGAAAACAGTTGACGGTATAAAACACAGGTTATATTCATTCAAGAAAAGTAAAACAATGAAGACAACTAACAGGCCGGTAGATTAAACATGTGAATGGTGTCATCAATAGAAATGAAAGGAGGTGCAGGGCAGGGAGAAAAAAAGGGGCATGATAAAACACGAGTAATGAAGACTGGGGAAGAGAAAGTGGTTTGGATGATTGAGGAACCAAAAGAAAAAGAAGCATAAATGGGAAAAGATGGGAGCATTTGCTTTACAGTTTGATTGAGGAAAACAGACTAGTTTGAGGGGGGGAAGTTATGAAGTTGACACAAAGAAGAGCGTCAGCTTTTCATTAAATGCATCAGAGCTGTGAATGATGCGCAGGTTGCAGGGCAACTTGTCCCAGAGGCTGGCAGCAGCAACAGAGGAGGAGTCTGTGACTGTTTTTGATTTCTGGATGGTCGCAGCTAGGATACTACTAGGTTGATTCAAGTGAAAACGTGAAGAGTTCCATAAAATGTAGAAAAGTTGTGTGATGATGTTGGTAGGTGGCAGTGAAATTCTTTGAGGTTCAGAAAGTGACCAACAGGCGGCAGAGTGATGCTACAACGCAAGAGAGGCAGCAGTATCCAAAACAAGATGGACACCCCGCTGTCAACATGCATTACTATTGAGAAGCTACCTTTGATGCATTTTTTGTCTAGTGAAGGTGTCAAACTAATCGAAATTCATCGCAGGATGACAGTGCAGTATGGCGATACGTGTGTGTTGTTGCAGCAAGTATGATAACGACGTAAGAAGTTTAAAAGCGATGTTACTTGTGTGGAGGATGCCCCGAGACCAGGGCAGGTTAACCGCATAGTGGGGCACGAGAAATTAGTGCAGGAGCTTGCAAAGGAGACCAGATGGGTAACTCTGAACGAAATAGCCACGAGTGTGAAGGTTAGTATTGGTTCAGGGCAGAATATTGTTCACATTGTACTGCACTTCAATAAGGTGTCTGTAAGATGGATACCACGTCAGTTGACTGCCGAATCGAAAGACTGTCACGTCGATGCCTGTGAAGAATTTTTGCATCATTTCCACGTCGACGGTAATGCATTTCTGGGAAAAACTGTTGCAGGTAATGAGACTTGAGTCCACTGTCACAAAAAGAAATGAAAAGGTCAAGCAAGGAGTGGCGTCACAGCTCATCGCCAAAACGAAAACAATTTTCCACTCAACTGTCTGCGGGAAAAGTCATGCTCGGTCTCTCCTGGGATGCAAATGGAGTAATTTTGGAGCATCACATGGATAGTAGACTGACGGTAACCAGCACTTCTTATTCAGACATGCTGAAAAGTTAACTTTGCCCTGCAATCAGGAGTAAACGGTGAGGACTTCTGACTTCAGCCCCACCACATACAGCTTGAAAGACAGTTGAGACTATTCAGGAAATGAAATCTGAATATCTGCTACATCCTCCTTATTCCCCAGGCCTCGCTCCTAGTAACTTCCATCTGTTCGATGCACTCAAAGAAGCAATGGGGGACAGGTATTTCAGAAGTAACAAAGATGTGAAAACCGTGATGGACGACTGGTTATACACACGACCAAAAGAATTCTTTCATCGCCGTCTCTAATGCACTTCCGAAGTGATGAAATATGTGCATTCAAAGTCAGGGAGACCATGTCGATAAGTGGCATGCAAGTTTTTCGTTCATTGTTACAGTTGAAAATATTATAACACTTTTAAGGTTTTCATTTGAACTGCCCTCCTAGATAAATGACTCTTTGCGTTGTTATTGTGATAAGATGTCTGGTACTTAATACACTACTGGCCATTAAAATTGCTACACCACGAAAATGACGTGCTACAGTCGCGAAATTTAACCGACATGAAGAAGATGCTGTGATATGCAAATGATTAGCTTTTCAGAGCATTCACACAAGGTTGGCGCCGGTGGCGACACCTACAACGTGCTGACATGAGGAAAGTTTCCGACCGATTTCTCATCCACAAACAGCAGTTGACCGGCGTTGCCTGGTGAAACATTGTTGTGATGCCTCGTGTAAGGAAGAGAAATGCGTACCATCATGTTTCCGAGTTTGATAAAGGTCGGATTGTAACCTATCGCGATTGCGGTTTATCGTATCGCGACATTGTTGCTCGCGTTGGTCGAGATCCAACGACTGTTAGCAGAATATGGAATCGGTGGGTTCAGGAGGGTAATACGGAACGCCGTGCTGGATCCCAACGGCCTCGTATCACTAGCAGTCGAGATGACAGGCATCTTATCCGCATGGCTGTAACGGATCTTGCAGCCACGTCTCGACCCCTGAGCCAATAGATAGGGACATTTGCAAGACAACAAGCATCTGCACGAACAGTTCGACGACGTTTTTCAGCAGCACGGACTATCAGCTCGGAGACCATGGCTGCGGTTACCCTTGACGCTGTATCACAGACAGGAGCGCCTGCGATGGTGTACTCAACGACGAATCTGGGTGCACGAATGGCAAAACGTCATTTTTTCGGATGAATCCAGGGTCTGTTTACAGCATCACGATGGTCGCATCCGTGTTTGGCGACATCGCGGTGAACGCACATCGGAAGCGTGCATTCGTCATCGCTATACTGGCGTATCACTCGGCGTGATGGTATGGGGTGCCAATGGTTACACGTCTCGGTGACCTCTTGTTCGCATTGACGGCACTTTGAACAGTGGTCGTTACATTTCAGATGTGTTACAACCCGTGGCTCTACCCTTCATTCGATCCCTGCGAAATCCTACATTTCAGCAGGATAATGCACGGCCGCATGTTGCAGGGATCCACCACGGCGTTCCGTATTACCCTCCTGAACCCACCGATTCCATAGTCTGCTAACAGTCATTGGATCTCGACCAACGCGAGCAACAATGTCGCAATACGATAAACCGCAATAGCGATAGGCTACAATCCGACCTTTATCAAAGTGGGAAACGTGATGGTATGCATTTCTCCTCCTTACACGAGGCATCACAGCAACGTTTCACCAGGCAACGCCGGTCAACTGCTGTTTGTGGATGAGAAATCGGTCGGAAACTTTCCTCGTGTCAGAACGTTGTAGGTGCCGCCACCGGCGCCAGCCTTGTGTGAATGCTCTGAAAAGCTAATCATTTGCATATCACAGCATCTTCTTCCTGTCGGTTAAACTTCGCGTCTGTAGCACGTCATCTTCGTGGTGTAGCAGTTTTAATGGCCAGTAGTGTACTCATCGTCGGCAGGGTGTAGAGGCAAGTAGAAGTTGTTCTTGCACATGTTACCGTTGTATTCTGCCCAGCTGAGAAGTTCACATACATTTAGACCCAATTCTTTACTGTTTCTTGATACTGTTTTTAGTATACCGCCAAGAAGAATAGGAGATAATTGGTCGCTGAATTCAGAGCTAATTAATTTTTGATGCGATGCGAAAATTACGTGGCACCCCGTCACATTTAGTTTAGGTCCCACGCGTTGCGCGTATCTGAATGCTGAAGACAGAGCGTCATTCGTCTAGACCAGGGGTTCCCAAGAAAATTTTCTCGAGGATCCCCCTCATCGAGCATGATTGGTAGCTTGTCATATCACAGTATCAAGTACCTATAAAAACCAAATTAAGAGTCTGTTTATACTTTATGTATTTTTGGTACTTGCAAAAACATTGAGATATTCATTATTGAAAAAATATTGAGCTTAAAACTTTTTCAATTTCGCCATCATTGTTACTGTTAAATTTTTGATTATTGGTCAAAATCTTTGTCTTCAAATCTGGGTGTTTGGTATAATAAACTCCTTAAAAAAATAAAAATTGAGTATGAACTGAAAATGACAGGAAAAAATTAAAACTGATTGTATTGGTCTTGCGCTAGAGTGAGCTAGTGTCAGTTGGCCCTAGGAAGACGCCAGACGCAGAAGTCAGCGTTCGCTAAAGCTCTGCTCATGCAGGAAGCGGCCAAAACAAAAAAATCTGTTATCATACGAAATATTTTTAATCTAATAGCATTTTGCTGACCCCTCTGGCATAGTTCGCGGACCACCTATTGGGAACCACTGGCCTAGAGAGTGGCAGTACTGACAGCTTCTGTTGCGGCTCTCAAACAAAGCTGGAGGTCAGCGGCAGTTACCCGACACGAACCGACGCACAACTCGCCAGCAGTGGTAGTATGTGAGGTTGTATGTGCCGCAGCCTGCCGCCGCCGCGCCGCCGCCAGAAGGAGCGGGCCGAGCAGCGGCCGCAGAGGGTGCCGGCGCGCAGCTTCTACTTCGGCATGGAGCACGGCGAGCGAGACGCCGTCGACCGCTTCGCCGCCAGCCTGCAGCGCCGGCCGACCCTCGCCGCCGCCGGCGCCTCCACTGCCGCCAGGTAAGTGATCAAATATTCCGTCAAATATATTTGACAAAGATCTTTGACGTAGCGCTAGAAGGGGTATTACACTGTCATCATATTTTTCGTCAAAGTTCAAGATGGCTGACAACAGCAACTTGTTATTACCCGCAGCAGTTGTATGTACCACAATTGCACTGTGTGCACATGCGGAAGAGAAGCGGGGGAAAAAAAGGAAACATACCTGGGTGAAGCCGTGGGTTTTACGACGACACGATAAAAGCATTCAACAAAACTTGTTACGTAAGCTTATAGTGGAGGACGTCAAGTCGTACATCAATTACTTAAGAATGGATGAGAATACATTTCTGTATGTGCTCAATGAAGTGTATCCTCATATCACAATATTCCCTTAAGAACAGCTACATCTGCAGAAGGCAGGCTCACTGTAACACTCTGGTTGCTTGCTACAGGAGAGGGTTAGGTTAGGTTAGCTCAGGTCAGGTCAGGTCTCCAATCTTCGTAATCTATTTTTGTATTCAGCGTGCCTCACGTTGTAAAGCGCCTCATCTGCTTCAGACATCACTATTAATTTTGTAGTTCTCGGCAAACACCTATTGTATTTACCGGCAATGTTTAGAAAAACACTACAGACGACAGAATGCAGCGATGCTAGCGCTCCATGTGGTAACATGTCACATTGCGGTAAACAGAAGACAAGCGACTTCTTTGATCAAATCTACAGCGAGGCCCTAGATTTGATCAAATATTGGACGACATTTGACAAAGTTCCCTATTACACCATCAAATATCTTTGACAAAGATATTGGACAAAGATATTTGACAAAGAAATTTAATAGTGTAATACCGGCCTACGCGCCGAGCCTCGTACTACCACCCACATGTTTCCTCCACAGTTACACTTTTCCAAACAACACGTTTCTGACAGCTTTCCCTGCTGTACATAGTAGCGATTGTCAAGTAGGAGAACTACCGATTGAAGTCACCTAACAAAGCATTACTCACATTCCTGAAAGAACTCACTCCTCCCTTTCTACTGCTATAAGTGGAATGACCATATAAAATTAATTGTTGGTAAGGCGGGTACCAGGTTGATATTCATTGGGAGAGTCCTTAGAAAATGTAGTCCATCAACAAAGGAGGTGGCTTACAAACCACTCGTTTGACCTATACTTGAGTACTGCTTATCAGTGTGGGATCCATACCAGGTCGGGTTGACAGAGGAGATAGAGAAGATCCAAAGGAGAGCGACTCGTTTTGTCACAGGGTTATTTGGTAAGCGTGGTAGCGTTTCGGAGATGTCTAGCAAACTCAAGTGGCAGACTCTACAAGAGAGGCGCTCTTCATCGCGGTGTAGCTTGCTGTTCAGGTTTCGAAAGGGTACGTTTCTGGATGGGGTATCGCATATATTGCTTCCCCCTACTTATGCCTCCCGAGGAGATCACGACTGTAAAATTAGAGAGATTCGAGCGCGCACGGAGGCTTTCCGGCAGTCGTTCTTCCCGCGAACCATACGCGACTGGAATAGGAAAGGGAGGTAATGACAGTGGCACATAAAGTGCCCTCCGCCACACACCGTTGGGTGGCTTGCGGAGTATAAATGTAGATGTAGATGTGCACTGCTGACGTTGGTCGAGGCTGTGAAGTGGTGTGTGTGTGTGTGTGTGTGTGTGTGTGTGTGTGTGTGTGTGTGTGTGGGTGTGTGGTGGGGGGGTGCGTGTGCACGCCAGTCAGTTGTGTGCAATCGGCACCAGGTCAACCTGTGGATGTGACAGAATGACAGGAAGGAACTACGTAAGACAGCATCAGAACAGTGCTCGTAAAAAGGTTCTTACTGACAGGTACCAGAGAAGAATGTCACACCTCGTCTCTGAAAATCCATATCAACCCATTGGTAACCCAAGCCAAAGATGGAAAAACATTTTTGCTGAAAGTACTTTATTCTTATGTTTTTTAGGGTGGGAAATCCAAATACGATACTTAAAAAACTGTATCACCCACCATTTCTTCACACTTTACAGTTAAATTGATTAAATTAAGCGATTTTTTTTAGAATTTAACAGCTTTTATACAGTCAAAATAATTTAAAAAGTTGCTGGCAAAAAAAGGTCGATTCAATTTTTGTGTTAACAGATGGTGTTTTGTTTACTGTAAAACTAACCTTACTTGCCCGTTTCCTGTACATCTGCTCAGTACAATGTCTAATCGTGGCTGTAAAAAGTCTGCTGACAGTTTTTGTTATACTTGTGGTGAATTTCTGATTACAACACACCAAAGCAACATTACAGACTTTGTGAAAAAGTTATATTTTAACTAAAGTTCAGTCTTGATCACAACACTTATGTCTCAATAACATAGGTGACCGGTTTCGGTTATATTTATATAACCATCTTCAGACCCATGCCTTCCTTGGAGGATGGTAGGCGGAGCTCTCCTCAGCTGCTACGAAGTCAACTTTTGTGAAAAAGGTTTATTTATCATACTTTGGATCTAAACTTGGTGATCGAGATAAATCTTGGGCGCCGCATAAGGTATGTTATGTGTGTGTTGAAGATTTGAGAAAATGGTACAAAACGGAGAAAAAAGCCTTTAAATTTGCTGCTCCTATGATATGGAGGGAGCCAAGAAATCATCCCAATGATTGCTGCTTTTGCAGTGTCGATATTACTGATCATAAGAAGAAAGTAATCAGCTACTCTAACCTTCCGTCCGCCACCCGACCTGTACGGCATGGCGTAGATTTGCCAGTTCCTGAACCGTCATATGATTTAAATTCTATTCCAACAGAAGTATTTTCTGATGTACAATCTGATTTAGATGAACCAGATGATGAATTCCACTGTACTCAGACCGAGCTTAACGATTTGGTTAGGGATCTCGGCTTAACGAAAGAAAAAGCTGAATTGCTTGACACTAGATTAAAAGAAAAGAACTTATTGGTAGATGGAACCACCATATAAATGTATAGAAAGAGAGAGCAGCGACTTTCCAAGTTTTTTCAACAAGAAGGTGATTTAATGTACTGCTCAGATATTCCCAGTCTGATGAATGTGTTTGGTATTGAGTACAAAAAGAAAGACTAGGCTTCAGGTGGATAGGACATACGTGAAAAAACCTTGCGGACTCTCTTGCACATTGAACTGAGCCCATTATCGAGCCTAGGGGCAGTGCTGCTGCTCGGTATATAGTGTGGTGCCTCCAGGGGATGAGTAACACGTGCTCCTTGTGTGTAGATTACAGCGTCGAGGTGAACACCGTCAGTGCTTCTTTTAGCACGTCCGTACTAGGGTACGTCCAAAACGTAGAAATTTGCCCAGGTTGCCCGGAGGCAGCCTGTCGAGCGGCGAGGCGTCGGAGGAGGACGAAGACGAGGAGGACGAGGCGGTGTCGAGCGCTCGGCCGGGCCGCGGCGGCATCGCGCTGCAGCTGCGGCCGACGCTGCCCAAGAAGCAGCCCGAGGTGCCACGGTTCTCGCCCACGGCTGCCTGGCGGCTGCTCTCCGCACTCGAGCACCCCGCCTCGCCCGCCACCTCCACAGCCGGCGACGACGCCTCGGTCAGTGGCCGGCCCTGCCTCACCTCTCATTACCTCACAGCTGCAACTTATGCTTTATTTTCACACATTGCACACTTTTTCGTATAATTCCATACTCGACACTTATCCTGCGCAAAACAAAAATACTGATGAAGAACTCATCACTTAATATTTCCGGGCTGAGATGCCATGGTCCGTACATAAAACTCTCCCCTGACGTTTCGACTTCGACTACGGAAGGCATCCTCCGAGGACAATTGGCGAACTGCAACGAGAGCGCGAGTGAGCGCCGTATATATAAGCCATCCAGAGGGCGCCGCTGTCAATCACGTGACGTTGGCTGTGCTATGATCTCTGATATTGCCAACCTTTTCAATTGAAATTAATCGATTGTCACGCTGTTGCTGCAATGTTGACATCCATATCACAGTCTAACGTAACAGTCGCAAAACTCTGCTGTAAAAGTTGTTGCCGTTTGACAGATGGAGCGACACTAGCGCTCCAAGCGGCGAGTGAGCTAAACGTCAGACGTGTCGTAAGCATGTTTGTTTTGCATCCATTTACTACGTAATTTACGAAATATTTGAGTTATTTTCTTTCCTCTGAGGGTTTGTGTAGTATCAGAAGGCATATATGTTTCTAAAATTGATTCTAAAATACGGCAAAAATGGACAAAAACCGTGAATCGAGTGGCAAGCTACAACTCATTCGTGAAGAAACACTTGTGACATTGGATAGAACTGCAGTTTACCACGTTGATATCAAAAGAATATAAACACACAGATTCATATGTAAGTAGCACAGACATGTACCTCTAATTGCGACAGCTCTTTTATCGTTCTGTAGGCCTACTGTGTTTGTCATTGTTTTCGCCTGTTGCCACAAGTACGATCTTCATCTTTATATTATTCTAAGTGGGGCAAGCAACTGCCAAATAGTGGGAGAAATATGTTGAAAACATGAGCTGATTACATTAAATTTCATGCAAAACCAAATATTTGAATAATTTTCGAACAATCTGTCAGTGAACAAGGTGCTAACAAAATAATGTCATCACACGAAGGAAGCAAGGAAAATTAAGTGACGGAGAACAGAAGTGAATGAAATACATACCACACGCTTTTGTAAGACACGAATAACTCCACTTAATCTAACCACTTCATCGTCAAAGCATGTCTGCGTTGACGATTCACACAAATTTGGCATTGATACATGGAGAGTTGAACTGGCTGCTTCTGTGTGGCAGTTTCCTCTTCATCGTCAGTTGAGGTGGCTTATTTGGGATGTCAAACAGTGTGGGAACTGCATTCTACACGAGTTTATTATTGTCTGCGTTCATGAACTGGTTTTGTTCGAAATGTAGCGAACAAAACCTAATATTATTATACAGGTAAACTGTTTTTTTTTTCATAAGGTATTCTCGTCTGCTACTAACTGACCAATTTCTGCTTCTAAAACTAAACATTAATCATTAACACACATGCAGTTTGCATGTGAATCCTGACGATACATTTTTAGTAACATGATGGTATATACCTCTCAGGATCTTTAGGAAACGTAAAAAAGACAGCTGTGGTGTCTTCTTCCTGTTGTTGCTGCAATTTATTGCGCAACAAACACTCCAGCTTGTAAAAACCATTGTATAAATCAAAATAAACAACCACTATTCGCTTTCACGATCGCGCCGAACTCTCAGATTAAGTTACTGGCCCCAAGCGTGGGGCGCTGCTGGTGCCTTAGGCAACAAAATCGAGGCGAAGTGTCGTGACTGTTATGTTAGACTGTGTCCATATCTTATCCAGCTTAATGTCTTCATCTTTTCTTTTAAAATTATTGCAGTGTTCGGCAATCTCAATCGCCTCTCTGTACATTCGCGCATAATAATGCGACGTCTTTGCTAAGACGGTCGTCTCACTAAACTTCATTTCACGATCACCTTCCTGAAACACATGTTCCGCTACAGCCGATTTATCAATATGTCCGAGGCGGCAGTTCCTTTTATGTTCTCCCAGACGGGTGTTGACGCTTCTTTTGTTGTGCCTATATAGACCTTTCCACAACTGCATGGAATTTTGTAGACACCTAATGTAGCTAGAGGATGTCGTTTATCCTTTGCGGATCTTAAACATTCTCTTATTTTCGTGGTGGGTCTGAAAACAGTTTCCACATCGTACTTACTTAAAATTTTTCCAATACGATCAGTGACCCTACTGATAAATGATGAGAACACTTTTCCCTTCGGTTAGTGTCGATCCTCGTCCATTCTGGATGGCTTATATATACGGCGCTCTCGTTGCAGTTCGCCAATACTCCTCGGAGGACGCCTTCCGCAATCGAAGGCGAAACGTCAGGGGAGAGTTTTATGTACGGACCACGGCATCTCAGCCCCGAAATGTTAAGTGATCACAACACCTGCTTTCACTTCATTCTTGATGGAGAACTGTTTACAGATATTATCTAAATGGAAATTTACATGAATGAGAACAGTGTTTATATCAAACTCGAGCTTCTTCTGGCATATCAGATGTTCAAGTAACTTACATTAGTACAGTAAGGTAATATCCTCAACAATTTCTAATATTTCTACTGGTGAACACCCCATCATTTTCAAACAAAAAATGAAATGAGAGATCACTGAGCATGGCAAAACCCTCTGTCAGTGGGGCTGTGCCAACATGGGGTCCAAAAAGGATAAGAGAATGGATGCACAAAATTATGGACCAATACCCTCACCATCAGCTAGCTGCAGAATTTTTGATAATATTCTAAGTTCGAATATAATAAATTTCCTTGTCACAGAAATCCAGCTGCCCACAAATCAGCAAGGAATTAGAAAGTAATGTTCATGCAAAATCCAGCTTGTTCTTTTCCTGCACAATGTACTGTGGACCTCAGAATAAGGACAACAAGCTTATTCCCCACTTCTAAACTTCTGGAAAGCATTGACACTGTGCCCCACAGCAGGCTGTTAATAAAGGTATGAGCATATGGAATAGATTCGCACATATGTGAGTGGCTCAAAGACTTTTTAAGCAATAGAACCCAACCCAGTACGTTGTCGTCGGCGGTGAGTGTTCACCAGAAACAAGGGCACTGCCAGGAATACCGCAGCTAAGTGCGATAGGATTGCTCTTACTCTCCATGTACATAAATTATCTGGAAGATAACTTAAGCAGCAATTTGTGACTTATCACTGATGTCACTGTAAGGTACCAGAGTGTGTGATTGAAGGAAGATACAAGATGACTTTAACAGAATATTTATTTGGTATGATGAATGACAGCTTGCTTCAAATGTACGAAAATGTAAGTTAATGCAGATGAGTAGGAAAAACAATCATGTAATGTTCAGATACAGAACTAGGGGTGCGCTGCTTGGCACAGTCGTGTCGATTAAATATCTGGGCCTAGTGTGCAAAGAAATACGAAACAGAATGAGCGCATAAGGTCAGTAGTAGGGAAGGCGAATGGTTAGCTTTTGTTTATTGCAAGACTTCTAAGAAAATGTGGCTCATTTATAATGGAGACTACATACAGAATACTGGTATGACACATTCTTGAGTGCTGCTCGAGTGTTTGGGACATAAGATTAAATGAAGATATTGAAGCTGTTCAGAGGCATGCTGCTAGATTCGTTACCAGTAGGTTCAGTCCACATGTATCACAGAGATGTTCTGTGACTTCAAATGGGAATTTCTGTGGGGAAGACAATGACTTTCTTTTTGTAAAACATTATTGAGAAATTTAGGTAATCAGCATTTCTAGCTGATTGCAAATACATTTCTTCTGCCACCATTGTATGTTTCTCATAAGGACCATGAAGACAAGGTATGAATGCATGGTTTCGCGGCGATATGAATTAATAAAATTTTCTCGGGCTTCCAGCCGCATCAGGTGGTTAAAATCCCACGAGCTTTCGACCGAGGTCTCCCTGGTCGTTGTCAAGTGGTAAGACTGCTACGTCGTTATATAGCCGCACTACTGGTTGTGACATCACTGGTGCTCTCTTCCTCACCATATACGGTCATGTTTTCATTCCGTGGCCGTCGCGCCCATTTTAACATCGCGATAGCCAGGTCCCAGGCTGTGCTGAGCTGCAAACCTCCGTCCATGTTGATGGTGTTTTCAGAGGTTTTTATTTCAATAGCTTCTTTTATGACACTATTCCAAAATCCCTTCGTCTTCATAACGACAGATGTTTCGTCGAATAGAATTCGGTGTCCATTTTCTAAGACATGTTCTGCCACGGCTGATTTTTCTGGATAGCGTAGGTGTAAGCACCTCTCATGTTCCGTCTGCCGTTGCTCCACCGTGCGTACTGTTTGGCCGACATAGTAACAGCCACACTGACATGGTATCATTTACACTCCAGGCATACAGTATATTTAAGACACTTCGTGCAGAAAAGTGCCATTGTGCACAATGAAAGAAAAATGTATAAATTACGTGGCTGAACCTAACCACAGTGTCTCCAGCTGACAGTCCCACACTATTTTTTTTTTTTTTTTTTTTTTTTTTTGTTGTAACTGGGACGTGCCTGTGCATTGCCCTCATTGTGGTTACTCCTCACATCACTACAGTCATGCTTTGTTAATGTGATGATGTATTGTGGGACCAGGTGCTTCTGGAGGAGCGCATCCAGAGGCTGTCGCGGCCCGTGGCACCGCCGCCACCGCAGGCGCCACGCAGTAAGTCGGGCGACTCCGGCATCTCGGGCGACGCGAGCCCGGGACGTGAGGACTCGCTGCTGCCCGCCCCGCCGCCACCCCCACCGCCACCCGCCACCGCCGCCTCCCCTGCCCCTGCACCACAGGCGTGGACACCGCAACAGGACCTGGGTGACGAGTCCAGCTCGGACGGCGAGGGCCGGCCGACACTGCCACTGGCGATGCCGCAGGCCCGCTTCTCACCACGTGCGCACCACGTCTTCTCGCTGTCGCTACCGCGTGACGACCGCCTCTGCCTCGCACTCTATGCGCCAGATGATGACAGCTTCCTAGCCTCCAAGGTCAGTCACCTCACTGTGTCTCGGGTCCTGCCATCGTAGTTTGTAGACAGCTAACGGCTATCTTTGTTTGCTCTGGTGAAAAAGTAATTGTGGCACTGCGAACAATAAGACAGTCCACATATCTCTTTTTTAATTTGTGTTTATGTGCAATGGGCTGTGCAGTGAATATTTTGGTAGGACATCTTCAAAATGAAACCAAAGGCAAACAGTGGGAACATCCAGGTAAAGAAACATACATGCAAGGGATCAATAGTCTTGATAAACATCAAAACAACCTGTGGAAAATAATACAAGTGCCAGCTATAAGATTTTCATTATAATCATGAAAAAATCAAGCTGTGACAATGAAAGTTAGTAATAGCATAAGTCCTTCTATATGTATTCATTGTTCAATGTGGAATATTTTCCCCAATGGCAGGTTGTTCTACCACCTTCAGACTTAGCTAAAGGGCTAGAAAAGTCAGTGTGCATTATTTGCTTTTTAACTGTTGTATTAGAAATTGACAAATCAGTATGTGAGGTATGGTTGGCAGCAAACTTTCACAGGCTTCTTCTTTTAAGATTGCTCCTGAAGCTTCAAGCTTGTGCTGCCATATTGGGCTTGCAGCACCTCATTTTGTGATTTAACTCTAAAAGAGTAGTTGGCAATCGCTTATTTATTGGCATACTTTAATCAAGTTTATTGCTGATAATCCTTGCTCCTCTCCCCAACTGTTCTAATAGCCTGCCCAACATACACAGTTACAAATAGTAGAAGATTGCCAACACAATCTCACATTGTCCAGGGAACACCTCCATTCATAGATATCCACAAGCTGATCACTGAGTTGACTTTTTTATAACCACAATCATATGTACATATGTGTACATTTAACCAGAATATTGCATCTTCTTTGCCTCAAATTAAACTGATGAGGCAAAACATTATGAAAATCTTGAATAAATGCTCCACAGAGTTCTTGCTATGTCAGATTTGTATGCAGTATCTAGCTTTCGACAACTTCCTTCGTCGTGATCGTCAGGAGTATAGTCGCTGGCTGTGATAGGTGCAAATTTTGATCTCAGTGGTTACTCTGATGACAAAATTCAAGTAGGTAGATGCATAGGGTAATATTCCTGCTTCATCAAACATAATTGTATCTTTGTTTATGAGGCTGTGTTTGGCAATAGCAGATTTGTCAAAAATCACGACATTTAATGTAGCGTTGATGCTCTGTACAGCATTAAAAATCATTTGCATTCATTGGTCAGTTTAACTGCTATCACATTCACAAGCAATTTTATAAATTCCAGGGACACTGAGACCAAGATTGTCTGTTACTTCCCATGACTATGCCTATTTTGTTTGTTGCAAACACTCAAGAAAGGAAATAGTGCTACAGGTTGATCATCAAAAGCTTGAGACTGAATAAAAATCTGACAAGGCAAGAACTCTCTGAAGCATTTATTCAAGAAATGAGCATTGAGAAACTATGCCGTCATATTATGGGCATCTGTTTGGTAGAGTGCTGGTCCACCTTTGGGATGTAACACAGCAGCAATCCTGTACTGCAAGGATTTGACGAGTTTCTGGTAGGTTTCCAGAGGCACATGACACCAGGTTCCATACACAGCTCACGCAATTCCCATAAGTTACGGGCAGGTGGTTTGTGGGCACAGGACTGGTGTTCAAACGCATCCTAGATGTCACAATCTTAAACATGGCTGTGAAACATGACCTGTGTAATACAGAATAAATCAGCCAACCAGTTACAAATCAAGGTTTATTATACCTTGATAATGGTTTCAATATTTGTAAAAATATCTTCCTCAGAAGTATTGGTCCTAAAAATATATACACCAGTTACACATTCCAAATGTGTTCCATTAGGCTCAGGTCAGGCAATGTAAGTCCACTATCCCAGTCCTCAAATCACAGTAGTATGAATCTGGACTTTGACAAACACAGTTATTCTGGTGGAAGATGTCATTGTCTTCAGGGAAGATATCAAACATGAAGGGATGCAGGAGGTCCACAATAATGTTTACACAGTTGACAGCTGTTATGGTGCCCTCAGATACTACTACAGAATCAGTGAATCACAGTAGGTCCCCAAATAGGCTGCGTTCACAGTGTGGTGCACATTTCGAGCAACTGTTTTGCCTGGATGACAGCTTATTTGGATGTGATCTTCAACCTGGTATAACAACAAATGCGATATATGACTGGGCAACACACATTCATTGCTCCAAAATCTAATCATGATGCTCCCGTGCTCACTACAGTCAAAACAGATGATGTCATATGGGCCAACAGAGGAATATGTAGTGGTCATCTGCTGTGAAGCCCCATTTTTAACTATGAGTGTAGAACAGAGTGCTCTGAACCACTTGTGCCAATGCAAGCATTGCACTCTGTACTCAGATCTGTCACAGACAGTGCCTGTCCAGCCGTACAGAGAGGACAAGGCTCCAACCTAAATGCTGTATGATGGGGTGCTGGTGTCACACAGCCTTGTCTCCTACTCATTGTTCCACCAGGCTCCACCCACTTTCCACAGATACTCATGACAGTAGTGTGTGAACAACCAACCAGCATCACTATTTCTGAGGTGGTCATTCCCAGGCACCAGGCAGACAATGTGCAATTTGTGAAAGTTGCTGATGTCTGTGGATTTCCTCATTTGTGGCCTGTATCATTGGTAAAATGATTCCTTATTATGTTTGCTCCACTTACATATTTTTCTTACTATGTCAGGTGCCTGCAGTGCCACCAGGCAGCATTCAGTCTTAACATATTGTCTGCCAGTGTAAGTCAGACATGCTTGCTTTTGTTTTAGTGTTTGAACTCAACCACTGTGCCACCAGAAACATCTGAATTACATTCAGACCAGTCATAACGAGTGAACTAACCATAGTTCAAATGTTTCTAATCCAACAACATGACCATAGATATTCTTTTGTGTCCCACCTGGAAGACGGCGCGTGGGTCTGCTCCTGTGATCTGCAAAATAGGCCGAATGAAGGGAGAAAGTAGGAGCAGGAGAGATAAAGCACTTTGGGTACTGCGTGTAAATTTAAAGATGTTTACTATAGGCAAAAACAAGTTAGTAAATGGTTACATAACTTTGCGATGATGAGCACGTAGGTGCAAAGCCGTATTAGCATTGTTAAGTAGTACAAAGTCTCAATAGCAAGCCAACACACTCTGAAGTTGAAGCGACGTATCCAGGCTGTCTGTGTTTGATGAAATGGGGAGAAAGCAGAGCGGTGCTCGTTGAGCTCCACAGTATTGGCGTAGTTCGTCTGCTTTCATAGTGCCAACCTACAAGCGTGCACCTATGCTGTGGCATCGGAACTATCGATACCACAAATATGAAACCAACTGTCAGCACTAATTAAGCATTCTGTTGGCATCGAAGCTGTGTAGGGTACATGAAACTATTTTTAGGCATATTGTTAAAGAAATTGAACGTACTTGTGAATGTATGAAGAAGTCTGGTATTCCAAAAAGAGCCACATATCTTACAAAATGACAACAATGGAAAGATCACAAAAATTAGACGTCATATGAAGGATTATAGGCAGTTGTTCCTCTAGCTCATCATTTGTGAATGGAACAGGAAAGGTAGAACATTATGGTGATACCTGAAGGCGGTTTGTGATGTATGTAAGTAGATGGTACATAATGTGCTACCCACAAAGAAAAATGCATTCTCCGTTAATATAGTCTCCCAAAATTATGTGATTTCTCTATCTGATAGTGCAATGTATACTGATATTCTTCCACTACTCTCCATACTGCAGCAACATCCTCTTCATTGATTAATGAAGGAGGTCGACATAGGTAAGTGGTGGTCTGGAGTTACCCTGTGAAAATCAGTGACCATATGAGATCTTTCATTGAAGCAATGATCCATTATGAGCTCTTCGAAAAAATTGTGTCTTAAAACTCATCTCCCTCTATTGATTCTTTAAGTTGAGACTTTTCTTACCTATTAATGGGTGGATGATCGTTTTCTTTTTTGTTTGGATGATATTCTTCCATATGTACTGTACATCTGTTCCCAAATTATTGTGCCTGAAGATGAATTCTTAAGACTTCGATATCAATACCAGTTAATCTGAATAACAATAATGACAGGGGTTTGCAAATAATAGTATTTGTTTTCAGCTGAGAAAGCATTAGCTACTGATGTACCACATGTTCTATTAGTAATGAAGCCACAATATTGTAATGAATTGCATGTTCTCATGGATAGTATTAATGTTTCCAAAAAAATCATCTGGGGCCTCCTTACTTGACACTATACCAAACTGGTCACCTAAGTCTCTGTAGAAATTCTTGGGTTTCGGGTGTGGAACCTCCTAATAGCAAATTCCTGAAAATACTCCATTAAACTTTGGGTAGACTTAGTGATAGGGGAGAACCCCATATCCACATTGTCCACTGACCCAAAACATCTGCTGCACTGAAGGTAAGTGGTGGTGAGAGTTTGATGGTACACTTTCACTATCTATGGCTCTAAATTATGCACCAGTAATACCAATCAACCTTTCAGAGACACTAAGATGAGTATTGACAGTAAATCAAAGTTCACAAGTAGATCAACCTTTCTGCATAAGATGTTCATCATTCTTTGTCTTCCATGCCTGCTAGTATCTGTCTACATTTACACATTTCTCTTTAAGGGGTCACTTTGTGATAATGGAATGTATGGTCGATTTACTACACAACATAGGAAAATTCTCTTCCTGGAGAGCCCTTCAGCATTAACATCAAGTTTCAACGTGTGAAAAAGTACTAGGCATATGTGAATATCATCCATTTGAAATCTGAAGGGACGTACTAGGTCCTGTTAGGCACCTGATTTTATGCCAGGAAAAACAAGTATGGCTGCCTCAGATAATATCTAAATTATGTGACTTTAAAATGCAACATGTCATAGGCATTCATCAGGCTAGAGAGAACGAATTAGAATTTTCAGAGCTCCTGGAGAGGACAGAGGTCCAACATGAAGCATCATTGTTTAAAAATCTTCTTATCGATTCTACACATTCATTCGTTTGCCTCAACCAGGTCTCCTAATATTACTGTTGTGGACAGTATAAGACAGCAAAGGTGGTTGGTGGTCTGCTGCACAGGCTGCTGGGAAGTCAGGTACTGTACAACGTTTTGTGGTATGCCCACAGGCCCAGGAGCAGGCACCGCCCCAGGTGCCAGCATTCAACAGCCTGCAGAAGCTGCGGCGGTCGGTTTCCGGGGCACTGGGCGCAGCGCTCGGCTCGCTGGGTCGTGACCTCGGTGCCAGCGATGACGAGGACGAGCTGGACCGTGGGCCGTGTCACGGCCAGAGGCCACCACTGGACGAGAACTGGCTGCTCAGCCGCAGCGTGCCGACCTCACTCAACGTGCACTCTGCCACGGTCAGCCTGCCATCTCTCCCCACATGTTCTCTAGAATATTTTTGGCAAGGCAGTGAAAGACTAACCCTTAAGTAGTACTGTTTTAAGTAAATGTACTAACTTCACTGAGTAAGATGTTGGCCTCTCCCTTAAAAGAGCACACTGGTCACTTTGGAGTTCTGCAGACAGTGCAGAACTGGTGACTCATGTGGCCTTCCATCACTGACATAAGTCATGGCATTGAAATGGTTAAGTACAGGTCATTCACATTCTCGAGAAGAATTGTAGGATTGATATACATAATTATAGACCTACATAGCTGACATTGATCTGTTGTGGAATTATGCTCATATGTTATGATATTTTTGGAGAACAAATATGTCCCCAGTAAATATATCCTCAATGTGGATTCCACAAGCATAGAGCTAGTGAAACTCAGCTCACTCTATTTGTCATGCAATGCAGAGCACTGTACACATTGATAGCCAGGATGGTGCCTTCAGCAAGACATTTGCTAGAGGTCTGAATTGTCATTCATTGAAAAAAACAGAGCTTACTGAATATTGGATCAAATTTTTGACTGCAATCAAAATTTGTTTGCAGGTACAACTTGACACATTGCTCTTAATGGAAAAAAATTGACAAAGGTAATTTCATGAGTATCCCAAGGATGTGTCACAGACAGTTACTGTTCACAGTGTGTGTAAGTGATCCAATGGATAACATCAGAAGCTCTGTGAGGCTGTTTGCAGATGATGCATTTGTCTATAAGAACATAGCAATGCCAGAAGACAGCGGCAAATTGCAGCAAGACCTGCAGAGGATCAGTGATTAGTGCGAGGATTGGCTGTTGATTCTGAACATAAATAAATGTAACGTTTTGCATATAATAGACTACACAATTACACTATTGGTGACAATACACTGTAAACCATGACTACTGTAAAATACCAAGGAGTAACAATGAAGAGCAACATAAAGTGAATGACCAGGCAAAGCAAATAGTAGGGACATTGGCACCTGCAGAAATTTTTTCAAGGTGGAACAAAATTCAAATCTTACCAGTTTTGATATAACTGTTTTGTTGAGTTTAAAAATGTGTCATTCTGCCCGGGAACTAAGTCTGACAAGAAGTACACAAAACTTATTATGTCTCAAAAGACTGATGACTGACAGCTTAGCATTTTTAAGGTAGATTTCTTTGGTACCTAAACAATAAGCATGTAGCAATAGTATATGCAAAGTACATCTTTTTAGGTTACTAACATGAATATGGATGCAACCTTTTTGATTTAATAATCTCAACATACAGTCTCATATGAGCATGATCAAATCCGGCACACCCAAAGAGTCGTGGAATAAAGCTAGAAAATAATCACAAACTGGAGAAACAGGAAATAAACTTTAAAACAGGCTAATTTAATGTTGATGCCATCTGTAACACTTTGCTTATCAAACATCACTTCTGGTCACATCAATGAGTTTATTGCATTACTTTTGTGATTTCTATTTTTATTGTTGATTAGCATAATTGAAGCTGAACAAATTAGATTTTAAAAGCAACATTTTTTGGGATTAGTAAGATAAACTGTGGCCTGTGGCTAATACAAGACTAGATGAATTTGTGAAATCTTCCAAAACCATTATCAAATTGGCCAGTAGAATCAACTTTTAGCAGCCTCGGAGTGCACCAAGATAATCTTCACCTCTGTTTTCCATATTCTTGTGCAGCATGCCAACTGGAATGCAGAATTTGTAGCTCAGTGACTGCATTTGTCATTGCAGACTTACAGAAGATCCCAGTCCTTGAGACTACATTTTTTCTGACTTTAAATTTTTCGCATTTTTCCCTCCCTTCTAGTGCAAAAAATTGCAGTTTTCTTTTCTGAGTGATGTGTTAGGGAATAATGAACTATAGATTCACATACTTACCGTATGTGTGGCTGTGTTCTTCCAAGTGGACTTCAGTAGCTCAGACATGTGAAACTGAATGAGACTGCAAGCAATCACAAGTTTTCTTGTCCACAGAAAAGTTGTAAACTGCAGTTGTGATTCCACTGCACATCAGTGAGAGTTTTTTATCCTTATGGGGATTGGGGATGGAAGCTTGCCAGTTATATTGCTGCCATGTTTATCACCACCGGCGACAGAATCCATGTGCGAGGGTGTTTGACCAGCTCCTTTCTGCACCTTGGTAAAGGCTGAATAAGGACTCAACATAAAAAGAGTGAAGACATTATTTTGCACAGTCCTTTAAAGACTCGTATCCATACTGACTGCCAATTAGCACCAAGACTGCAGCACCATTAAGGAATAGACATAAGTTACTGTTTGTGACAACCAACGAAATCAAGGACACACTGTGGTTTGTGACAATTGCAAATGCCCAAAAGGAGTGGTCTCAAAATCAGAGACTATGTAGAACAGTGGAGATGTAATAAGTGATTATTATTGTGCAGAGATGGCATGCACATAGGCCCAGCAGTGCTCTCTCCTGTCTGACCATACAGCTCAGTTTTATGCTACACTCAGCTGGTGCAGAGCAGTCAAACAGAGTGGAATTGCACAAGCAGGTGCCAGTATGCTTTGTTGAAATCAAAAGGTGCAATCTACAGGGTCAATTTAAGGCCCAGGCAACACAAGCCAACACTTGGGGCACCAAGCTGAAAAGGGTGTCAAATTGAGAGGGGCACCATAGGTGCCATGTAGAGAGTGGTGCCATAGGTACCACAACTGTTAAGACATCTATACAGGACATACCACAATTAGTAATGATTGTGTGGGGCACTAAGCTGAGAGGGGTTCCAGTTTTGTCCAAGAGCAAGATTTGTATACAGTGCATGTCACAACCGGTAGCAAAAATGACCTGGATGAAAGTATATGATGAAAAGAGGTAAGGGGAGGGGGTGCCAGATGATAAAATCACTTGTGTGTAAAAGTGTTCTCAAATGTGAGTATGAACACAGCAGGATTCATTGTAAAGGGCACACTGTTAGAACAGTGTTGCATGTGCAGAACCAGTGCACAGAAGAGGGTCACACATAATGACAAGTGGGCAATGCATCACACAGAGTGACCAAAGTGCAGAATGACCGCCATATTGCTTTTGTGGCTGTAATTGACAGAACAACTTTGTCAACATAGTTGGCTCAACTCTGAAGTGCTGCAACAGGTGTTTGAACATGTCTGCGTCGACAGTTCAAAGTTGCTTGCTTGCTGAGGGCTGGGTTGGTGGCACACATTCCACTTCTTCGGCTTCCACTGACCAGAAACTGCCAACACCTCAAACTGAAATGGACACGTGAATGTTGTCACTGGTGTGCCGAGTGACCAAATTAAGTATTTTTGAATGAGTCCCGCTTCAGCTTCTCCTGTAGCAATGGCTGTGTATTGTTAGATACTACTGTGGTGTACGCAATCAGGCAGACTGCTTTGTTGAGCAGCATAGTGGACAAACACCAGTTGTGACAGTCTGGGGCACCATTGGCTACAACGTGTGATCTCATGTCCTGCCTACTGGTGGGAATCTGAATAGCAACTGTCTCATCAGGAAGGTTTTAGAGCCCGACACATTGCCACTGTTGCAGGCAGTTCCAAGGGCTATATTTCATCAGAACAATACCTGGATAGGTGAAGGACGTCCAAGCCTTCAGTGAAGAAAGAATGGTACTACTGTACGTGTGGTCCTAATGTTCACTTTACATTTCACCCATCAAACATGTATGGGATACGATCAGTCAGCAACTTGTTTGTTCTGATTCTCCAGCAACCATTGTCAATGTTTTTTGGATGTGCCTGCAAACCACGTGGAAGTGTGTTCTCTAGTAGCATATCCAGATGCTAACACTGAGCCATGATGTCCAGAGGCTCTGACTGCAGCATGTGGCAGCTTCACACCATACTGAATTACAACAGTCAAAGTGCATGTACAGTTTTGTAATTATAAACATTTTTGTGTCTCATGTCTCTAATCTGCAGAATAAACTTAATTTTAATCACTTGTCTACCTCTTAGTGGTGCAGTTCTCATGATAACTAGTGTATATAGTGATTGCTTAAGTTGCAGTATTTCTTGTTGCAGTCAGCAGTGTTAAAGCTACAGTTTGGTGGAGTGGAAGACAGTGACTGCTAGAAATTTGAGAAAATTCCGTAATGAACAAAGAGCCTGTAGCCAGATTCCAGGAGTGAGCATGTGCCTGCTCTGTGTCCACCCCCCTCCCCCTCCCCCTCCCCCTCCCCCACCCTCCTCCCCTTGCAGATGCTTATAACTATGAAAAGCAGATGCCAAGCTGATGTTCACTGGAAGAATCATAAGAAAGAAGAGGCTTAAAAAACAATTGTTCAGCTGATGCTTGAGAAGAGAGATACGAGATCCAACAGAGAGTGGTGTGTTTTGCCACTGGATCATTTAGACAGCGTGAGAGCGCCACAGAGGTGCTCAATAAAATCTGGTCGCAGGTGCTACAAGAGTTGTATTATGCAACATGGAGAGGCCTACTATTGAAATTCCAAGAGAGTATGTTCTGGGAAGAGTCAGGCAACATATTACTTCCTCTGATATAAATCTCACAACATGACCACAGAGAGAAAATATGAGATATTAGAGTTAACTCGGAAGATTAATGACAATCATGCTTCCCATGCACCATTTGGGAATTAGATTAGATTAGATGTACTTTTCGTTTCAATAGATCCATAGTGAGGATATCCTCCAAGGTGTAGAACATGTTGGAAAACAAATACTTACTTACAGATACTCCTCCAAATACTCCTCCAAAGAAAATAAAAGATGTGCTAATGCACCCTCAACAGATCTGATGTACACACATCTAAAAAAGTTTTGCATCATCCCAGTTCCTAGAACTCCTGAAGATAGACATTGACTGTGGATATTGTGTCACAGACACAGTCCCTCTGACTGTTCAGAGATGTCACTAAACCCGCCCAAAGATTTAAACAACCATGCATGAGCACAGCCCATTAGACAAAGGGGGTCCGACAGCCAATCAGTTCCAATCACTCCACCAGAAAGGAGGTACACGGCTCATGTTTTGTGTAGTTCAGCCATGCCTAGATGGTCAATACTGTGGTTCGGTTGCATCCACATTGTAACTTTGTGTCAGGAAGGGCTCTCAACAAGGGAAGTGTCCAGGCATCTCGGAGTGAACCAAAGTGATGATGTTATTCAGACATGGAGGAGGTACAGAGAGACAGAAACTGTTGATGACATGCCTCGCTCAGGCCGCCCAAGGGCTGTTACTGCAGTGGATGACCGATACCTACGGATTATGGCTCAGAGGAATCTTGACAGCAATGCCACCATTTTGAGTAATGCTTTTCGTGCAGCCACAGGCATCATGTTATGACTCAAACTGTGCGCAATAGGCTACATGATGCGCAACTTCACTCCAAATGTCAATGGCAGGGTCCATCTTTGCAACCATGACACCATGCAGCGTGGTACAGATGGGCCCAACAACATGCCAAATGGACCACTCAGGATTGGCATCAAGTTCTCTTCACCGCTGAGTGTCGCATATGCCTTCAACCTGACAATTGTCGGAGACGTGTTTGGAGGCAACCCAGTCAGGCTGAACACCTTAGACACACTGTTCAGCGAGTGCAGCAAGGTGGAGGTTCCCTGCTGTTTTGGAGTGGCATGATTTGGGGCCGATGTGTGCTGCTGGTGGTCATGGAAAGCGCTGTAACAGCTGTACAATACGTGAATTCCATCCTCTGACCAGTAGTGCAACCATTTTGGCAGCATATTGGTGATGCATTCATCTTAGTGGATGACAGTTCGAGCCCACATCGTGCACATCTTGTGAATGACTTCCTTCAGGATAATGACATTACTTGATTAGATTGTCCAGCATGTTCTCCAGACAAGAACCCTATCAAACACGCTTGGGATAGATTGAAAAGGGCTGCTTATGGACAATATGACCCACCAACCACTCTGAGGGATCTGTGCCAAATCGCCGTTGAGGAGCGAGACACTCTGGACCAACAGTGCTTTGATGAACTTGTAGATAGTATGCCATGATGAATACAGACGTGCATCAATGCAAGAGGACATGCTACTTGGTATTAGAGGTACCAGTGTGTACAGCAATCTGGATCACCACCTATGAAGGTCTCGCTGTATCGTGGTACAACATGCAATGTGTGGTTTTCATAACCAATAAAAAGGGCGGAAATTATGTTTATGTTGATCTCTACTCCAATTTTCTGTACAAGTTCTGGAACTCTCAGAACCGAGGTGATGCAAAACTTTTTTTGATGTGTGTAAATAAAATGAGCAAGGGGGAAAATGAATGTGTTACCAGAAATATCTCCACCACACACCATAAAGTGGTTTGTGGAATATAGATATGTACATGCGTGTACCGGTTGTACTGAATCAGTACCATAAAATAGGTTGATGTGGAGATGTGATAGAATGACAGAAAAGTATTATCATGTTTGGATGTGCCCATGACCACCTTGGGAATGAAGCCGGCTGATTTTCTGGCATATTGACACGGGCTGTCCAGTGTGTCTACAAGAAATGGTATAGTACTCACAGCCATCTAGCACAGCATAAGAATGGTTGTTGTAAACAGACCCAGTCTGACAGCAACTGGAGACAAGCATTACGCTTCGATTTCAAACCCAACAGGAATTTCTGTTGTCAGCAAATGCAGGTACACCTCAACTAGTTTCCAAGAATACATTGTGAAGGAAACTGCATGCAGTGGACGTTTGGAGGTGGATACCTCACAAACGGCTACCAATCACAGCAGCACAAAAGCTGCACTTCCACAATGTACTTAACAACATATAAACTGGACAGTAACGTAATGAAAACTGTAATCTACCCCCCTCCTTCCTACTTGCAGCTATTATCCACATTAAAGTCTTTTATGATGATTTAAGAGGAGCAAAGATTACAATAAACCTTCTGGTTTATTTAGCTTTTCATGTAGAGTTTGCACCTGTTCTTCTTGTCTAGGGGTCTGATTCTTGAAGCTGAAAAGTCACATTTTAGGTCTTCGCAGTTGGATTGAGCTAAATAAATTTGAAGATTGTTGTTGCAGAATTTTGTTTTTACATTAATATATTTGCTCATATTTTAGTATATAATAGGGTCTTTTGATTGTTCACATTAACAAAGTTAAAACTACATTGTTCGCAAAAAATAGAAAAATATGTCCAGTCACATCAGAGGAATGCTTGCGACTCTCACATTGTGTGGAAATAACCATATTGCAAAGGGCTTACAATTTTTCTTGACAAATTTAATGTCCATTAATTTTGATTATTATTTCATAAATGAATCCAGAGAAAAAAATAGCAACCAGTACAGGATACCATAATTAATAATAGAAATTTTAAGTGTGCCATTAATTCATGATTTCAAATGTTTCTAAAAAAAATAATTTTAACTGTACATTCAGAACTACTACTTATTGATTATAACATTGAAACTAAAGTAGTTTATAAAGTAATTCCTTTTTATAAATTTTAGCTTGAAATATAACATACTGTGCATAAAATTACATGAAAGCTTTCAGGAAGCAACTGAGATAATATTGACCTGTCCAAAATTCTAAAAATAATACTGTTGTCAACAAGTACTGTTGAGGAAAAGTAATTCTAGAGCATTATGTCCCATTACAAGGCGTATGGTGTGGTCTGACAAGTCATGATTTTTCTGGTTTTCAAATGATTTGAGGGGCCGAGTGCTGCAGCAGTGCAATGTGGCATTTAAACTGCAATGTGTGGAGGGTGGAGTTCAGGCTGGAGGTGGTTCTGTGATGTTTTCCATGCTATAGCTTGGACATACTCTTTTCATGTTACCATGATAATGAATCAGGGTGAAACTCTCTGGCAGATTAAAATTGTGTGCCAGGCCAGGACTTGACCCTGGAAACTTTGCCACTCTTGAGCTCAGATGTTTAGTTAAATGTTCTCAGTGAATAAGTACTGCCAATTTTTCTACATGATAATATACTATGGAAACTCCCATCTTCCAAGATGACAGCCACATTCACAGGGTGCACACATACATTCCCGGTTCAATGAACACTCAGACACACTGTTACATATCCACTGGCCCACCAATTTATCCTGTTGTAATCCCAAAGAAATGTCTGGGACTACTTACAAGGGAACCTCCCCATCGCACCCCCCTCAGATTTAGTTATAAGTTGGCACAGTGTATAGGCCATGAAAAACGGAACACAGATCAATCGAGAAAATAGGAAAAAGTTGTGTGGAACTATGAAAAAAATAAGCAAAATATACAAACTGAGTAGTCCATGCGCAAGATAGGCAACATCAAAGACAATATGAGCTTAGGAGCGCCGTAGTCCCGTGGTTAGCGTGAGCGGCTGCAGAACGACAGGTCCTTGGTTCAAGTCTTCCCTCAAGTGAAAAGTATAATTTTTTTTCAGAGAATTATTATCTGTCTGTCCATTATGTTTCCATCACTTTTTTGGGAGTGATTATCACATCCACAAGAAAACCTAAATCGGGCTAGGTAGAAGGATCTTTTTACCCATTCGCCAAGTGTACAAGTTAGGTGGGTCAACAACATATTCCTGTCATGTGACGCACATGCAGTCACCAGTGTTGTATAGAATATATCAGACATGTTTTCCTGTGGAGGAATCGGTTGACCTATGACCTTACAACAAATGTTTTCAGTTCCCATTGGAGAGGCACGTCCTTTCGTCTACTAATTGCACGGTTTTGCGGTGCGGTCACAAAACACAGACACTAAACTTATTACAGTGAATAGAGATGTCAATGAACGAACGGACAGATCATAACTTTGGGAAGATAAAAAAAGTAAACTTGTCACTCGAGGGAGGACTTGAACCAAGGACCTCACGTTCCGCAGCCACTCACGCTAACCACGGGACCCGGTACTCCTTAGCTCACACTGTCCTTGATGTTGCGTATCTTGCGCATGGACTACTCAGTTTGTATATTTTGCTTATTTTTTTCATAGTTCCACACAACTTCTTCCTGTTTTCTCGATTGATCTGTGTTCCGTTTTTCAAGGCCTATCCACTATGCCAACTTATAACTAAATCTGAGGGGGGTGCGATGGGGAGGTTCCCTTGTTAGAACAGCTCTGTTTTCGATGGGTACGTATTAAATTCTACATATGACTTAATATCATCTGCAGCGCAGTGATGTTGCCTTTAAAATATTTAAACGTAAATTTGCATTCAAAGCCAGTCCTTTAAAACTTTGTTTATCAAGCCAGATTTCATCTCACCACAATATGGTACATAGTCTAACTGTTTCACACTTGAAATCTTCTGTACAGTCCTCCAGCAGATTGGGTTTCCAGCTGTTTATATTTTTTGCAGTTTTCCTTCTTGACAAGTACTTTATAAAAGCATTACTGTAGTGACTATGCAGTCACCAGCCTCACACTCCTTCACTAACAAGTTCAGAACAATCATCCAACAGAACATCAAACGTATCATGTACCACTACATATTAAAAGTGTTTTATATGTACAAAATGAAATTTTTATTCTTCTTTACTCTTAAATGTGTAGTTTAATCTTCATATCTTTTGTATCTTTTACTCCACTGAAGAATATTTAAAGTTATGACATGTGTTATATGCCTACTGAATGTTAAAGTGTTTTATTGTAACCTTAAATAAGTATGCCTAGAAATCACTTTTAGAAATGTACTTATACCTTGCCTTGTCCAATGCCATATGCAAAAGATGCTTTTGTAAACAACAGGGCCAATAAATACAATCAGAATCTGTTCAGTTCCTGCAACTGCATCATTGTATCTGAAAGCTTGATTAATAACAATGCCAGTGTCAGCAGATGAGTAGCTGGCATGTTGAACTTCTGTGTCAAGCTCATATGTTCAAACCAAGCTAAAATAGGATTTTAATTTGTTAAAGACTCAAAAATCCACTGTAACCAGTGACCTGTTGTGGTACTATTATACAAAGTGTACATTAAGTTAGGGAACACTTTCAATTATTTATTGCACAAAAACCAAACATTCTACAGATATCATACGTATGTCATTTTGAAGAGAAACACTGAAAGTTTTCTTTTTCATATATACTGCAACACTGTAGTTTGGTAATTTGCCAATAGTCAGCATTAGTTGCAAACATGGCGAGTTCAGGTGTGGAGTGATCTTTTTGTGTGTTGGAGTTCGACAAAACCAAGTGTGCTACAGGTGTTCAACGGTTGTTTAGAACCAAGTATGGCAAGAAGCCAACAACAAGGAAGGCCATTTACCACCGGAACAACAAATTCATTATGACGGGCTGCTTGTGCCCATCAAAGAGAAGCGGACATCCGAGTGTGAGTGAAGTGAATGTCGAGAGCGTACGAGAGACATTCATAACAAGTCCAAAGAAATTGGAGCATCGTGCATCCTGTGAACTCAAAATGGCTCTAAATTAGACTCTCCATTCAACTTTCAGCAGTATGGGGCTCCACCCCATTTTCATTGTGAAAGTTCGTGGGCACCTGAACACGGAGCTGCCACATTGATGGATTAGCCGTGCTACAGAAGGGGACAGCTGTTTCATCAAATGGCCACCCCGATCACCAGATTTCACTCTGTGTGACTTTTTTCTGTGGGGAAACATTAAAGATCTGGTGTATGTACCACCTGTACCATGTGATGCAGCAAAGCGGGAAGCGACTGCCACAGTTGACAATGCCATGGTGGGACAAGTATTGATTACCGTATTGACGTCTGCCGGGTCACATATTGAACGTTTGTAAAAAGAACTTTCAGAGTTTCTCTTCAAAATGCATTATGTATGACATCTGTACAATGTTTAGTTCTTGTGCAATAAATAATTGAACGTGTTCCCAGACTTTATGTACACCCTGTATAATAGTGTCACTATTAAATACAAAAGAAATGAAAACATTGATTTTACGTCTCTAAGTTTCTATCTCCTTGAAGATACTTTTCAGTATCCCCCCCTCCTCCCTACCTAACCTCCCTCCCCCCCCCCCCTCTAAAACCACACACACACACACACACACACACACACACACACACACACACTCACTCTACGTGGCTCTTCTCATTGACCAGTGACTTGTCACTTGTCTGCAGGCGGGCTACCCCAAGTGGTCACTCAGCAGCCCATCATCTGGTGAGCGGGAGGCAATGCCCTTCTCGTACCTGCCATCTAGCGGCCATGTCATGTACCTGCCAGACGGTGATGTGGACGTGGAGCCCCCGCTGCCGCCCAGGAGCCGTGCCCGGCAGCGACAGGGCCCCCTGTGGGATGCCGCACCTCTCTCAAAGTCTTGCGGTGACATCTCCGTCTGTGAAATGAGACAGGTAGCCCACTACCAGCCTGCACATTTTTGTGTTTCTCTCACGTCACCAAGTCATTCTACACTGTTCTTCTCTGTCACAGTCATTGTAATTTCAAATTCCGCCAGACTGAGCATGTTGTCATGTTACTGGGCTCCTATCTGCAGTTTGAATCCCCTTCTGGGGACCCTGCTTCATATTTTACCTACCATGTGCCATTGCACAGTCAGCTGCAGCCTTGAAAGCGCATATATGTTTATACTGTGATCACCTTTCTTCAGCCGACAAGTTACTTTGTAGCGAAGCCTAGGACATGTCATTGTTTATTGACACTAATTTGATTTGTAATTTGGTTTCAGGATACTTTACTGTCTCCATTCCTTCCTTTTTTAAACTGATTATCTGATGATTACTTGGTGAAACATGAAACCTGGTAATGGTAACAGGCCTGAGGCTAAAATATAATTTAAAAAACGTAAAAATGAGGTTAAAGCATATCCATCACCTGAAGTGCTTTAGGAAGAACACAGAAAACTTGAAATCAAATTAACATCTGTACACGACGGTATATACTATATTTTGCTACACAGTAACTTGTGAGTTGAAGACACCCAGAAAGTTGTTCAGGTTGGAAACATGTATGTGGTCTTAAGGATGCAGCTGACTGTGTAACAACACTGCTTTGGCAACTCTTAGATTGCAGATCTATTATTAATAATATTGAAAATGGAAAACTGATTGCAAGAGAAAGCTTTCTCAAAGTGAAAACTACTAAAAACATAATTGAATTACTGATGTTGGTCAGCTATATGTCCACTAGAAGTAGGACAGACAATGCCAACCTGCTGGTGCAATTAGTAAACTAGTATTTGGCAGTCACAAGTATATAATAAACTCCAGTATGATATACTGATAAATTGAGGTACTATTAAACAAGTAGCCCGCATCTCGTGGTCGTGCGGTAGCGTTCTCGCTTCCCACGCCCGGGTTCCCGGGTTCGATTCCCGGCGGGGCCAGGGATTTTCTCTGCCTCGTGATGGCTGGGTGTTGTGTGCTGTCCTTAGGTTAGTTAGGTTTAAGTAGTTCTAAGTTCTAGGGGACTGATGACCATAGATGTTAAGTCCCATAGTGCTCAGAGCCATTTAAACCATTTTATTAAACAAGTGGAAACTAACAGAAAAAGCAGCCCCTCCCCCCCCCCCCCCCCCAAAAAAAAAAAAAAACAGAGAAAGAGATGTTTAACATATCAGAAGACACTCTGAAAAAGGCTTTTTTATAGGAATCACTTTGTTCTTCTAACAGTTCCTTCCAGCAAGTCGTAGAAGGGGACTTTGTCCAATGTGGAGATGATGAGTCAATTTTTCTGCAACCCATCTAAGTGGATCCTGATTGGAAGCTAATGTGCTGCCTTAAGGGCTTGCTGCTGTCCTGCAATGGCAGCTGCCCTCAGCTCTTGTCGGAAACAAACTTGCGACGACTGGTGGTGAGGAAGCGGCACTTTCCTTGGGAATGCCATTAGAGGGAGCATGCTGCTACATTTGTTACCAGAAGGTTCAAATAACATATGAGTATTTTAGAAATACTCTATGAATTGAAATGGGGATCCTGGGGAGGGGGGGGGGGGGCGGCACGGGGAAGTGGTTCTTATCGTGAAACACTACTGAAAAAGTTTAGACAAACAGCATTTCTGACAAATTGCAAAATGATCCAATGACTACCAACATACATCTCATGCAAGGACCATGAAGAAAAGATGCCTCATGCAGAGGCAATTAGGCAGTTTTTTATTCCTCACTCCATTTTCGAGTGGAACATGCAAGAAAATGACTAGCTGTAATACAAGGTACACTCCACCATGCACTGTATGGTGACTTGTGTAGTATGCGTATAGCTGTAGACACCTCTTATTGGTGTAGGAGGCTGGTTTCCTGGTTAAGTGTTGCAGTTTAGTACGCATACATGTGCTTGGCAGAAAGAACCTCATATCAGAGTCTGGAGTTATTGGCCAGTACAGGTGGTGTTTAATGAAGGACACATACTTGGTGAGATACAACTGAAGCCAATAAATTGAACTTGTTTCTATGGAAACTTTAAGTGTCATATTTTTGTGCAATTTTTTCCCTGTTAGCTTTAAACTTTCATCATATCCCATTTTGATCTTTCTTTTTTTACATGATTGAGGATTAATTATAGTCAGTTTACTGGCCATTAGCAGTAAATGTCATTCAATCCAATGGCCAGATCTGAAAATTGTGTTAAACAGTTGCCTAGCTACAGCGCACTAATTGTAGTCTTATTTGCAGATGCCATTGTTTTTAAACTCATATGAGAGGGAGTGGGAAGAGGAGTGATGTCTTCATGACATGGAAGCAATTTTTAAACTCATATAAGGGTGAAAGGGAGGAAGAGTGATGTCTTCATGACATGGAAGCCTGTATTGCCTCAAGTGTTACATGTTGCCCCCTTTTAGTTCCCTGTGATAATACGGTACAAGAACGTCCCCCACCTGATAACATAACAAATTCCTGGAAAGGAAACTTCATTTTCTTGGCTTTATTCTCATCAGATAGTTGCCATTGTATCCAGAGAAAAAACATCTTGTGGTAGTCCACCACATTGTGTATGACATACAGTACACAGCCCATGGAGATCTTGAGTTTGTGTGCAATCCGCTTCACAAGAATGTAACAATCAGCTTGAGTCAAATCTTCTATACTGTCTTCATTGACATCTGAGATGGTCCTACATAGCAGCTCTGAGCTTTGCTTGTCTTGCACATTTGTTCTGCCTTTATCAAATTACCTGCACGAAAACCACATCCATTTTTGTGATGTTACATGCACTCCATATCATAAATGACCACGGCAGGCATATGCATTGTGTACAGTCCACTTATAGCGATTAGCACACAGATGTATTATTTAGTATAAACATTGCAATCCTTCTTATATAGACTGACTTATTTTTATATAGTTGCATTCAGACCCAATGTTAGACACGGTGGTACAAATTGCAAAGTCGGAGGAGTCGATTGCTATTGTGCAAAGTGTGGTTGTGGACAACCGGCAGTGGGCAAAACTTGATGAGACACGCCAGAGTGACAGGCCCCCATTGGAGACTATGTAAGCTTCAGTGACAATGTTGTTGAAGCAGACAGTACCAGGATGTGTACTCCAGAGTCCCAGTGCCAGCCCACACTGGACTGCTCTCGGTCTCTGCCACAGGAGTCTTCACAGTAGGCACAGAGCAGTATACTTCACAGCACCAGATTTGTGCCTCTGTGTGTGGCACTCTTGCCCAGATTGCTGGTCATTATATGGGAGGAGACAGTGCCTCCATTTCTTGCAACTTGTCGGGCCTGCTGCACACCGGGACACTTAGCAGTCGTGCAGAAAATGTCAGCTAGCTGTGCTGTGAGGCAACATCCCCATGTTCCCAATCTGGTCTACGAGCACACCAGCTGGCCTACAGCCACACCATGTTATGGTAGTTTCAATAAGACAGAAGAGCCTTACGCCCAGTCTGATCAGTTTGGATAGTTATCAGTGGCTGGGATGCCACCCCTTACAGCACTCTCAGTGCCAAGTGGCATTTTTAGTAGGCAGCAGATTCCCTTCAAGAGACTACTACTAGTTGCAACCAAATACAAACATGTAGGGACATTTTGGTTGTAAATTCATAGTTGGTGAAAAATAATATTTTCAGACTTGATGTTTTCTCCATTTTTGAATTTTATGTAGTTAATAAAGTTAACCTTGTCTCTCAGGTGGTGCCATTTCAGAACTTGAAGGCATTACTGCAGTCATTAAATCAACTTTCTGGTAAGTACCTGGATAGAGCCACCAATTTTGAGGCCTACATTACATTGAAACCATCTACAGCTCCTAACATCTGTTGAGCTTGCTCCATTCTGTTTGCTGTGTGAGATAAGTGGAGGCAGAACTCGACAGCTGGCAGAATCTCGAGGTGATATAACTGGTTTCATTGACCAAAGAGCTGCCTACAAGTTAATGATCCAGAAACCTACTGGCAGTGTTAAACTATGCAGCCAATTAAAGCCCGTGGTAAACTTACAGAGTGAAATAGATGTTTATCGCATACCACATCCTGAGGAGTTATTGGGTAAGTTAGCCTGCAGTCAGTATTTGTCCACAATTGACCTCAGACATGCATACTTGTGGTTGCCATTTGACACCGAGTCTTGGTGGATTTTAGTGTTAAATACTCCTTTCAGGATATACCTTTATAACTGGTTGCCATTTGAGATAGCTTCAGCTCGAGGAAAATTCCAGCATTTTGTTGAGCAACTTATAAGACATTTTGTGCTGTGTCAATGATATGGATGACATTTGATTAACTGGCTCCATGAGAGAACTGCAAACACAAGGTTTGCAGGCCTTTTTCAGTGTGTGGTAAACCAATGGGCTGTGTTGCAAGTTTGAGGAATGTTTTTTTCTGCTCCTAGAGTCAAAGTTTTAGTGCATCATTTCACCTATGTTGCCAAGTTGTCCACCACACAGTGTTGCACACAACAGTTTGAGCCTTAGGTGTAGTTTTTGCTATTGAGGGTGTGCCATGCACTGTGGTCCAGACAACGGTCACCAGTTTGTGTCAGATGAATCTGAAGTGTTCTATCACCAAAATGGTATTCAGCACCTGACCACTGCACTGTTATGTGTGGTGTGAAATTCAGAGTTTGAGCAGTTGGTCAAGATATTCAAACTGTAACTCAAAAAAAATTGTCATGGAGGTCCTTATAGAGGAGGCCCTGTCCAGTTTTTTGACATCTTATTCTGCAACTCCTATCAACTGGTGCAGTCCAGCTGAGATGCTGCAGCGCCATCAGCAGTATGGTATCATTGACCTATTGCATCCAGCACCGCAGTCCCCTGTGCCAAGGTCTCGGCAAGGTTCTGCCATTTGGGCACACTTGTTAAGATGGATGCCATGGGGACACAAGGCACTGTGATGAGAAAGAAGGGGGGACAACTTATATTGTTGCAGTGCATCAGCAGTGCCTGACTTACGAAGTTAAGCAGTTATGCCAGTGTCAAACAGAGTGATGAGCACTGCAACTCAGTTGTACAGCAGACATTCATGCAGGAGGGAGGGTCTGACCAATCCCTGCTCCAAACACTGAGTGGCACCTGCAGCATTCCCACTGCCTGCTTGACACTGCCAGTACAATGAGTGACCATGTCCTGTGAAACCTATCATGCAGGAGAACTGTTTGCTGGGGGAAAGGGGCATTTCTCATAGGGGTAATTAGCTCCCTCCATCATCACACAGCTGGCACAGACTGTCCACTCCAGTCCTCATTCATGCTTGACCACTAGCCTCGGGTGGAGTGTCAGCCCATCACCACCCACCCGGTGTCACACATGATGTCCCAGCTGAGAGCGCCTAGGTGGAACCGTTAGGGAGCTTATCACTCTCTTTCAGTTCGTGTTTGTCCTTGGCCACACTTCTGGATTCCCTACTTGTCAGTTAGGTTGCCAATCAGTGTTTGTTCGTGCATTTACAGCCATTTACATCTCGTTACTTGAGATATAACACATGATGTCCCAGCAGAGAGCGCCTAGGTGGAACCGTTAGGGAGCTTATCACTCTCTTTCAGTTCGTGTTTGTCCTTGGCCACACTTCTGGATTCCCTACTTGTCAGTTAGGTTGCCAATCAGTGTTTGTTCGTGCATTTACAGCCATTTACATCTCGTTACTTGAGATATAACAGACTGTCTCTTCTGTCTACACATGGAATTTAATTTGCATGGGGCATTTGTACACTTTTAAGAGTTCTTGCTGCCTTATTCCTGAATTACCCCATTGTACATACATAATTAATTATGATTAATGTTGGTATTGTTGTCATTTGTGTACTGCAGGTAGGCAGAACGCCATCACCAGAATTGCCTCCTGACGTGCGGCGTGACCGTGAGAAAGACAAAACTCATCGCTGGAACTGGGAACAAGCCAAGGAGAAAGATTGGTGTGTCTCCAGGGAGCAGCGTGCCTCTCCGTCAAACCAACATCTCAGTGATACCGATGCAACTGCCAAGAAAAATAAGGGTCGCAGGTGAGACAGCTTGTCACTCCTTGTCTGGAGTCAAACAGAAAAATTTGTATTTCTAAAAATATCAAACTTCATCCAGACACTATCAAGAGATATTAGATGCTGTAGGCCAAACAGAAGGAAAGTAAAAAGATAAGTTTTGTTGCTCCAAAAAACAAGTGTGCATGACTCAAAAACAAAAGGAATGTATGCTGTACTTAATTCCTTATCACCAATATGTTAATGTCTGAATACTGACTGTACTGGACAAAGCTGTGTGAGCCCATTAGTATCTATAGTTCCATGTTCATCATCATTGTTCCCTTGCTTTTGACATTCACAATCTCTACGTCAATGTTTTTGCACCTGTTCCACTGTACTTGGCACTAAGCTACTCAAACTGCCAATTTGAGAAATGCTCCTTTTATAAGTCTTCTAGTGTCCATCCATCTAGCATACAAGAGATTTGTTTCTTTCTAAGATGATTAGATTTTTAGTTCTTTTCCCCATGTCATATGAAGTATCATAAAATTTATGACAGTAAAAATGATATAATTTTTTTGCTATTAGTCTCTCATTATGCTCCAGACGCGTCACTCAAAAGTTATACCATTATAAGCAGAAATATGTCAGCAAGGCAAGAAGCATAATTATGCTTCTATGTTATATCTTATGAAACTTTTATTTATTTGTTTGTATTTTTTTGAGTGTAAAAACTAGTTGTGAGAGTTCAGAAATCATGGCTATTCTTAAGAACAGTCATCCAAACAATACAAAGCGTGAGACTTTTACATCTCCCATAATATCACAAATAATAGCTAAATATACATTAAAAGGTATCAATAACAACCATCATCATGATGAAGCAGTTTACATCCAGTGCTGCGAAAAGATCTCTTCCAGACTTCTCCACACATTATAGGTCCAGTTCCATGGATCTAAATGATTTCTGACATCATCTATCCACCTTCAGTTACGTATCTTTACTTATCTCTAGGAATGCAGGGATGCTTCTGTCATTCATTCACCTGGCTGCTTGTCCCAGCCTTTCCACTCCTGTAACTATTTCTGTTTCTAAATGCTCTCTTGATTTTTTCTTTTGTATAAAGTCTACCACACAACTTACCTAACTTTAAATGCAGAATTTAGATTTTTGGATAATTTGCTCCCTTAAGGACATGTCACTAACTGTACAAATCGAATAGCTCATTTCCCTTATTTATGTTTCGCAAGATTGAACTCTACATCTATTTACACCTACATGTATACTTTGAAACCACTGTGGAGTGAATGGTAGTGGGTAGTTCCCACTGTACAGTTATTGGGGCTTTTTCACATTCAGTTCACATATGGAGCATTGGAAGGATGATTGCTTAAACATATCTGTGTAAACAGTAATTATACTAGTTTTGTCATCATGATCCCTATGGAAGTGATACATAGGGGATTGCAGTATATTCCTAGAGTTATCATTTACAGCTAGCTCTAGAAACTTCCTTACAAAGTAGCTTGTACCTGTCTTCAAGCATTTCTCAGTTCAGTACTCTCAGTATAAAAGTGATTCTCTAACATGGGTAAAACAAGCCTGTGACCATTTGGGCTGCCCCTCATTGTATACGTTCAGTGCCTCTTTTAGTCCCAAAATTTGAGATATATTCCAGGATGGGTCCCACAAGTATTTTGTGTGCAGTCTCCTTTGTAGACAGGTCTCATTTTCCCAGTATTCTACCAATAAACTGCAGTCTGCCACCTGCTTTACCTATGACTGAGCCTATGTGATCATTCCACTTAATACTCATAGTAGACTTTGTTTTTGCACTTCTGAAGAGCACAAATTTATATTTTTGAATAGTTACAGTAAGTTGCCAATCTTTGAGCCACTTCGAAATCTTACAACCTTTTTCAGACAGTACTTATTACAGATAACTGCATCCTCTGCAAAAAGTGTTGAGGTTGCTATTAATATTGTGCACAAGGTCGTTAATATATGACGTGAATAGCAATTATCCTAACACACCTTCCTGGGTACTCTTGAAGTCAATGACTCTCCATCCAGGATAACTTGCTGTGTGTACTCACACCAAAAAATGCTCAGACCAGTCACGAATCCGGGTAACACATATGAGCATACTTTAATACCAATTGTATGTGTGGTACTGAGTTGAATGTCTTTTGTAACTTGAGAAGCACTGCATGAGTCCAGCTGCCTTGATTTCATGGCTTTCAGGATATCATGTGGGGAAAGTGTGATTTGGGTTTCACAGGATGAATATTTCTACAGTCCATACTTGTTGGAATTGATGAGGTCATTCTGTTCAAGATACTTAATTACATTTGAGTTGAGAACTTGTTCCAAGATTCTACAACAAATGTCAACGTCAAGGTTATTCAACAGTAGTTTTGTTCAAAAATGGCTCTGAGCACTATGGGACTCAACTGCTGAGGTCATTAATCCCCTAGAACTTAGAACTAGTTAAACCTAACTAACCTAAGGACATCACAAACATCCATGCCCGAGGCAGGATTCGAACCTGCGACCGTAGCGGTCTTGCGGTTCCAGACTGCAGCGCCTTTAACCGCACGGCCACTTCGGCCGGCAGTAGTTTTGTGGATCACTTCTGTTGCACTTCTTGTAGATGGATGTGACTTGTGCATTCTTCTGACAACTAAGCACAGTTTTTTGATTGAAAGATATTCAGTATATTATGGTTAAAAGGGAGGCTCTAGAATCTGATCAGTATAGAATCTGATAGGGATTCCAACAGGTCCTGGAGGTTAGTTCCATATTTTACTCATATTTGCAGTAGTGTGAGAATTAAATTGGGGCATGACTCTTGGTTCTCCTGTATAAAGGAACATTTTGAAGTGGAGTTAAAATTTTGCTTTGCTAGCCTCAATTTCAGGTCCCATCTCATGCATTCTATTTTGTACTTTGGCAGTCATTGTTGCTACAACTGCCTCATGGTCACTGTGTACAGTTTCAATGTGGACAACCTCAAAGAGCTCAGGTCTATTTGTTGTCATGGACATTAAGTTTAGTGCCACTAACAGCCTTTACATATGACTAGAATTTCCTCAGGTTTTTTTTGAAATATCTTTTGATAATATTGTGCTGTGTCCTCTTGACAGTCAGACACATTTCATCCAGCAGCTCTCTATCTACAGCCCTCTGCTTTGTTTTACACATGCACTCAAAATTAAAAAGAAAAAAAGAAGGAGTTATTCAAATGAGATAGAATTGGTAGATGTAACATACATATACAGAAGAACTGGATGTTTATTCAAGAGAAAGAGCTTCACAAATTGAGCAAGTCAATAATGCACAGGTCCACCTCTGGCTCTTATGAAAGCAGTTATTCAACTTGGCAGTGATTGACAGAGTTGTTGGATGTCCTTCTGAGGGTTATCATGCCAAATTATTTCTGATTGGTGCATTAGATCTTCAAAATCCTGAGCTGGTTGGAGGACTTTGCCCATAATGCTACAAACATTCTCAATTTGGGAGGGATTTGGCGACCTTGCTCTCCAAGGTAGGGTTTTGCAAGCACAAAGGCAGCAGTAGAAACTCTTGCCATATGCAGGCAGGCATTATCTTACTGAAATGTGAGCCCAGGCTGGCTTGCCATGAAGGGCAACAAAATAGGGCATAGAATATTGTCAACATACTGCTGTGCTGAAAGTATGACATGGATGACAACCAAAGGGGTCCTGCTATGAAATGTAATGACACCCCAGAACATCACTCCTGGTTGTCAAGCCATATGGTGGACAGCAGTAAGATCGGTAGCCCACCACTGTCAAGGGCACCTTCAGACACATCTTCACTGGTCATAGGGGCTCGGTTTGAAACGGGACACATCACTGATTCTACTTCTGTTAATGAGATTCCATCTGGATGACCAGCAAAGATGCATCTGGAGACGCCTCAGAGAGTAGAGGGATACCAACCTGAATCTCGCCACCATACAGCCAGACAATGTCACAGCAGGAGACCTTTGTCCACAGCTCGTGGTCTCACGGTCCCACTCTCACTTCCTGAGCACGGGGTTCCAGGTTCTATTCCTGGTGGGGTCAGGGATTTTCACCTGCCTCGAGATGACTGGGTGTTTGTGTTATCCTCATCATTTCATTGTCATTCATGAAAGTGGTGAGATTGGACTGAGCAAAGGTTGGGAATTTGTACAGGTGCTGATAAATGTGCAGTTGAGCGCCCCAAAACCCAAGCATCATCATCATCATCATCATCACCAGGACACCTTTGGTTGTCATCTGTGGCACCCTTACAGCATAGTGGTACGCTGATGATATTCTACATCCCATTTTGTTGCCCTTCATGGCAAGTCATATTGGGCTGACATTTGAGCAAGATATGCCTGCCTGCCCACACATGGTGAGAGTTTCTACTGTTTGTCTTCATGCTTCCCAAACCCAACCTTGGCCAGAAAGGTCACCAGATCTCTCCCCAATCGGGAATGTTTGGAGCATTATGGGCAAAGGCCTCCAACCGGCTCAGGATTTTGACAATCTAATGCATAAAATGGACAGAATGTGGCACAATATCCATCAGAACAACATCCAATAACTCTATTAATCTATCTCAAGCTGAATAATCACCTTCATAAGGGCTGGAGGTGGACCAATTTGTTATTGACTTGCTCAATTTGTAAAGCTCTTTTTCTTGAATAAATCATCCATTTTTTCCTGAAATTGTAATCATTTGGTTGTCTGTACATGTACTTCATGTCTACTGATTTCTGTCTCAACTATTCTTTTAAATTTGAGCAACAGTTTGTGTACATACTCCCATCCTGAGCTAAAAGTTTGAAGCTCTTCACTCAAATTTGGTACTTCTGCTTCACTGTCTAGTTTCCAGAACATATAAATCTTCATACTTTGTTTAGTTGCCCTTTGTACTTTGGTAATCAATACTGGCGCAACTCTCTCGTGGTACTGATACCACTTCCAATGTGGACATTGTCAAAGAGGTTGGGTCTGTTTGTTGCCCTTACACCCATTTCAGTCACGGATGGGACTCCATACTATCTGTTCTAGGTAGTCTAAGAACAAAAACTTGTAATGTTTTGCACAGTATCTTGTCACTCCCATCACTAACAAAACTGTAATTATCCCAATTCATTATTGTAAAATTAAAGTCTTCTTCGCTGATCACATTATGAGTGGGGAACTTACGTACTGTTAGAAATGAAACTTTCTCTAAAGTTTTTGGTTACATGAGGAGGTGAGTTTAGTGATTGATAGAAGGATCCAGTTATAGTTTTATGTTCACTCCTGATACTGAGTCTTTCACAAACAATCTCACATGCACCTTCAATTTCTATCTAAGTGATTTTGATTATCTTGTCTACTGTGATAAATACACCACTTCCATTTCCCATTTGCCTACCCTTTTGATATATGTATAAATTTTCCCCAAAAATCTCAGTGCAGTCTATCTAAAGTCTTAGCCATATTTCTGTGCCTAGTACTATGTGTACTACTTCTTAGGAGTCCTTCAAACTCTGGCACTTCATTGAAAATGCTTTGTCAATTAACCACTAGGATTTTAATATTCTCACCTGTGGGGGGGATCTTACACTGGTACTTCCGGGTCTCTCACAGATATGGACTGGACAGAGAGCTGCCTACTCTAAAAACTTTGTGTGCACCCTATAAACAGTCAGTTACCTGGGTAGCAGCCTCTGATGTATAGTGCACACTTGGACCATTTAGGGGGACTCACGTTCAGAGCCCTATGGCATAAATATAAGACATCACAGCCTAGCTTGTCTCAGAATCTTTGCAGTCTCTGGTTCAAGCCTTCCACTTCCTTAAATCGCTTCAGGCAAATACTGGGATGGCTCCTTTGAAAGGTCACAGCTTCCTTCTCCTTCCTTCCCTAATCCGATGGGAACAATGACCTCGCTGTTTGGTCCCCTCCCCCAAATCAACCAGCTAACCAAGCACCTTGAACTTGTTGGGTATGAGGATGGGTGTAACACACAGAGTTCTCCATGGTCCCTGTCTCCCCTGTACAGGGCACCTAGATGTACCACTGACATGACCCTCACTGTCAAGTGGACCATTGGTAATAGGTCCTGTAGTTCCTGCAGAGGAGACAGTACACACAGGAAAAGATTGTACTTGAGGTACCACTGGAACCTCTGATACACACCTCTAAGGATTCCTCCCATACACTCGTTTCTTGCAGTATCAAGTCGCTTAATAGTAGTCATGGTGATTTCCAGCTGCTTGTATCCATCAATTATGTATGTTGCAACATTTTACTAGCAACCAGTTCATATGTAAGATCCAAGAATTTAGTATGGTTGCAGTGAAGTCACAATAGTAAATAATAATACTTATCTTCCAGTTTGTTCAGGCATTGACAATCAAGGTGTGTAGGTTTTTGTGGCAAACAAACATTTTCCATGTTTTTGTTACGCAAGACATTTTTGCGACAAACTAATGAAATGATCACACTGTAATTTAACTTTCACTTGCATTTTAATGACTATTTAGCAATTTTTCTGAATACAAATACAAAACTGACTCAAATTTGATTAGAAATGGAGCACCATACAACTTTTACAACTGACTGCCAACAACTCAACAACCAACTTGCAAACTCTTATGCCTGTCTCTTTACACATTATTGACAGTAAAAATTAATAAATCATTGTTGAAATTACAATTTTAACAAATTTTACAGTCACAAAGTTTAAATTTGATTGCACTACATGTTGAAATGTAAATACAAACTGACTTCTCAAATTAATGAAGTATTCAGTTATCACATCTGAAGTTCATAAAAAAACAAGTTTTAAAAATATTTAGTTATTAAGTTTTTGTTCCCCTAATAATTAATGCATTTCCAGCTTTATTTTGAGCATTTATTACTAAACTGTATATTTTTGAGTGATGTGTATGTCTTCACCAAAAATTATGTGCAAACACTAAATGATGTTTACACATCTGACTAATGCAGCTTTTACATATTGACGAAAGAATTAACTTACATTCCAGGCAATGATGACAAAGTTTTGAATAATTAACATAAATGAGTTTGAATATTTGTCTACCGAAACAGAGGGTGGGTCAAGTTGTTTGGTAAATATGACATTGGTCACTTAATTATAGTGTCTCTTGGTCTGCCATATTACACTGTATTCAAGAACAGCATTCACGGTGTGGCTGCATTGTGGCTTGAACAATGTATTACAGAATAGTAAACAACGTACTTTAAAATAAGCTTGCTGATTTTCTTTTAATTTCTGTACTTGTTAAGTAAAAGTATTACTAATTCCCTTTATGAACTGAAGAAATTAATACACAAAATGAGATTTCTATGAAGGCAGCAGAAACATTTTGTATAAAAGTTATTAAATTCCTGCAATTTTTTGTTGTTATAGTTGCTAACAGATTTGACAATGGCATTTAAATTAATGTCACTGTCAAATCTGTTAGCAATGCAGAAGACATATACACTCCTGTTAAAAGAGTTATTTACAGTAAATGTAAATCACAAATACTTATTTGCCACGAAATTAGTTATACACAACACTTATAACTTATAAAAATTCTCAAAAGTACAATTGTACATTGACACATGTAGCTACACACTGAATTACACAATAAAATTAAGGAACAGTTGTTTTTGAGTAAAGATAGCGTTGCGAAAAGTTTCTAAAAAAACACAAATTAAGTTTACAATTGACAATATCATAAGAGTTTTTCACAGTATTTGCAAATGTTGAAAAATAAACAATATATTACAACACACACAAATTTCGTTGACACAACTGATGAAAGATTACTCGGTTAATCACTGCTCTATGGTCAGAATATAGTGAAGCCAATACATGGTCTTGGAGGTGATTTATCAAATTCTTTACATTCAGTTGGAAGAAATGTGCTAAATGTTCACAATCTAGAATATGTCATGGTTTTTTTTCTTTTTGTCAATGTATTTAAATTAAATGTTTTGACTGCAGTTAATAGAGAAAACACTTATTGTTCATCAGATGATGCAGGCTTACATACACGAACTTAATCTAAGGTAACTTGAAAAACAGAGGGAGCATACAAGTGTTCTGTCATTGCAGGTTCACTTTCCAGAGCACAGTGAGGCAGATTGAGCGACGTAGGCTCGCAGAGCGATTGTCCCGTGAAGCAGAGCTGAAGGAGAAGCAGAGACTAAGTGAACTGGAGGCAATGCGCCAAGTAGAGGAAGAGTTCCAGCGGAAACGTGCACGTGAGAAAGCCAATATCCGGCAGCAACTGCGGCTCTTCTCACTGGATGAACAACTCTACTCGTCACTGCCTGCTGGTTGGGGTGGTGCACGTGCTGAGCCAGATGGTGCTGCCTCACCTCAGCCATCGCCACCACCTGCATCCTCCCCAATAACAGGGACAACCACTGCTACATCCACACAAGTACTATCAGAATACCGTGAACCACGAAGGGAGTATCGTGACTACAGGCCCTCCTCTAGGTCAGTATCAAACAACTTTGTCCTCATTACTGTCCAGCATGGCTACCAGGCCATCAAATGCTCACTAATTCACACGGCTTGCAGGTTTCATCCCCTCACACACAATGTTCGTAGATTGCATCATAAAAAATAATCTTCAACTATTTAGAAATGGTAAAGTAGGAGAGAGCTATCATAAACAGTGTCTGTATAACACACATTAAATTCACATGCTGAGGTGGTTAATAGATCCTGTGGGTTATGCAGAGGCTAGACTGTGAGCAACTGCACATGGTGGGAGAAGCAATCTGGGTGGTGGGGGTAAGGATGAGGCTGGGGTGGGGAGGAGGAGGGATGGCAGGGTAGGACAGGGACAGGGTGCAAATAGGGTAGGGCAGCTAGGTGCAGTCAGGAGGTAAATGAGGTGCAGGAGAGAGGGGGGGGGGAGGAGAGAAGTAAAAAGACTGTGGGTGTGTTGGTGGAATAGAAGGCTGTGTAATGCTGTAGTGGGAACAAGGAAAGACATAGGTGGGTGGACAATGACTACCGAACATAGACGCCAGGAGGGTTACAGGAACATAGGATACATTTCAGGTAGAGTTCCCACCTGTGCAATTCAGAATAGCTGGTGTTGGTAGGAAGGATCCAAATGACACAGGCTGAGAGACAATCACTGAAATGAAGAACGTTGTGCTGGGCAGCATGCTCAGCAACTGGGTGGTCAAGCTGTTTCATGCAGCTATTCATACAGTTGGAGATCTTGTTGCTTGTTATGCCCATGTAGAGTGTAGCACAGTGGTTGCAGCTTAGCATGTAGATCACATTACTAGTTTCACACATAGCCCAGTCTTTGATGGCAGAGGTGATGCTTGTGACTGGACTGGAGTAGATGGTGGTGGGAGAATATATGGGGCAGGTCTTGCATCTATTACAGGGATATGAGCCATGAGGCAAGGGGTTGGGAGCAAGGGCTGTGTAGGGATGGACAAGGATATTGTGCAGGTTCAGTGGGTGGGAGAAGGAGGGTGGGAGAGGTGCGAAGGATACTCCTCATTTTAGAGCACAATGAGAGGTAGATGAAACCATGGCAGAAAACGTGATTCAGTTGCTCCATTCCTGGGTGGTACTGAATCATAAGGGAAATGTTCTTCTGTGGCTGAACAGAGGTGGTGGTTGACTGGAGAGATAAGGCAGCATGGGAGATTTGTTTCTGAACAAACCTGGGAGGAGGATTACAGTCTTTGAAGGCCTCAGTAGGACCCCTGATATATTTATAGAAGAATTTATTGTCACTACAGATATGATGACTACAGGTGGCAAAGATGTATGGGAGGGACTTCTTGGTATGGAAATGGTGGCAGCTGTCAAAGTCAAGGTATTGCTGTGGACCAGATGAAGCGAATGGGGGAGAAGCTGTTCAGGTTCTGGAGGGATGTGAATAGGGTGTCCTCACCATCCTTGATTCAGATCATGAATATGTCATCAGTGAATCTGAACGAGGTGAGGGGTTTGGGATTCTGGGTGATTAGGAAGGATTTCTCTAGATGGCCCATGAGTAGGTTGGCATAGGATGGTGCCATGTGGGTGCCCATTGCCATTCCCCAGATTTGTTTGTAGGTGATGGCTTCAAAGCAGAAGTAATTGTGGGTGAGGATATAGTTGGTCATGGTGACCAGGAAGGAGGTTGTGGGTTTCAAATCCATCAGGCATTGGGAAAGGTAGTGTTCAATAGTGGCAAGGCTATGGACATTAGGGGTGTTAGTGTAAGGGGAGGGGGCATCAGTAGTGACTAGCAGGACACTGTGTGGTCATTATTCCATACTGGATTTTCCATTGTTTGACACATATTTCATATAGCTGTAAATGAACAATTTAATTAGCAGAAAAACTGTTGCTTTTCTATAACAGTATTCAGTTACTATTCGTCTATCACTTCATGGTTTCAAATACTCATATATGCTAATAATTAAGACATTTTTTTTAACTTTTTACATTAGTCCCTAAATAATGCCAGATATTTGTACATCAAGTACCTGTGTAATTTATTGTTGCAGAGACTAGTAACGCCTACTTTTAATCTTTTGAGATTCTGTGATTCTTAATTGGCTGTGGTTAATGTTGTAAGCTACTGTCATGTAATTTATTAAGATGAGGTTACTTTGCAATGGAGTTACAATATAAATAATGCAATTTTAATGTTTTGTCTTCTGGAAACTACCAACATTAACAAAATATTGCAGTCTGACAGATGTACCTTTCTATACTAATCATCTTTCTCTAAAATAACAAAATTTGGTGCTGCAGAACAAATATCAGTCTACAAGGGGATGTGGACAAGGGGGAAGTGTTGTACCATGCCAACAGCAGCATCCAATCACGCTGCTCTCGATGTATGTTGACTTGCTATTCCGATCATCTGATTACCTTCAACATTTCCCAAGTTTATCATTTACATTCATGTATGCACAGCTTACACTATGTTAATTATCACAGCACAATGACATCCCATTATTCCACAAAAGTTTTAACTTGGGGTTCTAATATGGAACAAAGGTTCAAGTTAAAATGCCTAATAAAATATTTAGACTGCTACAAAAAATACTGATACCATATTCAAAATATCTTTTTCTAGGGTGGCTGGGGTGGTGAGGAGGAGGGAGAGCAGGGTAGAACAGGGACAGGCTGCAGATAGAGTAAGGCAGCTAGGAAGGAGAGAATTAAAAGATAAGGATAAAAAATTAGATGCTCAGAAAATGCCATGCATATTACAGTACCATATGTCATGTCTGTTAAATAATATTTAAATGTGGTTCAACCAAAACTCTATAAGCATTTGCCATATTTCAGTACAGTATGCTATGTACACAATGAACAAATGTGTTTAAAACTCATTTATGAAACTGAAAAGGATAGATTGCTACTCACTTCATACAGGAGGGATTGATTCACAAACAGGCACAATGAAAAAGACTGCTAAACTTTTAAGCTTTTGAGCAAAGAAGTCCCATTTTCCAAATTAGAAATAGAATGTGGGCACGTTCTCTATTTTGGAAGAAGGACTTTTTTTCACCAAAAGCTTAAATGTTTAGCAGTCTTTTTCATTGTGTTTGTCTGTGACTCAGTGCCTCCTATATGTGGTGAACAACAATCTATTCTTCTCATATGGTGGTAATTCCATCCTGGACTTTCCATTGTTTTGTTTATAATCATGAATGTTCAAACACATACGAAGGCCAAGGCCAGAAGTCATTAATATTCTTGTGCAGATGATCATTTTATTAAGTACTAGTAGTGAGTCGAATCCATACTAGGGCTGCTGAAAACATAAATATATCCATATTTTTTCCAAAATAGTCATATACCATTAAAACTGCCGTGTTATCATGTTAGTATGTGTGTGTATATGAAAACAATGAATTATGAAAAGCATGTAACTGAAAAAAATTGATAATACTAGAAAACACATAATTATTGCTCTACCATATCAAAAGGAATCATTCATCAAAATCATACTATTTTCTCAGCCAATTTTGATTGAAAAAAATGTGAAATTCGTTGTGGGACATCATGGAATACTCCTGCCTCAGCCCTTAGTTTCATGATGTTCCCGCAGGTGGTGGCACTATATGTAGCCTTCAAAGTTTTTTTTGTAGGAAACCAGGTCATTGCCAATATTCATAGGCACTTGCACAATGTTTACAGAGACCTGGCAGTGACCAAAAGTACTGTGAGTTGTTGGGTGAAGCACCTGTCATCATCTCAACAAGGTTGCGCAGACCTGTTAGATCTCCTGCATGCCAGCTGACTGCACACAGCTGACTTCTGCAGTGCACAGTCACTGATGGCAATTATCAAGGTTGCCACAAGTTCTCGAAATCAAAGAATTTCAAACAAGTCAGGGAAATATCAGGGGGGGGGGAAAAAAACTGGAAAAATGTCATTTTTGTCTCAGTAGATGAAACAGTTTGTTTACTGAGATGTCACACTTCGTTGCTGCCTGGGTGCAGCTGAGTACATGTGCCGTTTCCCTACTCCCTCATTTTCAGTGCTTCTCCCCTTTCTACCATTCCCCTCGGCTTGCAGTCAGTTCTGCCACCACATCTTGCCACTAGCCTAGCAGCTGCCAATGAGAGGCAGGGAGGTGTGAGGAGTGAGGAGCGGTTTGTTTGGATCTGATTCTAAGAGACTGTTGACACTGCAGCTCGAGATAGCAGTCATGTGTGCAGGTTCGAGGTAGCAGTCATGTGTGCACAAGTTGTGTCTGAGTGAATGTGTGTATGCTCTCATTTTCTGACAACGGCTATGGCCGAAAATTTAGTAGTAAGAGTTTTATTGTCTTTTCTATGTGCCTGCCTGCTGCTCAGTGATCATCTTTAGGTGAGTTGCTACCTCACCTCATTAGTATGGTTCTCAGAGTATCTGCACAAGTTATCTGTTGCATTGATTTATCGCCACGGTCTCATTTTGTCAACATAGTGCCTGCGACACGTGAATAGCTGGCCACATGAGTGGACTTCCATGACGGGCCAAAACCGCAGGCCATTTCTGCGGCTATCTCTAACAGATCGGGCCTGCCAATCTAAAGCCCATAGTTGCCTACTAAAGTGCAAACCATGCCCACCAATCTGAATGCAGGCTGGGTCTGTTTGTTTGTGGGATAATGAGGCAGATTTTCGTGGTTTACCCTAAAACCCAAGACTGTGGTGCTCCTCAGCAGACCAGAGGCCATTGGGGATGGATCTCAGAAATTGTAATTGTCTCACCGCAAGTACATTGTACAGTGCAGTGTTTTATAAACATTTATTCTAGTACATTTTGGCACTTCAAAAATAATTAATATATTAGAAAGTATGGGTGGTAAGAAGAAAAAATTGTGGCAGTCGCTGACAGTTTGTACACAAATATTTCTCAAAAGAAAAATCACACAACACTTACAAAATAATAAACATAACACAATAACTAATAACCAACAATAATGAACATAGTAGAACCAACATTTTGTTGGTGGTCACCTCTAGTGTTGGTTTACACAACTCTTCCCTGCCTTATACACTTCTTTCAGGAGGCCTACTTTTTTCTGAGATCATTTCTGAAATTAGTGAAAGTATTTTAGATCTGTCTTGCGACTCCAAGGAAATGCTTATTTTTGTCACCAAAAGTGCTTCGTTTTATTGAAATAAAATAACAAAAGTGGTCTTAATGAAACACATATACCATTTGACTTGCTTTCTCCATCTAAAAATGGTTCATTACTAAAGATGTTGACATCCGTACATTTTTTTGTTAACTTATGTCTTTACTTACCCTTGAGATCTCAAAATTTGTCAGAGAAAAATGCTAACACTTGTCTGGAAATCAGGGAATTTCACTTGGGGAAACTTGTGGCAACCTTGGTTATGCATTATGCATTACAACATTGTTCTCCTGTAGACACCCAACTTGCTCATCTCACCATGGCTCTCCAGTATAAAACCAGAAGCAGGATTACAGTGGTATCATATTTAAACAAAAGCTGTACAGCATGGTCTGCTGACTGCTCCCTATTGATCCCATAGAGAAAAGTCACACTTTTTTTGGGAGGGGTGTAGCTGAGCACTTGGTGGAAAGTTAATGTTTTCTTAAAAATTTAAAAATATTATCAAGGTTCTTGTCAAATATGACATCATATGATTGTACGCTGATACTGTCGTGTTTTAAGTTATTGCACTAAATGGAAATCAGGAAGCTTCTCCACTTAGTTTTTGTAACTCATTTCACAATACAGTCTACAAAGATGGCCCAGAATTCTGGGCCTATGTGCACAACTTTACCATGTGAGGCTCAGAGTTTGAGTAATGCATGTGGCAGGTAGTATCTTTTTCCATTGTGAGAGAGAGTTATGTGTTTACATTGAGGGAAGACTGACTATTTTATTTACCAGTCCAACAGTTTCCACCAGCTTATTACCAGGCACAGTTCAACAAAAAACTAGCATTATTGTGTCACATGTAAATGAATACCAGATTCCAAATTGTGTCACTACCAGTAATTGACCTACATTTCCTTTACTAAATAAAGTTGATAAACAAAAGAAGAAGGGACAAATGGAAAGAATCACAAAATAGGAACAGCTTTGGCTTACTTACAGTGAGGACAATAATTTTGTAACTTCTACATTTTCAACAGATCACATTTACAAAAGTAGCCTAGCAGAGAACTGTGAAGCGCTGTCCTCAGGTTAAATGGAAAAGAAAGGAAAGAGAAAGCACATGTTTTTAACATGTTTGGAAAATGGATATACTTCCTAATCTCCTTCTCTCCCCTCTCTCTCTCTCTCCATTCTAGTGAGATCCTCTCCTGGGAATGCAAAATTTGTAGGAGAAATAAGTTGATAGAGGAGAAGGAGCATAAGATCTGTGCCCTTCAGGTGCAGTTACAAGGCGCAAAGGAGGAACAAGATAGGTTGAGGAGGGTGAAGGGTGGTGGGGGATGGGAACTGGCAGTTGGCAAGAAGGCAGCTAGGAGGAGGACGTATTCAGACAGTTAAACTTTGTGTATATGCAATAGATTTGACCAACTGTCAGAGTTGAGTGGAGAGCAGCCTCTTGTAGGTGTAGGTGTAGGAAATGTGCAGCAGTCCTCAGCAGTTAGGAGGCCTAGGTTAGTTGTGAAGTCAAACAGAAAGAAGAAGGTTCTGCTGCTAGGTGGTTCGCATGGTAGAGGTGTGGGCCAGCAGTTGCAGGACATGTTGGGGAGTGAGTACCAGGTCACCAGCATTGTGAAGCCTAGTGCAGGTTTGGCTCAGGTGACTGACAGCATAGGGGAGTTATGTAGGAATTTTACAAAGGAGAATCAGATAGTGATAGTGGGTGGAGCAGGGGACAGTCTTGATAGGGACGGGAAATATGATGTAGGTGGTGACCTGGTAAAGATAGCTACTCAAACTGGTGGCACTAATGTGCATTTTGTGCAACTGTTTCAGCATCGTGATCGGCCTCATCTTAATGTGGCTGTTAAGTGCATTAACATGGGGCTGGAGAGGCCTCTGATGGCAGAGGGCGTGGGTCACATTTCAGTAGTGCCAGCTGGGCCGATCAGCAGATCAGGTTTCACTAGGCATGGCCTGCACCTCAATAGGTATGGGAAGGGGAAGCTGGTGAAGCTTATAGGCAACATTGTAATGGGTGGTTATGCATTACAACAATGTTCTAATGCATAATCCATAACAATGGTTGCCACAAGTTTCCCCAAGTGAAATTCCCTGATTTCCAGGCAAGGTTTAGCATTTATCTCTGACAAAATTTGAGATCTTGAGGGTAAGTAAAGACATAAGTTAACAAAAAAATGTAAGGACTTCTGTATTTCTCCACTGCGTGAGCATAAAATCTACTGATGTCAACATCTTTTGTAATGCACTGTTTTTAGATGGAGAAAACAAGTCAAATGGTATATGTGTTTCATTAAGAGTCAACATCTGTAAGCAGTTCACTAACTTTATCTCAAATACCTCTTATATTTTAATGAAATATGCTAAGTCCTTCTCTACTTGGAAACATGACATCCTCTGAAGGTGATCCCTTAGTTAGGGGGACTTCCTTTAAGCAGGTATACCTATCAGCTGAATTCAATCTAAAAAAGGTGCACCTCTAACACTAACTACTACAGAAATTTTTCCATGAGTGATCCCACCACCTTGTTTCCTTGACAATTTAGATGGTTCCTTTACCAGGATACATATTAGCTGGCTGTTTTTCAAGGACTTCCTTGTGGGGTGGGGGAAGTGGCTGTGTACGTAAAAAACAGTATTCCATTCGAGTCCATAGATCTAACATGGCACTGCACTGAGCAGATATTTGAACGTTGTGCAGGGACAGTTGAATTTAGTGAAACTAAACTTCAGTTTGTTGTTGTTTATAGGCCCCCTAACTCTGACTTCAGAGCATTTCTGCTCAGGCTAGATAGGGCTCTTGATTCACTTTGTAGGAAGCACCAGAAATTAGTTATATACGGTGACTTCTATATAAATTTTGTGTATGATAGTGCAAGAAAAAGGATGTTGGCAGATCTCCTAAATTAAAATGATCTGATGCAGACTGTGTTTTTTCCAATAGGGCACAGGGGAACAGTAGCACAACCACAGACAATATTTTTATTCATTCTTCATTACTATATGGGCATTCTGTTAGTAAAAGCATGAATGGCCTTTCATACCATGATGCACAAATTTTAACACTAAAAGGCTTTTGTACTCAGACAAATGTCACATGTAAATACAAATTATGTAGGAAAGTTATCCAACAGCAATAGAGTTTTTTAAACCTTTTCAAGGAACAAGAGTGGCAGGATGTTTATAGTGCTGATAACATAGATGATACAGGGTGTTTCAAAAATGACCGATATATTTGAAACGGCAATAAAAACTAAACGAGCAGCGATAGAAATACACCGTTTGTTGCAATATGCTTGGGACAACAGTACATTTTCAGGCGGACAAACTTTCGAAATTACAGTAGTTACAGTTTTCAACAACAGATGGCGCTGCAAGTGATGTGAAAGATATAGAAGACAACGCAGTCTGTGGGTGCGCCATTCTGTACGTCGTCTTTCTGCTGTAAGCGTGTGCTGTTCACAACGTGCAAGTGTGCTGTAGACAACATGGTTTATTCCTTAGAACAGAGGATTTTTCTGGTGTTGGAATTCCACCACCTAGAACACAGTGTTGTTGCAACAAGACGAAGTTTTCAACGGAGGTTTAATGTAACCAAAGGACCGAAAAGTGATACAATAAAGGATCTGTTTGAAAAATTTCAACGGACTAGGAACGTGACGGATGAACGTGCTGGAAAGGTAGGGCGACCGCGTGCGGCAACCACAGAGGGCAACGCGCAGCTAGTGCAGCAGGTGATCCAACAGCGGCCTCGGGTTTCCGTTCGCCGTGTTGCAGCTGCGTTCCAAATGACGCCAACGTCCACGTATCGTCTCGTGCGCCAGAGTTTACACCTCTATCCATACAAAATTCAAACGCGGCAACCCCTCAGCGCCGCTACCATTGCTGCACGAGAGACATTCGCTAACGATATAGTGCACAGGATTGATGACGGCGATATGCATGTGGGCAGCATTTGGTTTACTGACGAAGCTTATTTTTACCTGGACGGCTTCGTCAATAAACAGAACTGGCGCATATGGGGAACTGAAAAGCCCCATGTTGCAGTCCCATCGTCCCCTGCATCCTCAAAAAGTACTGGTCTGGGCCGCCATTTCTTCCAAAGGAATCATTGGCCCATTTTTCAGATCCGAAACGATTACTGCATCACGCTATCTGGACATTCTTCGTGAATTTGTGGCGGTACAAACTGCCTTAGACGACACTGCGAACACCTCGTGGTTTATGCAAGATGGTGCCCGGCCACATCGCACGGCCGACGTCTTTAATTTCCTGAATGAATATTACGATGATTGTGTGATTGCTTTGGGCTATCCGAAACATACAGGAGGCGGCGTGGATTGGCCTCCCTATTCGCCAGACATGAACCCCTGTGACTTCTTTCTGTGGGGACACTTGAAAGACCAGGTGTACCGCCAGAATCCAGAAACAATTGAACAGCTGAAGCAGTGCATCTCATCTGCATGTGAAGCCATTCTGCCAGACACATTGTCAAAGGTTTCGGGTAATTTCATTCAGAGACTACGCCATATTATTGCTACGCATGGTGGATATGTGGAAAATATCGTACTATAGAGTTTCCCAGACCGCAGCGCCATCTGTTATTGAAAATTGTTAACTACTGTAATTTCGAAAGTTTGTCTGCCTGAAAATGTACTGTTGTCCCAAGCATATTGCAACAAACGGTGTATTTCTATCGCTGCTCGTTTAGTTTTTATTGCCGTTTCAAATATACCGGTCATTTTTGAAACACCCTGTAAATATAATGTTTACCTTTACACATTTCTCATGTTCTTTGAGAGTTGCTTTCCATTAGACCATTCTAAATGGGACACTAGCAGTAATAGGCAGCCCGGGTGGCTGACTAGTGAGATAAGGATATCATGTAGAACAAAGCGGGAATTATATCAAAATGTTAGAAGTAGTCACAATCAAGCTGCAGTAGCCCATTGCAAACAGTATTGTAAGGTGCTTAAAACGTTATTAGGAAGGCAAATAGCTAATTCACAGGATAAAATTAAAACCATATGGTCAGCAGCACAAGGTCGACAATGTAAAGTCAGTTCACAGTAAAAATATTTCTGTTACTGATAAATCAGATATACCTACATTATTTAACAATCATTTTCTGAGCATTGGTGGTGAATTAAATAAAAATTTAGCTTCTACAGGGAATTCTATAAGTCTCTTGGCAAATGCCTATCCAAGATTGATGTCTATAATACTCCTCTGTGATACAGACAAGGGGGAGATTGAGTCAATAATTAAATCACTGAAGACTAAGGACTCTCATGGATATGATGGAGTGCCTAGTAGAATATTAAAGTACTGTGCTGCTCATGTTAGCCCTGTATTCAGCCATATTTGTAAAATGGTCAGTTTCCTGAATGGTTAAAGTACTCTGTAGTAAAGTCACTTTATAAAAAGGGAGAAAGGGATAAGGTAGACAATTTTAGACCTATTTCTATGCCATGAGTGTTTTCTAAAGCTATTGAAAAGGCTGTGTATGTAAGGATAATTGATTATTGTATATCACATGATTTGGTATCAGATGTACAGTTCGGCTTTGGAACTGAAAATGCTGTATTTTCTTTTCTCTGTGAGGTACTGGATGGGTTAAACAAAAGGTTTCAAATGTTAGGCATATTTTGTTTATTTGTCTAAGGCGTTTGATTGTGATGATCACAAAATATTGCTCCAGAACAGGGAGTAGCTCACAATTGGCTCACCTCTTACTTTAGCAACAGACAGAAAAAGGTCATTATTCACAATGTTGAGAATGGCTGTGATGTGTGTGTGTGTGTGGGGGGGGGGGGGGGGGGCGTGCTCCAGGGATCAGTGTTGGGACCACTCCTGTCCCTTATGTTTATAAATGATATGCCCTCTAGTATTACGGGTAACTCTAAAACATTTCTGTTTGATAATGACACTAGCTTGGTAGTAAAGGATGTTGTGTGCAACATTAGCTCGGTTTCAAATAGTGCAGTTCATGACTTAAGTTCATGGCTTGTAGAAAATAATCTAACTCTAAATCACAGTAAGACTCAGTTTTTACAGTTTCTAACACACAATTCAACAAAACCTGACATTTTAATTTTACAGAACGGGCATTAGATTAGTGAAACTGAACAGTTCAAATTTCTAGGTGTTCAGATATATAGTAAACTGTCATGGAAAGCCCACATTCAAGATCTAGTTCAAAGACTTAATGCTGCCATTTTTACTATTCGAACGGTATTTGGAGTGAGTGATCGTTCACCACGAAAATTAGTCTACTTTGCTTATTTTCACTCGCTTATGTTGTATGGTATTATATTTTGCGGTAACTCTTCCCATTCTAAAAGGATATTTTTGGCTCAGAAATGGGCAGTTTAGGCAATAAGTGGTGTGAGTTCACGAACCTTTTGGCGACCTCTGTTCACGAGTCTGGGTATTTTGACATTGACCTCTCAATATGTATATTCCTTATAGTTGTTTCTCATTAACAATATTAGCTTATTCCCAAGAATAAGCAGCTTCCACTCAGTTAATACTTGGCAGAAATCAAATCTGCATTTGGATCGGACTTCCTTAACTCTTGTGCAGAAAGGTGCGCAGTATACTGCCACATCCATTTTCAATAAGCTACCACTCAAATTCAAAAATCTTAGCAGTAATCTACGTGCTTTCAAATCAAAACTGAAGAGTTTCCTCATGGGTCACTTCTTCTATTCTGTCGTTGAGTCCCTTGAAAAAGTAAGCTGATTCATATTGTATTGTTGACTGCTTTTACTTAAACTTGTGGATTGACTTTTTTCGGGTTTGTAAACATTTTATTTTTATCTGTTATTACTTTTATGTTGTAATTTCATGTACTGACACGTTCCATGACCTCGGATATTTGCTCCTCAATTTGGTCCTACGGAACTTGACTTGTAAATAAATAAATAATCTGATGACATCACACGTTCAACATTCGTGATCCACGTTTGGAGTATTTCCCATCATTTGCAGCCTCATGTGTCTTACATTACTTGCCTCAGCATCATCTAAGTCACTTTGGGAGGTTTTTAAATGTTAATAACAATCACCCTGTATATTAAAAAATATATAGCCTATGTCTGTCCAAATGTTCATTAGAGTATTGTGTAAAAATCTGAAGCAAATCAGACAAGAACTTTTCGAGACTTTTGGTAATAACGTTTACAAAACACACACACACACACACACACACACACACACACACACACACACACACCATGTGACACTCCAGTAGGTATATAAAACACATGTATTTGAATGCAACATTGCCTCAAAATTTCAAAGGACTCACAGATGAACTTTTGAAGATCTGCAATTTTGTAAAAACAAACATTTAAAGTTTTATTTAATATAATGGAAGGAAACATTCCACGTGGGAAAAATTATATATAAAAACAAAGATGAGGTGACTTACCGAACAAAAGCGCTGGCAGGTCGATAGACACACAAACAAACACAAACATACACACAAAATTCAAGCTTTCGCAACAAACTGTTGCCTCATCAGGAAAGAGGGAAGGAGAGGGGAAGACGAAAGGAAGTGGGTTTTAAAGGAGAGGGTAAGGAGTCATTCCAATCCCGGGAGCGGAAAGACTTACCTTAGGAGGAAAAAAGGACAGGTATACACTCACACACACGCACATATCCATCCACACATACAGACACAAGCAGACATATTTAAAGACCAATGTCTTTAAATATGTCTGCTTGTGTCTGTATGTGTGGATGGATATGTGCGTGTGTGTGAGTGTATACCTGTCCTTTTTTCCTCCTAAGGTAAGTCTTTCCGCTCCCGGGATTGGAATGACTCCTTACCCTCTCCTTTAAAACCCACTTCCTTTCGTCTTCCCCTCTCCTTCCCTCTTTCCTGATGAGGCAACAGTTTGTTGCGAAAGCTTGAATTTTGTGTGTATGTTTGTGTTTGTTTGTGTGTCTATCGACCTGCCAGCGCTTTTGTTCGGTAAGTCACCTCATCTTTGTTTTTATATATAAAGTTTTATTTATGTAGATGAAATTGTTCATTTGCACAAAACTGTAAATTTCCAAAAGTTATGCACTGATTACATTGAAATTTTGACAAAATTTTGCATTCAAATATACACGTGTGTGTAAAGCAAAAATCTATGCACGTTTTTATATAGGCACTGAAGTGCAATATGATTTTTTTATTTATTATTGCTCTTTTTCATATGCTGCCAAATCAGATCAATGTTTCAGATTTCTTAAATCTTTTATGTAAATACCACAATACCAAAATAATCACCCATGTGTATAAATCCTATTGTAAGTACACAATTTTACATTATCATGCAGTGGCTCATTCTACAGGTATACTTTTCCTGACAGATAAATAAACTTCTGCAGATTATTTAGCTCCAGGAAAAGATGGGCAGAGAGAGGGAGAAACATAATCTTGCATGTGGGATACATACCTCCCAAACCTCTTTTTACAGTTCCAGTGATAACAAAATGCATACTTACTCATACCAATATGACAAATAAATTAGAGACATCTGGTGAAGGAAACATGTTCCTAAGCACTTTGTGTCAACCCCATGAAGATGAAATATTTTAAGATTCTCAGAAAATTCCAAAATATAACCATCAAAGTATCATTGTAATTGAATAGATATTAAAACACAGAAAGCAAGTCTCTCACATAAGGGTCAAATGATCAAAATGGGGACCAATTAAAAGAAAGAATAAAATAAAAAATGTAGAAAAAGACAGAATGCTACTTACCATAAAGAAGACACGCCAAGTTGCAGACAGGCACAGTTAAGTCACTGACATAAAGCTTTTGGCCACAGCCTTCATCAGTAAAAGAGAGACACATACCATTCACACACACAAGCAAGCACACCTCATGCACACACGACCACAAACTCCAGCATCTCAGGCCTGAGATGCTGGAATTGGCAGTTGTGTATGTGTGAGGTGTGCTTGCTTGTATGTGTGAATGGTATGTGTCTCTCTCTTCCTGATGAAGGCTGTGGCTGAAAGCTTTATGTGAGTGTCTTTGAATTGTGCCTGTCTGCAACTTGACATGTCTTCTTTATGGAAAGCAGCAATCTGCCTTTTCCTACAATGTTGATATTCCTACCTGGAGTTTCCACTGTTTGAGTGAATAAAATTAAATTTTTCTTTCATTTTGTGGTGTAATCAGATTAGTGCTATGTGTGATGTTTGAGAAATTTTTCATGCAATGGATGGTGCAATATACTTCAACTCATGTGTTTTTATTTCTGATACTGTTTTGGAATGTTAGAAATTCAAAGACTATGCTATACTTGTTGTCACATACAAGAAGTTTCCACTCTGCCTTCTTGTTCATAGGTACAATGACTCTTCACATGAGTCTTTGTCATATATGGAGAAAAAACGAGCTACTGTTCATCCACAAATTGTATGTGATATTCCGAAGAACAGCCATGTCTACGTGAAACCACACCATCAAAGTAATGGCCTATCAGGTACAATATATACCATTATATTTCTACTTTAATGTAGTAATAAAGAACAATAATTACTTCTAGAATCGACTGCTAAACAAGAGCTAAATTTTGAAAATTTATATTCAAGCAATTTTTTCAGGTACAAGTATGTATCAAGCTGAAGATCATGGTGGTGTATCCACACCACACTCATCTTCCTCAGACAATTACAGGCGGGAGCTAGCACATGGTGGTCGTCCTGCAGGTTATTCACTGGCTAGCTCCGACTCTGAATCTAACATGAAGCCACCAGCCTGCCTCATCAACCACTCTCGCAGCAGGTATCAAACAAAGCATGTGTAACTCAATGACATAGCTGTATCTTTAAAGTAATTATACTGAATAGTAGCTTTGTTTGCTCTTTTTTCCATTTGTTTTCTGAACTGGAATAAATAAGCCATTAATCATCTTATTTGTATAGCATCCAACTTATTGAAAGTTTACTCTGCAGAGGAATGTGTGTTGATGTCAGATAAAAGTGTGCCAGCCTGGGATTCGAACCTAGGACTTCGCCTTTTTTGGCCAAGTGCTCTACCTACTGAGCTATTCAAGCACTGCTCATCCTCACAGCTTTATTTCCACCAGTACCTCATCTCATAGGAGATGAGATACTGGCAAATGTATAGCTGTGATAGTAGGCCATGTCTCAGGCTTGGACAGCTCATTTGGTAGAACACTTGGCCACAAAAGGCAAACATCCCAGGTTCATAGTTTTAATCTGCCAACATTACTAAATGGCTGACTCAGTTCAGAGCACCTACTTCCAGTTGCAGGTTGCCTATTTTACAGCTTCCAGGGACAAAAAGAATTTGGTTTTCAATATTTCATATAACTATTGATTGAAATTAAAAATTTAAAATGCTATTATCATCTACTCATTAGGTCTTACATTAAATATTTAAGACAATATGACAAGTATTACATGTAGATACTGTGTAAATATGAGGGTCATTCAATAAATAGAGACAAATTGGTCTGGGGAAAAAACAGTTAGTAGGGCAAGTTTGGTACTTTTATGGCTTTAAGTTGGCATCACTGGGATGAGCCCTGATCAGCCGATGTATCAACACTGTTCTGCTTATAACCTTAAAGGTACATTTCAAGATGGTGAGTCTGCTTGAAACGTCCTCATTAGTTGAACAACGTTCTGTTATTCGTTTTTTACTTGCTGAAGGTGTGAAACCAGTGAATAGATACTGTAGATACTGCAGAATGTCTAAAGTTTATGGTGAAGGCTGTATGAATTGTGCAAATGTTTACAAGTGGGTAGAGCAGTTAAAAAATGGTTGCAACTCAGTGACTGACAAACACCATTCTGGCCGACCATTTGCAGTTTCAACTCCGAAAGTCAAATTGATGACATTATTTGTGCCAAACACCATGTGACTGTGGAAATGATAGTTGATAAGGTTCAAGTTAGTACTGGTACAGTTCATAACATTATCTGTAACAAGGTGAAGTACCGCAAAACACGTACTAGATGGGTCCCAAAATCAAAAAGACAAAGCATGGAGTGGAAGCACACCAACTCACCTGTGAAGAAAAAATTCGAAGCCCAAGCATCAGCAGAAAATGTCATGTTGATGGTGTTTTGGGATGCTGAAGGTCCAGTTTTTTGTGATTATCTCAAAGAGCAGCGTACAATGAACAGCCAATACTACCCAGATTTGCTTTAAAACAAGGTGCTAGATGGGAGAGAGACATCGTTGACCTCAGAGGAGAGGTGTGATTCTCCAGCAAGACAACGCATGTCCTTATGTTGCTCAACTAACCCATGAAACCATCAACAAAATGGGCTGGGAATTATTGCCTCATCCCCCTTACAGCCCTGATTTAGCACCTAGTGATTTCCATTTGTTTGGTGCACTGAAGGAGGCATTAAGTGGGAAGATATTCCAGGACAATGAGGATGTGAAAAAGATTGTGGGAAATTGGTTCAAACATCAACATAATGGGTTCTTTGCAGCTCGAATAAAAAAGCTTGTAGCCCATTGGAACAAGTGCATAAATGGTCAAGGGTATTATGTTGAAAAGTAGAAAAAGTATTGTTTTGTAAAAATAAACGCTTTTTTCTCCAGACCAATTTGGCTCTTTAATTATTGAATGACTCACACATTTTGAGGTAGCATAACTCACACACACAAATTACCCAGACTAAATTCATCCAGTATTTGAGCATGACAGCACTTAGTGACATGCAACAAACTTTACATGTAACTTCAAACCTTAAAGAAACATTTTCTCACTGAGACCCCCCACAAAATAATAAAAGGAAAGAAGGTTATTGCTTTCTAGATTTTCAGTACTCGTGCAGTAAAACATCATCATCCACCATGACATTTTAATTTTTTACTTCTTTACTAATAACTGTAATCACAACACATTTTGTAGACGGTATCCAAATATACCAATGAATGGACATGCAAAATTATGTTATTGTACAATACATAATTCAGGAGATATGACATCATAAACAATAAAAAGCTTGAAACTCTAGGTTTTGCTTAAAACAAAGTGCAGATTATCAGATGATATTCATCCAGTGTTTGATGCAATCAGCAACTTCAAACAAGCTTTAAGTATAATATCAAACCATCTCTCAACTTTTCTTCACTTCAATACTTAATGTCAAATATTTAACACATTAACTCATTTGTAAGCAATCAGAAGTTCGAAGCTTTTTTATGTACCAGAATTCAATTTTGTAAAGAATTGGGAGTTTACTGGTATTCTTATAAATGACACTTGGTTTTTTACTTTTGAGTGCAAAGACAGATGTTTGCAGCCCTTACGCTATACTGATAGTCACACTGTACACTAATCTTAACAGAAATTGGAACCTTTTAAAACTGAATGGAACTTATTTCAAATGAGTGGAATGTGTGCTATTAATACTGACTTGCCTTTTTATATTCCAGTTAATATTTCAACTTCTCCAATCTTGTTTAGAAGTTTTTTGTGAGGGAATACTAGGAACATTGGGAGAATTTAAGAATACTGTTCAGAAGTTTACACTCTGGTCTTGGTTCATTGTAGTATCAATTGATTTTTTGTCCCCTGGTACTATATTCTGCATTTGTATTTGCCCATCTCCTGCCCCCCCCCCCCCCCCCTCTCCTTCTTCCTCTGTATCATTGCTTAAGACACTTTTGTTAGAGTTTGTAACATTCCCAAATTGTATTCCAGAACATTCAAAAAATCTAGAGTATTCACAAACACTTAAGAACATTATAGACAATCATATATTTTTCCACTTAGAAAATATATTAATGCAAAATAGCCAGACAATATCCTGGCAACCACAACAGTAGGATGACAACCTCTTCAAACTCTCATATCTCAACAACAGCTAGCAGCACAAAATCACTATAGAGTACAACAGGGGACCCAAGGGTAGCACCAGACAAAAAACCTTGTGATTAGTAGTTGGTGGTTTTCGAAGTATTGTCAACTTCAATCTAGGTAATTAAACATGTTTTTTGGTATTTCATTAGGTAACATATAACGAATATGAACAAAAGTATAGTGTAATTTTCATTGTCATCAGTACCAACCTTCTAAAACTATGACAGTGCACAGATTGGACTGCATACCAAGTAAGGACGGAAAAACAGGACAAATAAAAGTGAGGAATTCAATCCAGATTCATACTTCCATTTAAAAAAATCAGAAGTTAATTGGAGATTAACACAAAATTTTAACCAGTTCATGAAGAAAATTGTATGAGTAAGATCATTTGTGGTGATTGATATAAAATTTACAGTAAGGTCTTTTGTGTTACGTACTATAGGGTTAAAAGCTTTGAAGAAAAAATGAGTTCACAATACTCAGTATTATGAAAAGGATAGCTGCTATTCACCATATAGTGGAGATGCTGAGCTGCAGATAGGCAGAATAAGAAGAGTGTTGGAAAGTAAGCTTTTGGCCAGTAAGGTTTCATCGGAAATAGATTGTGCCCCCCCCCCCCCCCCCCCTGCACACACACACCAGCAAAACTCACACATGCATGACTACAGTCTCTGGCTGCTGAGTCTGGCATTACATGATTGTTTGAGTTTCTCTGAACCATTGCTTCAACATAAACATTTAAAAATCACATCTTTGTTTGTGTAATTTACTCCTTTTCTTCACTGTTCATTTTAGACAGAAATGCTTTTATGTTGATGAATAAGAACTATAAAATATTCTATCATAGAAAGTATTGCCAGTTAATCATAATAAAAGTACAATGTTTTCATAATACAGAGGGTGAAAAAAGAACTCATTACAGTCAAAACAGACTAATGGTTCATACCACATTTCATCAAGTGGGCTTTGTTGCCTTTAATATACATTATTTATACTGTATATAAACAATAACAATAATTTTAATATGGGTTTGGTGTTGTATGTTCATTCAGGAAATAACATTCACCTAGTAGATCACTAACTATCTAGTCACCAATTGCATCACCATCTCATCTGGGTCAGTACGGGTATCAAGAACATATAACACAAGAACAGGTTTGTTGCTTTTTTATATTAATCTTACTAATGCTTAATTAAATACAATTTTTTACTAAAACTACTAATGTGGAATATCACAATTATGGTTTGTGAAAAACAAAGATGAAGGTCCTAGTCTTAATAAGACATTGGCAGATATGCTCTTGATATATGTTAATGCCAGACAAGGAGATTGCGATACAATATTACCCATAGCGACATTTGGTACAAGATGCTGAAGCTAGACACTAGAGACTTCACAATGTTCTTTCTGCTCCATGGTCATGAGGCCACAACAACAGTAGATACACTATTCTCATTTCAGCTGGATGATACTAACAATGACTGTGTGAAACATCTCACTGCCAAGACCAAAGAAGCAAAGCAGCTGGCTCAATACAGACACTGGATGTCCAGGAGGAAGACCAAGTACCAGCCAGTGAGATACCGCTCAGGAGACTTGGTATGGATTTTTAGACCTGTGTGGTATGTGAGACAATTGGAAAAGTTACTAAAGCTCTACACTGGGCCATATCGTATCTTTTGCCAACTGTCTAACATCACGTATGAAGCTCGAGGGTTATGGCACAGCTTTAGCAATAGCACAGCAAGTGAGTTAATCAGTTTAGATTATTATCCACTGCTACCTGTTTGTTTTGAGAACCTCCGCAAGAGATCAATTCCAATTCAGGGAAATGGGATTGCTTTGGGAGGGATTGATACCAGATGCCTTGGTGGTAATTGTGGCATGTGCTCCCATCAGGAACATTTCTTACAGTGGTTCACATAGTGTCAATGGATTGGCAGAGACCTGGTCAGTGATATCTTTGTCATCCTGTATAAAGTTTTAAAAAATCACAGGTGGCCAGATGTTGGAGTGTCACAGAAATAGTTCATGATAGCTGGCTATAGATAACCCAAGATGTCCTGTAAAAATTTCTGATTCACCACAATAAATACAGTGAGAACTTGTCAGCAGCCCAAAAAACTGCACAGCACTCTTTCTCAGTTGCAGAGTAGTTCATTTCAAACTTGGGGAGCATCCTGGAAGCATAAAATATCATCTTTTCAGTACCTTCCTGAATAAGGCAGTCTTCTCAGGTCAGCCTCACAAACTCCAGTTTGCCAGTGGCCCATCTGCAAGTGCATGGAGCAGAAATACTTTGCCCTTTCAAGCAGTCTTGGTGTCATCAATGTGTGACAATGGACTGATAGTTTTCGTTGTGGTTTTGTTCAGTGCTCAATAGTCGACACAGTGCTCAATAGTTGACACAGAAATGCTACATGCCATCCTTTTTTCACAAGGGCCAAAAGAGAGGATCAAGTTCTCACCAAAGGTTCAATGAAGTTATCTTGTAGTACCTTCTCCACTTCCTCCTGGATTAACTACTGTCCAGCTGGCAACACTCTATGCAAACACTGGCTAATTGGTGGAAGGTACTGGGTGTTTTACCATGGACCACTTGGGCGGTGTCTTTTCCTCTCCATGTATGAAAGCATACAAAATGTAGTGGTAGTGGAGTACGATTCTTCTTTGGTGACAGTAAGTGCTCTTCCTAGACTTGTTTGGCTGTCCGTATGTACATACCTTTAGGGATGAGTTTTGGTTTCGCATGACAATTAATGATCTGAAGCATCCTACCAATACTTATGATCATTGCTGATATTTGACATGAGCCAGAGGAGCCTTTAGCAATCAAAGAAAGAGTCACAGTTTAACTGAGTATCTCAATTGATGACTGGAACTCATCTTGTTGATGATGGTGGAATAATGTCTTCAGTGGCAAACAACTGACCAGAACAATTTTTGTAACATGTGCTTGTTGAGATAGCTCCACCAGTCTGGAGCTCTGATCTTATACAGTCTACAGGTGCTTGTGATGAATGCAGGAAGCCTCGTCTGAGAACAACACTATGATTACTTAAATTTGAAGGGCTGTGTTCTATCATTAATACTTATTCTTCCAATACATATCCCTATTGGCTGGACATATTTCCCATTTGTGACTTTCGTCACAATCACTTTAGTATCACAAAACATAGTCTTCTTTGACAGAGGATGAAGGGCTTCCAACATTACAGAAAAGGAAGCCCCGAACTTAACTAGTGTCCAGTCCGGTTGCACATTGATAATGATGTCAGTGACATTTCCTGACACCTTGGTGACTGTTATCCATGGAGGATTTGCATCTGTGGTGGTCACAGCTCCTTCGATGGTTGCCTCACCTAGTTTCCTTAAAGTAGATAGCTAGACTGACTGGCTGGTAGCTCTGTAAGATGATTGGAAGAGCTGCTGCATGTGGCATGTAGGGAAGTGACCTCATCCAGGGTACAGTGATGGGATTTGTTCCATAGGGTGACAATAATTAGTCTGCAGCTGATAAGCATGAATAGAACTGTTGTGATGGTCATTATCTGACACAGTGTAGTAGTCACCAATAACTCGCCTTCTTTATCTGCAGTAGTGTACAATGTGTCGAGGGTTTCCACAGTGGAAAAACACAAGTGTGTTGTCCTCTGTCCTCCAAATGAGTGTTCTTCTATGGGGCATTCTACTTCATGTAGGAGTTCATCGTATCTGCTTTGGTCTAGTGCTGCGGCATAAGTCTGAGTTGACTGAGTCCATTCTCCCTATCAGTGTGTTCGATTGGTGACACCTCTTTCATCCAAGTCTTTCTTTTTTTTCTTGATGTGTTGGTACCACTTAATGAATTCCTCTGTCATGGTGAGGTACTTTACCAGAAGAGTTTGGTGAATGTCTTCTGTCATCCCTTTCATCAAGTGTGAGTTTTCTCAGCTTCTATCATGTTGGGATTCGCGATATGGCATAGGCTCAAAACATTCTGAGTGTACGACTGTTGTTTCTCTGTAACATTGGACCCAGTTCTTTCGCTAAGTGAACTTGCTGTCAATTGTTGCCAAACCTTATCTTTGGTTCAAATCCGAATTTGTCCCATCTGTTGCACTTCACTTCATCATTCTCAAACCACTGCTGGATTGTGCCATCCAAGTAAAAGTACACATCTGCAAAAACACATCATATCATTCTATCTGTCATATTTACTGACAACCCAGTTGAATGTTTACAGCCATTTCATTGGGTCCTGACCAGCATCCTCAGAAAACAATGCTGGATGCCTGATGTGCAGCTGATTTACTGCTGGTTTGGAATTCACCTGTTCCTGAATATATGGATCTTACAATGATGTACTGCTTGTATCCTGGTTCCTGTCCACATACGCAATGGTTCTTATGCTGCCTTGTTGGAGATGTGGTGACATAGATGTTTCTAAGTACCTAGCATCTCCACCAAACAGTGTCACATCAAAACCACAATCAAGTCCAAATCTGAATGCAGGGTTCTCAATGAAGCACTATACTTAGAACTGACATGAACGTACAGCCAGAATTGAACTGACCTGCTGGACAGAGAGTGCAGCTATTTACACAAACACTGAATATTTCATAATATACAAATATAAGGTATTTAAATAACCTTCTAGAATGACAAACTCTAAATAACAAATAACTGCTGGTGACTGGGTTTGAACTGGCTAGTCGTAGCATACCAGCGAGTGACTTTAACTGCTATGCCGCACTGGATGCACCACAGCTCGTGGCAATATCACATTCAAATCTAGAGCAATATATTTATTTACCATTAATTTTTGTTCCTTTTATGTGATTACTCATTGTTTCTATACTTTTTTCTATAAATGAATTAAATAAAAAGGGAGAAGGGGCAATCCCCACCTGGTGCCTCTTCTTGATTTCTAGCCTCATTGAGCGAATGACCGCTTATGTATGGTACTTTAGTTTTGATGTACATGGAGAATCAATCTTCTATTTCTCCATTGTACACCTGTGATTTAGTTAACATCCTTTAGGGTCTCATTACTATGGTTCCATGAAGGAAAATGTATATCTAATATTCTCTTCCAATTTTGTTCGATTCCCTAAATACTAACTTCCTATCTGTTGTATCAAGAGGCTTTTCTTGGTCAATGAATGTTCCATCACGGTTGTTATTTCTAGAATAATTCATAGTTCATGTTCCTTTTCTTTCCTAAGTCCAAATTGATCTTCTACTAAACTACAGTTAATCTTAGTTTTTAATGGTGCTTTTTTTATGTTATATAGAATTTTTGAAGCATGGAGTAGTGAATTGTGAATTTTGGTTTATTAGTCTAGCAATGCACATAGTGTAAATCATTTAATTCAGGTACAGGAGACACATCTAAATTGTGGTAAGACTTTGCCATAAACATAAAACAACCGATTTTAGTAATGGCATCAAAATAATAATAATAATCAAGCATGGGGTTTGTCAACCCCCATCTGTCATGTCCCCAGGTGGATGTAAAGTGAATGCCCAGCAGATATGCAGGGTGGGTGGGAAATGAAATACCATCCACAGACCAAAGAGACACCAAAAATCCATGCTGCATCTGACTTGGATTAAGTGGCAGTATAGTCAGCATCTGTTCACCAGGAGATGTAGCTGTAAATATCCTCCAGGAACTCACAATCCCTGGTTCTACATGGCTAGCAAAAGTCAGAAAGTTGATGGAAAGCAAAATATGACTCTTAGAGTAAAGACAGTATTACTCCAGAAGGACAATCCACCCACTCCAAAGTGGCAACCAAACATTCAGATTCTGAGGAGCTTGGGCTTATGCGAGAGAGCAAGTTGGAATGCTCTGGTAAACTTCCATGAAAAGCACACACTTACAAGGGCACTTTCAATATACGAGGTGTAGCTAGAAAAAACCCGGACTAGTACTGGTGAAACAATAAAACGAATGCAATAAGGCTGAAAGTCGCGTGGCCTGTCACGTGACTCTCGCTCCGCCTACTGCTCAAGTTTCATCTGCCTCCTGCACTCAGTCTGCCCGTGGCGTCTGTTTTAAGTAGTTGACGTTTTGTCTGTGCGTCGGAAAATGTTGAGTGTACAGAAAGAACAGCGTGTTAACATCAAATTTTGTTTCAAACTAGGAAAATCTGCAAGTGAAACGTTTGTAATGTTACAACAAGTGTACGGTGATGATTGTTTATCGCGAACACAAGTGTTTGAGTGGTTTAAACGATTTAAAGATGGCCGCGAAGACACCAGTGATGACACTCGCACTGGCAGACCATTGTCAGCAAAAACTGATGCAAACATTGAAAAAATCGGTAAACTTGTTCGACAAGACAACAAGTCAACTCCTGTTAACTCAGACACTGCTCTGATTGTTAAACGGTACAGACCAAAGTGGTTGAAAGAATGTAAACAAACCTTCTTGGAAAGATTGAAAGCCTACCCGAACAACAATAAGGATACCAGGTGTACCAGTATGAAATGAGCGTTAAGATACAAATGTGTCGATAGGGAACATTTTTGTGAATGTGCCTTAATTTTTTTTTTTTGTTTGGTTGGTGTTGTGACTCGCCAATCTTTCAAAGTGCCGCCGCGCAGTTACGCCATGCAGCAGCAGTGCCACCTAAGCGGCCAGCCAGCCAGCGGCCGCTAGACTTGGACTCAGTTATGATTTGACTGTTAAAGTGTACACACGTCTTACTCTGTTTACTTGATCTGTGACTTCTTGTATTGTGTCGTCCTTGAAATATATTTGTTCAACTTGAAGTTATAACAGTTGGTATGACATCTGTCAAAGATATGTAGTATACATCAAGTCATGGAACAAACATCATCATATGTTTTCATCGCGTTAACAATGTTGAATTTTGCACCAGAAAGTGATGATTTACGGAAAGCATTAATTTTTTGTTTTCATTTGAAAAAAAGTGCTGCAGAGTCACATCGAATGCTTGTCGAGGCATATGGTGATCATGCTCTATCAGAATCAACATGCAAAAGATGGTTTCAATGGTTCAGAAATAATGATTTTGATGTAAGAAATGAAGAACGTGGAAGACCACCAAAAAAGTTCGAATACGCCGAATTGCAAGCAATATTGGATGAAGATGATACTTTGAGTCAGAAGCAAATGGCAGCAATGCTAAATGTTGCACAACAAACAATTTCTGACCGTTTGAAAGCTATGGGAAAGATCCAAAAGTGTGGAAAATGGGTGCCATATGAACTGAATGAAAGACAGATGGAAAACCGAAAAACCATTTGTCAAATTTTGCTTCAAACACATGAAAGAAAATCAATTTTGCATCGAATTGTTACCAGTGATGCAAAATAAATCATGGGTTAATCTGGGACAACCATCAACATCGACTGCAAAACCAGATTGATTCGGCAAGAAGACAATGCTCTGTGTATGGTGGGATCAGAGAGGTGTGGTGTATCATGAGCTTCTAAAAACCCAGTGAAACTGTGAATACTAATCGCTACAGACAACAAATGATCAATTTGAACTATGCATTGACCGAAAAAAGACCAGAATGGGCCAGAAGACATGGCAAAGTAATTTTTTTTACACGACAATGCACCTGCACACAAAGCAAAACTGGTTCAGGACACAATCAAAACACTTGGCTGGGAGCTGCTACCCCACCCGCCGTATTCACCAGACTTGGCCCCTTCTGACTACCATTTGTTTTCATCAATGGGACACTTCAATTCCTATGAAGAAGTCGAAAATTGGGTGTCTGATTGGTTTGCTTCAAAAGACGAACATTCCTATTGGCGTGGTGTCCACAAATTGCCAGGAAGGTGGTCAAATGTATAGAAAGCAATGGTCAGTACTTTGAATAAAATATTTTTACTTTTCAGTTCAAAATTAATGTTTCATTTTCAGAAAAAAAAAAAAAAAAAAAAAAAAAAAAAAAAAAAAAAAAAACGCTCATTTCATGCTGGTACACCTGGTATATAGAGAAGTTGATTGAGTTGTTTGCTTAATGTTTTCCATTTATTGGGAGAATTCAATAATAATAATAATAATAATAACAATACAATTTTGTTACACACACACACACAAACAAACACAAACATGCAAACACAAAACAAAATAGTAGAATTTCTGCCACAGAATCCCTGACTAAAAGTTAAATATGTTTTTGTCCATTAATTTATTATTCAATGTCATCACTGTATACTGTGGAGGCTATGAATATAATTTAAACAGGTGTGTCAGTAGCATAAAATCCTTTTTATTTATCATGTTGTAAGGTGATTAAAATGATTCTCCTCAAATAATTTTTGTCTGCTGAGTAAGAATTTTATTATGTAATAAAAGTGTATGGAGGGAACAGTTAGGATTTATAGTTTCTGAAATAATGGGTGACAAGACTCTTTCTGATTTACAGGTGCGCTTGTACCTGATACTTCACAAGAAAATAGTAAAATTGTACCATACTTAATGGCATATTCAAAATAACTATGATATTCATCAAAAAACAAAGATGATGTGACTTACGAAACAAAAGCGTCGGCAGGTCGAAAGACACACAAACAAACACAAACATACACACAAAATTCAAGCTTTCGCAACAAACTGTTGCTTCATCAGGAAAGATGGAAGGAGAGGGAAAGACGAAAGGATGTGGGTTTTAAGGGAGAGGGTAAGGAGTCATTCCAATCCCGGGAGCGGAAAGACTTACCTTAGGGGGAAAAAAGGATGGGTATACACTCGCACACACACACATATCCATCCACACATATACAGACACAAGCAGATATATTTAAAGACCTAAATATGTCTGCTTGTGTCTGTATATGTGTGGATGGATATGTGTGTGTGTGCGAGTGTATACCCGTCCTTTTTTCCCCCTAAGGTAAGTCTTTCCGCTCCCGGGATTGGAATGACTCCTTACCCTCTCCCTTAAAACCCACATCCTTTTGTCTTTCCCTCTCCTTCCCTCTTTCCTGATGAGGCAACAGTTTGTTGCGAAAGCTTGAATTTTGTGTGTATGTTTGTGTGTCTTTCCACCTGCCAGCGCTTTCGTTTGGTAAGTCACATCATCTTTGTTTTTTGATAAATTTTTCCGACGTGGAATGTTTCCCTCTATTATATTAACTATGATATTCTATTTTTTGTGTACTTAAGTCAGCAGAGTTTGCTATTATTTGTATTGCAAATGCAAAACTGCTTAATTCTTTGGCAGGAAGTCAGTATGTGTATTCAGCTTGAGCTCTTGTTCACATTTAGTCTAAGGAACTTATTCACGTGGACTTCTTCCATAAGGTGATTTTATGTTATATTTACTGCATGGCTATAATCTACTTTAATCTTTCATTACTACTAACTCAAATGATTGACTATCATTTGACAATGGACCACATTGCCCTTGTCTTACTTTTAAGTTGTAAAATGAACTTATTGTTTGCCATTTGTTTGGCTGCCTTCACAACACTTTAAATATAGTTTTCTTATGTGTTAACACTCTGAGTAAAATGCTTATTTTTTTTGTATTTTAGTTCATTGTGGAGTTGCCTCTTTGGATACTAGCACTTTTCATATCTTGAGTTATTCATTAAGTTTACTAGTCATTTGGTTACATGTGGTTCTGAGTGGATAACTTCCATTAAAAATTTCAACAAAGGTACTCGAAGATTTGTCAGAGTTACTAGTACTTGAAATACAGCTACCTAGTATCACTGTTCTATATTTTGAATAGCTCTACTGGAATTTTCTTTCATAAGAATGATAGTTGCTCTAATTTTTAGGAGTACCGCATATGCTATTTCATTGTTGTAGTCTACACACATAACCCTGTATAGCTGTTTGTGTCTGGAAATAAGAAACATGCTACCCACAATTCTTCCCACCTCCCAAAGTGATGTTCCACTGCCCTCAATATCTACAAAATAACCTCATCCTCCATTACGTGGCACTTACTCCTAACCCTTGGAACATGGGTCACACAGAACACACAGGGAAAGACCTATCCTATGTACCCATCCAGTATATTGCATTACAGTCCTGCCATACGTATGTACTATTCAATCATATAAAAGCAATCATATCACATACTAGATCTGCTGTAACCATAACAAAGTCTTTTATGTGAGCACGGTCATCAGTTACGTGTCTACCTGAATCAACCAAGAGCAGAGATGATCATCCTGTTGAACACAACATGCTTGACTTCAGTGGCTGCTTCATGACCTGTGCCATCTGGATCCTGCCCCCTCCTCAACAGATTGGAATTGTCCTTATAACACATCCTTGCCTCCTGCAATCCTCCTGGCTTCAGTCTCTGCTAGCTGTTGTCCCACACTCCCCTGTGTCCTGATCTACAGCCCCTGCCCTCGCCCCTCTTCACTCACATCCTCCTCTCTCCAGTCTCCCTGTTCCTCTGGTCTACTGTTCTACTCACCCTCTCTCAGTCCAGTCCTCCACGATGCTGTGCCCCACGGCAAGCTCACTGATGTAACTTACCTCTCCCTCCGAACCGATGTCAGGCTTCTCCACAACCCAGTCTCCCACCCCCAGCATCCCCCCCCCCCCCCCCATTTCCCACTTCACCATACACAAACCTCCACTTCAGGTGGTCTGATGTGCTATGAAAAATTTAAGTGTGTGTCGAAAGGACAGGCAAATGGGAAATGGAGGTGGTATCTTTGTTGCAGTAGATGAGAAACTCAAATCCACTCAGATAGAAATTGAAGCTGCATGTCAGATTATTTGGGCAAGACTCAGTATCAGGAGTGGGCATAAAGTGATAATTGGATCCTTCTATTCCCCACCAGATTGATCTCCTGTAGAGAGAACTTCAGTTCACCTGTACTTAAGTTCCCAGATCATACTGTAATCATCAGTGGAGACTTCAATCACCCAACAATCAACTGAAAATTTGCAATTCTGTTAGTAGTGGGTTTAATAAGACATCCTCTGAAACTTGTCTACGTGCTTTCTCTGAAAACTATCTGGAACAGATAGTTTGGAACCCCACTCATCGTGGAGATATGTTGGATTTAATGTCAAGAAACAGACCTGCCCTCTTTGAGGATTTGAACATCGAAACTGGTATCAATGACCATGATGTGGCTGTGGCAACAATGATTACCAAGGTACAAAGGGCAACTAAAATAAGCAGAAAGATTTATATTGTTCAGTAAAGTAGATAAAAAATCAGTAATGTCATATCTAAATGGGGAACTTGAAACTTTCAGCACAGGGCAGGAGAGTGTAGAGGAACTACAGCTCAAGTTTAAAACAATAATTGACCATGTACAGGATAGATGTGTACCCAGTAGAACAATTTATATTGAGAGGGCCCTCCATGGTATACAATCACTGTAAATAAGTCTCTAAAGAAACAAAGGCTACTGTGTAATAGGTGTAAACGAAAGCATAAAACCACAGATAAAGAAATGCTGAATGAAATGCATTTTTATGTTTGTCAAATGATATTTCACAAAACTCAAAGAAATTCTGGTCCTATGTAAAAGCTGATATGCCACCAAAGCTAGAGTCCAGTCCCTAATGAATGAGAAAAGAACTGAAATTGCAGACAACAAAGCAAAAGCTGAAATGTTTATCTAAGGTTTCAAGTGTTCCTTTGCAAAGAAAAACACAGGAGGATTGTCCCTATTTAATCCTTGCGCCACTGAAAAGATGAGTGAAATAAATATTAGTGTCAGCAGTTTTGAGAAACAGCTGTAATTCTTAAAACTGAACAAAGCTCCAGGGCCCAATTGAATCCCTATTAGATTCTATACTGAATTTGTGGCTGAGTTAGCCCCTCTTCTAACTGTAATCTATCATAGACTCTTGTGCAAAAAAACCATCTCCAGTTCTTGGAAAAAAGTACAGGACGCACCTGTCTGCAAGAACGGTAGTAGAAGTGATCCACAAAACTACCGTCCAATATCCTTGACATTGATTTGTTGCAGAATCACAGAACACATTCTGAGCTCAACATAATGCAGTAGCTCAAACAGAATGACCTCTTCCATGCCAACCACCACGGATTCCAAAAACATTCATCATATGAAACCGAACTTGCACTTTTCTCACGTGACCTACTGAAAGCTTTGGATCAAGGCAGGCAGATAGATGCAGTATTTCTTGATTTCCGAAAAGCATTTGACTCCACACCATACCTATGCTTATTTTCAAAAGTACAATCATATGGGGCATCAAGTGAAATTTGTAACTAGATTGAAGACATTTGGTAGGGAGAACACATCATGTTATGTAGGATGGAGATTCATTGTCAGATGTAGAAGTAATGTAGGGTGTGCCCCAAAGAAGTGTGTTGGAACCTTTGCTGATCATGCTGTATATTAATGACCTTGCAGACAATATTAATAGTAAAGACAGACTTTTTGCAGGTGATGCAGTTATCTATAATAAAGTACTGCCTGAAAGAAGCTGCATAAATATTCAGTAAGATCTTGATAAGATTTCAGAATGGTGCAAAGAATGGCAACTTTTTTCAAATGTTGAGAAATGCAAAATTGTGCACTTCACAAAACAAAACAAAAAAAAAAAAACCATAGTATCCTATGACTAAAATACCAATGAGTCAATGCTGGAATCAGGTAAATCATACAAATACCTGGTGTAACATTTTGTAAGATTGAAATGGAATGATCTCATAGGTTCAGTCATGGGTAAAGCAGGTGGTAGACTTTGGTTTATTCATAGAATACTGGGGAAATGCAATCAGTCTACAAAGGAAACTGCTTACAATGCACTCGTGTGACTGGTTCTAAAATATTGCTCAACTGTGTGGGACTACCAGGACTAACAGAGGATATTGAAAGTATACAGAGAAGGGCAGCACAAATGGTCACAGGTTTGTTTGACCCATGGGAGAGTGTCACAGAGACACTGAAGAAACAGAACTGGCAGACCCTTGAAGATGGACATAAACTATCCCAAGAAAGCCTGCTAACAAAATTTCAAGAACTGGCTTTAAATGACGACCCTAGCAGTATACTACAAGCCCCTGTGTGTCGCTGACATGTGGATCGTGAGGATGAGATTAGAAAAATTACAGCATGCACAGAGGCATTCAAACAATCATTCTTCCTGTATTCCATATGTGAATGGAATGGGAAGAAGTCCTAATAAATGATAGACTGGGACGTACCCTCTGCCATGCACTTCACAGAGGTTTGCAGACTGTAGATGTAAATGTAGACAATGTAATCAGGTGTATGTGTGTGTATGGGAGGGGGAGGGGGGTGTTCTGTGCCACTGTGGCTGGAGATAGTGCTCATGTGAGTGTGAAGTGAGCGTGCTTGTGTGAATGTGTGTGTTTTCGTTTCTGAAAAAGGCTTTGGCCAAAAGCTCAATGTGTAACAATTTTTTTGTTGTGCCTGTCTGCAACTCAACATGCAAGCTATCGATTTCATAATATTGTTTATATTCCATTCTAGGTTTTCAGATAATTTAGATGAGGAGTGTCTAGTAAGAAATGACTTCAGTTTATCTTTGAATTTCTGTGGATACTAAATTCCCTGCCTTTTGTCTACACACAACTTTGCATTACACTGAAGCACTACATTCTGAGCTTTAAGCTATAATGGAAACTACTTTTGATGACCTGTTTCTCTTCCTTGTTTTGTGGTTGTATGTTCGCGTAATATTGACCATACTTACTAACCACAGATACCATTAACAAGTAAATATGTAGGAATGTTAAGTGTAAGAATACCAAGACATTTGACATTTCATGATCAAGTCACATTATACTATTATTTTTATTATCATCATTATTATTTGTTTTTACTGAATAATTACTTTACTGATCTGTATTGCATTCTACTATAAATCAATACAGAAAGACAAATCCATGTAGCAAGACAACAGGGAATACAAGTATGAAATATATACTGATCTGAGTTTTAAACTGATTATAAATGGATTAACTGCATTCTGTTTCTCACTCATTTGGATATGAACAAATTTGACACATGAAATTTCATATAGAGTCCGACCATTAACCCTAATTTTGGGACCTGCACCTTACTGTAATTTATGTCAAATTACAAATTATATTTTATAAGACTAGGCAATAAACTATTTACCATGGAATGGCTATAAACAAGACATGAAAGATCCTTGCTTCTGGAAAAACATGTGCTGTGTGACCTGCCTCCATCATTTTGTGAGCATGCCTCACAGAGAAACTTAAGAGCTTCTAACTGCTTCAAGCTCCTTTAATTTTTTTTTAATTCCTCAGAGCATATTCCCCCATGTTGTCTGACTAATAGCCCAGGAGAAAGGGTGCAGCTCAGATCACATTTGCAGTGTGCTCCATGGGCTGAAAGTGAGAAAATGCCCATGGTTGTGATACATCTTAGAAAGAATGGTACTGCAGAACACACATTTAACACAAAAATAATGTGCTTAGACTTAATGTTCATTTCACATCTCCTTGAAGTGGTCCTCAAGGATTTGAAACCAGTCAAAAATGTCAAAACATACATTTTCATTTAGAGAGAAATACAAAAGCTTGCTAATATGTGAACCAACAGCTTCTGCTAAGAAACTCATAATTAGAAAAAAAGATAAAACCTATTAAAGTGTACTTTATTAGTAATTACACTCCTTATAGTTGCTGACAACATACTGAACATGAGTCTGTCATAATGATGGACACTCATTGTATAAAAGTAAGTGTCCTTTAACCTTTTTGAGATTAGTTCTTGATCTCTCAGATTTCCTAGGCAAGTTAATTGATGGTGTGCTTCTGGCTATGTAGTTGAGCTGTTGTTTCAATTTATGCACAATATTGTAATGATTGACCCAGCTTATCCTTCAGGTACTGCAAATGTTGCTGTTATGTGACTCGCTGCCTGGTCTCTAAACTAGTCCAGGCACCAGGTACACATAAAAGCAAAACTTGCAGTACCCGAAGAAGACAAATGAGTCACTCATCACAGTACTGTGAATAAACTGGAAACAGCAACTTCACTGCACATTCAGAAGCACACCATTAGATTATTTCTTATTTCTAGTGTTGAATTTGTGAACTGGGCTGTTGTTGAAAAAAGGGATACAGTATTTACAACAAAATTATTTAAGGGATGAATATACTAACAGCAATAACAACCACACACGGTTCCTTGAAGAGGTTTCTGCAGAACATTCATATGATCAGTAATTCATTTTTCATTCTATTGGACTCAGAAACTTTAACCTGGCTTGAGGAATTACGTCAAAATATGACAGCATAAGACGTAATGGAATGAACCAATGGTGGATGACATCTGAATTGCAAATAATGACTTTTTTAGTCATTTCTGCAGTTCTGTGGTAAGCTTCTTGCTGCTGAACTTACTGTCAAATCATAATCCCAACAATTTAATATTGTTAATCTCTTCTATTTCTGCATCCTTATATCTGATACATGGATGGGTGGAAATCTCATGCAGGTTCTAAAATGTATAAAGTGAGTCTTTTTCAATTGTAATGACAATCAAATGGCTGAAAACAGCGTATTAGAGCCCATGAATATTTCATACGCAGAATTTTAGATGTGTTATTTCTCACAATACTTGCATCATCTAGAAACAATTCTTCTTCTTTTTCTTTTAGTGTTCAACCCTGATGTTGGTTTGCAGCAGAGTGCCATTCCTCTCTTCTGTCTGCCTTCTTCTTCATTTCCACGTATGTGTTACATCCATCATCATTCATGATCTGTTGCACGTATGATATCCTTGCTCGCCCCCGCCGTTTCCTTCCCTCAATAGCTCCTTCAGCTATTGTTCCAATGATGATGTTGTGTCATAGGATGTGCCCTACAAGTTTGTCTCTTCTTGTTTGGATGTGCCTTCAAAGAGATCTGGTTTCCTGTACTCTTCTAAGCACCTCTTCATTTGTTACTTTGTCCCTCCAGCTGATCTTCATCTTCCTTCTATAGCACCACATCTCCAGGGCCTCTAGCTGTCTTCTCTCTTCTCTTCCAATTGTCCAAGTTTCACATCTGTATAGGGACACACTCGAAACAAAATCTTTCATGATACGTTTCCTTATTTTCAGACTGATATTGTTGCTGGTGAGTAAGTTCCTTCTCCGATTAAAATGGGCAAATGTAACTAAGGTCATTAATATTCACTACAAAAGGCAATGGTCCTTAGGTGGAACCCCAAGGAATAGTCTACTGCCATAATAGAAAAACTAGTAGTTGCTTTCACTGCATGCTCACAATGTACCTTTTAAATCTTAATGATCCTACGAAGCACAAGTTACAATATAGAAAGACTATTTATGCAAGCACACTTTGTACAATTTTGATTAATGAAGTGACTAGTGATGCTGTTTGTTGGTATAACACTATTTCTGCATTTTTTAAATTTTGTTTAAAGCAGTGCTACCAGAGGAGATGATGGTGTTTCGGGTACTATTTTTAGTCTAATTTAGTTTTCTATTGCTATGAACAGCATGACACACTAACAATGAGCACTGCTCATCCAACCTTGTAAGTGGAGAACAGCAACTTCAGTTGAATCTTAGAAAACCTGAAGAAAGATCTGAAAGTATGTGTTATAACATTATGGTACAGGAAAAGGCATATGTAACTTTTAACCAAAGGTTTTAATTACTACAAATGAACTAGCTGCCAGCTCCTCCTGATACCTCACAATCTTCACAGAGGCACTCACACCATATTGCTGGAATATCTGACTCATCCCTTGCTCCTCTGACTTCAATAATTGAAGTACTAAAGAAATTAGCAACTTTCTAACTTTACATGCATTTTCAAAATTAAATACATATTAGTAAGAGCAAGTGAATGTAGAATAGTTAAAGCTCATTGTTCTTACTTAACATTGTGCTTGCTGATGGTGAAATTCTTGTTTGGCAGTTCATCTAGATAATAGATAATGCCTGCTGTGAAACAGTTGGGTTTTTGCATAGAAATATGAACAATGAAATGGGGAGGGGAGGGGGGGGGGGGGTGTCATGAGTCATCTGACTGGTTCGATGCAGCCTGCCACAAATTCTTCTCCTGTGCAAACCACTTCACTTCATCTCAGAGTAGCACTTGAAACCTATGTCCACAGTTATCTGCTGGATGTATTTCAATCTCTGTTTTCCTCTACAGTGTTTGCCTTCTACAGCTTGCTCTACTACTGTGGAAGTCATTCCCTGGTGTCTTGACAGTATCCTGTCATCCTGTCCCTTCCCCTTGTCAGTGTTTTCCACATATTCCATTCCTCTCTCATTCTGTGCAGAATGTCCTCATTCCTTCCCTTATCAGTCCACCCAATTTTCAACATTTGTATGTAGCACCACATTCCAAATGCTTTGATTGTCTTCTGTTCTGGTTTTGCCAAAGCCCTTGTTTCACTGCCAGACAATGCTGTACTCCAGACGTACATTCTCAGAAATTTCTTCCTCAAATTAAGGCGTACATTTGACACTAGTATACTTCTCTGATAATGACGGTCAAAGTAGAGAAGATATAAAATGTAGACTGGCAATGGCAAGGAAAGCGTTTCTGAAGAAGAGAAATTTGTTAACATCAAGTATAGATTTAAGTGTCAGGAATTCGTTTCTGAAAGTATTTGTATGGAGTGTAGCCATGTATGGAAGTGAAACATGGACGATAGCCGGCCGCGGCGGTCTAGCGGTTCTAGGCGCTCAGTCCGGAGCCGCGCGACTGCTACGGTCGCAGGTTCGAATCCTGCCTCGGGGCATGGATGTGTGTGATGTCCTTAGGTTAGTTAGGTTTAAGTAGTTCTAAGTTCTAGGGGACTGATGACCTCAGATGTTAAGTCCCATAGTGCTCAGAGCCATTTGAACCATGGACGATAAATAGTTTGGACAAGAAGAGAATAGAAGCTTTCGAAATGTGGTGCTACAGAAGAACGCTGAAGATTAGATGGGTAGATCACATAACTAATGAGGAGGTTGTTGTTGTTGTTGTTGTTGTGGTCAGTCCTGAGACTGGTTTGATGCAGCTCTCCATGCTACTCTATCCTGTGCAAGCTTCTTCATTTCCCAGTACCTACTGCAACCTACATCCTTCTGAATCTGCTTAGTGTATTCATCTCTTGGTCTCCCTCTACGATTTTTACCCTCTACACTGCCCTCCAATACTAAATTGGTGATCCCTTGATGCCTCAGAACATGTCCTACCAACTGATCCCTTCTTCTGGTCAAGTTGTGCCACAAACTTCTCTTCTCCCCAATCCTATTCCAAACTTCCTCATTAGTTATGTGATCTACTCACCTAATCTTCAGCATTGTTCTGTAGCACCACATTTTGAAAGCTTCCATTCTCTTCTTGTCCAAACTAGTTATCGTCCATGTTTCACTTCCATACATGGCTACACTCCATACAAATACTTTCAGAAAAGACTTCCTGACACTTAAATCTATACTCGATGTTAACAAATTTCTCTTCTTCAGAAACGCTTTCCTTGCCATTACCAGTCTACATTTTATAACCTCTCTACTTCGACCATCATCAGTTATTTTGCTCCCCAAATAGCAAAACTCCTTTACTACTTTAAGTGCCTCATTTCCTAATCTAATTCCCTCAGCATCACCCGATTTAATTTGACTACATTCCATTATCCTCGTTTTGCTTTTGTTAATGTTCATCTTATATACTCCTCTCAAGACACTGTCCATTCCATTCAACTGATCTTCCAAGTCCTTTGCTGTCTCTGACAGAATTACAATGTCATCGGTGAACCTCAAAGTTTTTATTTCTTCCCCATGGATTTTAATACCTACTCCGAATTTTTCTTTTGTTTCCTTTACTGCCTGCTCAATATACAGATTGAAGACTCCCTTCCCAACCACTGCTTCCCTTTCATGTCCCTCGACTCTTATAACTGCCATCTGGTTTCTGTACAAATTGTAAATAGCCTTTCGCTCCCTGTATTTTACCCCTGCCACCTTTAGAATTTTAACGAGAGTATTCCAGTCAACACTGTCAAAAGCTTTTTCTAAGTCTACAAATGCTAGAAACGTAGGTTTGCCTTTCCTTAATCTTTCTTGTAAGATAAGTCGTAAGGTCAGTATTGCCTCATGTGTTCCAGTATTTCTACGGAATCCAAACTGATCTTCCCCGAGGTTGTCTTCTACTAGTTTTTCGATTCGTCTGTAAAGAATTCGTGTTAGTATTTTGCAGCTGTGACTTATTAAACTGATTGTTCGGTAATTTTCACATCTGTCAACACCTGCTTTCTTTGGGATTGGAATTATTATATTCTTCTTGAAGTCTGAGGGTATGTCGCCTGTTTCATACATCTTGCTCACCAGATGGTAGAGTTTTGTCAGGACTGGCTCTCCCAAGGCCGTCAGTAGTTCCAATGGAATGTTGTCTACTCCGGGGGCCTTGTTTCGACTCAGGTCTTTCAGTGCTCTGTCGAACTCTTCACGCAGTATCGTATCTCCCATTTCTTCTTCATCTACATCCTCTTCCATTTCCATAATATTGTCCGCAAGTACATCACCCTTGTATAAACCCTCTATATACTCCTTCCATCTTTCTGCTTTCCCTTCTTTACTTGGAACTGGGTTTCCATCTGAGCTCTTGATGTTCATGCAAGTGGTTCTCTTATCTCCAAAGGTCTCTTTAATTTTCCTGTAGGCAGTATCTATCTTACCTCTAGTGAGATAAGCCTCTACATCCTTACATTTGTCCTCTAGCCATCCCTGCTTAGCCATTTTGCACTTCCTGTCGATCTCATTTTTGAGATGTTTGTATTCCTTTTTGCTTGCTTCATTTATTGCATTTTTATATTTTCTCCTTTCATCAATTAAATTAAATATTTCTTCTGTTACCCAAGGATTTCTGCTAGCCCTCGTCTTTTTACCTACTTGATCCTCGGCTGCCTTCACTACTTCACCCCTCAAAGCTACCCATTCTTCTTCTACTGTATTTCTTTCCCCCATTCCTGTCAATTGTTCCCTTATGCTCTCCCTGAATCTCTGTATAACCTCTGGTTCTTTCAGTTTATCCAGGTCCCATCTCCTTAAATTCCCACCTTTTTGCAGTTTCTTCAGTTTTAATCTACAAGTCATAACCAATAGATTGTGGTCAGAGTCCACATCTGCCCATTGAATAGAATTGGGGAGAAGAGGAGTTTGTGGCACAACTTGACAAGAAGAAGGGACCGGTTGGTAGGACATGTTCTTAGGCATCAAGGGATCACCAATTTAGCATTAGAGGGCAGCGTGGAGGGCAAAAATCGTAGAGGGATACCAAGAGATGAATACATTAAGCAGATTGAGAAGGATGTAGGTTGAAGTAAGTACTGGGAGATGAAGAAGCTTGCTCAGGATAGGGTAGCATGGAGAGCTGCATCAAACCAATCTCAGGACTGAAGACCACAACAACAACAACAACAACAACATACTTCTCTTGGCCAGGAATGCCCTTTTTGCAATTGCTAGTCTACTTTTGATGTCCTCCTTGCTCCATCTGTCATTGGCTATTTTGCTACCTAGGTAGTAGAATTCCTTAACTTCATCTACTTCATGACCATCAATCCTGATGTTAAGTTTCACATTGTTCTCATTTCTGCTAATTCTCATTACTTTCATCTTTCTTCGATTTACTCTCAGTGCATATTCACTATGTCCATTCCATTCAGCAGATCATGTAACTCTTCTTCACTTTCACTCAGAATAGTAATGTCATCAGCGAATCGTATCATTGATATCTTTTCACCTTGAATTTTGTTTCCTCTCTGGGACCTTTCTTTTACTTCCATCATTGCTTCTTCAGTGTACAGATTGAACAGTAGGGGCTGTTAAGCTGATAGTGCAGTAATTCTCACACTTGTCAGCTCTTGCAGTCTTTCGAATTATGTGAATGATATTTTTCCGAAAGTCAGATGGTATGTCGCAAGACTCATACATTCTACACACCAACGTGAATAGCCATTTTGTTACCAATTCACCCAATGATTTTAGAAATTCTGATGGAATGTTATCCATCCCTTCTACCTTATTTGATCTTAAGTCCTCCAAAGCTCTCTTAAATTCTGATTCTAACACTGGATCCCCTGTCTCTTCTAAGTCGACTCCTGTTTCTTCTTTTATCACATATGACAAATCTGCCCCCTCATGGAGGTCTACAATGTACTCTTTCCACCTACGTGCCCTCTCCTCGCACTTAACAGTGGAATTCCCATTGCATTCTTAATGTTACCTTGCTTTTAATTTCACCGAAGGTTTTTTTGGCTTTCCTATATGCTGAGTCAGTCCATCCGACAATCATATTTTTCATGCAGCCATTTCATCCTAGCTTCCCTGCACTTCCTATTTATTTCGTTCCTCTGCAACTTGTATTTCTGAATTTCCCTGAACATTTTTGTACTTCCTTCTTTCATTGATCAGCTGAAGTATTTCTTCTGTTACCCATGGTTTCTCCACAGTTATCTTCTTTGTACCTATGTTTTACTTTCCTACTTCTGTGACTGCCATTTTTAGAGATGTCCATTCCTCTTCAACTGTATTGCCTTAGAGAACTTCATGCATATCTCGTCACTCCTTAGTACTTCTGCATCCCAATTCTTTGTGTATTGACTCTTCCTGACTGAACTCTTAAACTTCCACCTACTTTTCATAACTACTACATTATGATCTGAGTCTGTATCTGCGCTGATGACCACGCTGTTTAGCACCCGAAAACCTTAACCTCTGCTCCAGGGTAAGCCTTTTGATCCAGTAACCAGTTTCAGAATCTCAGTCTGATTGGGATGTAATCTAACTGAAATCTTCCCTATCACCTGGCCTTTCCAGTATGCCTCCTCTTCTCATGATCCTTGAACAGATTATTCACTATTATTACCTGAAATTTATTACAGAACTCAATTAGTTTTTCTCCTCTCTCATTTCTTGTCCCAAGCCCATATTCTCCTGTAAGCTTTTCTTCTACTCTTTCCCTACAACTGCAGACCAGTCCCCCATGACTATTAGGTTTTTATCTCCCTTTACGTACTGTATTACCCTTTCATCATCCTTATATATATTCTCTCTCTCTCTCTCTCTCTTCATCTTCAGCTTGTGACATTGGCATGTATACCTGAACTATCATTGTCGTCGTTGGTTTGCTGTCAATTCTGACAAGAACAACTCTATCACTGAGCTGTTCACAGTAACACACTCTATGCTCTAGCTTCTTTTTCATAATGAATCCTACTCCCATTATACCATTTTCTGCTGCTGTTGACATTACCCTGTGGTCATCTGACGAGAAATCCTTGCCTTCTTTCCATTTCACTTCACTGACCCCTACGATATCTAGAATGAGTCTTTGCATTCCCTTTTCAGATTTTCTAGCTTCCCTTCCACATTCAAGCTTCTGACATTCCATGCCCTGAGTTGTAGAATGTTATCCTTTTATTGCTTATTCAATCTTGGTCTCATGGTCACCTCCCCCGTGGCAGTCCCCTCCCAGACATCTCAGTTGAGAACTATTATGGAATCTTTTGCCAATGGAGAGATCATCATGACACTTTCTCAATTAGTGAGCTATATATCCTGTGGATACACATTGTGTCTTTAAGGCAGTGGTTTCCAATGCCTTTTGCACCCTCATACTGAGAACTTCTTAATGAGCATCACATCTTCCACTGAATAACAGTCAGAGTACAGTACTTGTTCATAATTTTAAAAATTTGTTTACAAAATGAATTTAGAATCCAGCACCTCATTCCAACTTCCATTCTGCTATTTCATTACAGACTTACAGAATTCAAAACTTCATGATCATTCCAGTGTTATACAAATTTCACACACAAGGATGTGCAAATATTGTCAATATAATTGACAATTCTTAATCAGAGAGATACAGATTACATACTGTGTTGTTCTAAACTTGGGGAGGGTGAAACACCTCTGGACAAAAGCATCAACCATAGCCTCGGAGAACCTTACTTCCAGTGGTACTAGTCCAGTGACACATTGGGAATGCATCTGTAGGGATTGTAAAGTATAGAGAAGAACTAGTGGCAAATCAGGCACTGAGATAGCTCTTGAATTGAAGTATTCTCTTAATGGTGTGGCATATATAAGCTGACTGCAGTTTATCCAGTTACCAGACAGTAATCATTGTAGGTAATGACTGGAAAACTGTCAGCTGCTTATTACAGCACTCAGTTTATTTTACAGTGTGAGAAAGAGTAATTGGGTGTGGCAACTAAGCTGATATTTAACCTAGTATTACAGTTGTAGCATTCTTATATTATTGTTATTATTATTATTATTTCAAGCACTTATAGTTAAGGTTTTGTCCATTTGATCACTTTTAATCTGTAGCATTAGTTTATAAGTTACGTTTTCTTGCCATAAACTATCATAATAGTTGTTACGTGGATGCTGATGCTGACATTAATGTGTGCCTAAACATCAAAATGTAACACAGCTGCCAAAATATTTTTGTTAACTTACTGACTTAGGCAATTATTGACATAGGCAATTCACATTTTAGTCAACTTTTACTTGCTCTAGGATTTTCCTGCTATGGTATACTTACATTACCAAATAACACAAATGGATTAACTCAGTTATTCATTCAGTTTCAAAAGATATACTGCTGATGAAACATCTTACAGATTTTCAAGAAGTGAAAACCACAGCTGGCACTTGATTAGAAAACTGTTTTAAATTCCAGATCATCTAGTCCAGAGCATTCTTCAGAGACACAGAATGTTGAAGATTTAAGTGCCAATGCAGAAAAACAGGAAGTTGACTCCATGCTGAACAGTGTGGACCAGGAACCAGCCAGTCTGCCTCCACTCCAGGTAATAATTGATAACACATACAACTTATTACGAACTATAGCTTTCACTGTAAGTAATAACCTAATTTAATCTGTTTTATCCCAGTTATATACTAACACAGAGGCCTATGTGATTGACTAAATCTTTCAATACTGACGATTCAGTATGATGTTCACAACAACAATGCCAATACAGGATTTAGGCAGCATGTAATTTATGGGGTCATTATTCTGCTATGACTGCCATAAAAAAATAACTACAAAAGTTTTAATTTCAGTTACATATACATTCTGACTTTTGCAATCTGGCAATTGGAGATAGTAAACTGAGAAACAGATCAGTTTTCAGAAAAATCCGTGAAATAATCAAGTGAAACTGTCTTCATAAAGACATTGCAATGTGCCATCTCATTTCACTGAGAAGTCTAAAAAGTCTCTTCTCTGTCTGCCAATAATTATTTTAAACACTTGATGCATACTACGGATATGGGATATCACTGAGTGAGGTGATGCAGTAGTTGACGCATTTGACTCAAGATCAGAAAGGGTGGGTTTGAAATCTTCCCTAAATTGTTTAAGGCTAATTCTGGAATAATTTCTTTTCAAATGAATATGTTTTGTGTTGATGGAAACACTCACAGTGGAAGTACAAAAAATTTAGATATCTGAGGAGTACTTTATTTTTGCCATGTGGATTCTGGTTTTGGTGACTGTGAGAATGTTATGCCTCTCTTAAGGATACATCATCATTAATAAAGGCCTTAGAATGACATTTCATTCAGTGTCTACTATAATTAGAAATCTCTCAGATTTGAAGAAAATATTCATGAGGATGTGTTTTCTGATATCTCAGTGCAGTTGTAGTCACAACACATAATAAATGAAGCTTTTAGCTGTTCATCATGGCTAACTTCAGGGGATAATGGAAAAACTGAATTAGAACATCCATACACAATTTTATGAAGTAAATGAGTAGTGTGTTTCCATCTCTGTTTTACATTGTCTTTTATTAAACAATGTGTTGGAATAATAAAAAACCAACATGAGTAGAACCAGAATATTAGAATTAATGTCAAACTATAGCTTCTAAATAGTATGTTCAAGTTTTTTAAATATTTTAGATTATGTAATATTATTCAAAGCTATTAAGTGACATATGAACTCTGTATATTTCAGGTTACCACAAGTCGCACTGACAATACACACCGACTTAGTTTTACATCACTGCAGCCTTTTGTGAGGAACAGTAAAGGATATCGGCCAATTATGTTTAATCCTGGAACTTCCACAAACCATAAAGTTGCTCAAACTGTAAACTGAAGTTAATGTCATAGTGGACAGCAGGCATCATAAGAGGCAATAAAATAGTATGTTCAGTGAATTTGAAAGAGAAAAATAGTTTAACAGTTCAAGGAGATTTTCATATGTTTAAAATGTAACAGAATAATTGTAAAATTACAGGAAACTTTTCTTTTATCCAGTCAGATTAAGTTAATCAATAAATGAAGCAGCAAATTATAATGATAACACATTCTTCTCAGATACATAAAGCAATGAGGAGTCCATTTGCTCAAAAGAACTCTGTTATGTATGTTATCTACCCCTGCTTCTTCTCTCTCTAAAGTATGTAATGAATCATTTCACTTATTATTATGTGACAGTCACACCATTGTTTCCCTTTCCACGTAAAGATTGAATGACAGCTTATGTCCTAGTTTTTGTGGCAAACAAGTGAGTTCAAAGACCTGTTGTATTTTAATTTTTAACTCTGCCACCAACTACAATGTTAAGAGTTACATTTGCTCATCTATAGATGGTATTTCATATGAAGGAAGCCTTATTGACAGAAATATTATTCCATCTGGTATGTTCCTGGACCTATGGATTCATAAATATCACTGTTAGGCAGACAAGAATACAGAGACTGCCTTCATCTATTATCTCAAGATGAACATTGTAAATCAGACATCACATGAATTTGCCCTTGTTTTGTTACTGAATATTAAGAGGGACCTGACAGAAGATAACATTTGCAGTTTAATTTTTTAGAAATAAATTATGCATCAAGAGTTGATTATTGAATGTTGTTAACCTTTTACATCTAATAAAAAATTGAGATATTTTATCTTGTTACACATCTTGAATTATTCATGTTGTAAATAGTACATATCTTATATACTGTAAAAATACTCTGTCTGTGACATGTATAGATGTCAGCATGTATAGTGTAAATCAAATACTGTAAAATATAAAACAAGTCTAAAACAAAATTGTAATGTGCGTCAGATTTCCTATATAGAGACCCAGGCAATAATGAACAAATCTGCAACAGCAGCTGTGTTTGTTTCCTGTTTTGCTTCATGTTAAAATCCAATGGGACTGAACTGTGGGTGATGGAGTGAGACATTTGAATGAAGGCATTTAACTTACAAATAATAGGAAGTAATGATCAGCTTTTCCATACAATCTATAGATAGTTACATTTTAAGGAAATACAAGCAAACATTTCTTATAAAAAGAGACAGACATTCATTCAATTTGCACTAACATTACTTATTCACATTAGCCACAGATACACTACATTCAAGACATATGAAATTTGATTTCCTTATAGGCTAAGGTAAACACAATTCTTATAAGAAATTTTTAGACACTTTAGAGAAAACATTGAGAGCATGTTTATCCCCACCATACAAATGTTGGTTTTTAACTTAAAAAACTATCAGAAGGAATCATTCTTAAATGATTTATTTAGGCTAGAAGACTGGCAGTAATGGAATTACACAATAAGATGTAAATAGAAGAGACGTCTAGCAAACATAACAGCTGACATATAAAATGATTATGTATGCAAAAGCTAACTGAGTTGCCTTTTGCCTTGGAAGCCTCATGAAGTTCTCTACTTAATTCCTGAACAGTTGAGCTTCCTTGAAGTCTTACTCTATTAGGGTATGGGTAAAAAGGAGAACGTAATAAAACAATGGAATTTCCAGGTTGGAACATAACAATATAAGGAAAAGATAGATTGCTACTCACCATAATGATGACACATTGTGTTGCAGACAGGCACAACAAAAAGACAGTTACACATTTAGCTTTTTGCCCAAATCTTCTTCAAAAAAGGAAACACTCATACATTCATTCACAGAAGCAAGTACACCTCACATTCATATGACTGGCATCTCCGGCAGCTCGGACCAGACTGCAACTGCCAAGTAGAACAGAAGCAGCAATCTGGAGAGGGTGGGGAAGGGTAAGGGATAGCATGGTATGAGGGGGGGGGGGGGGGGGGCTGTCAGAGTGTGCAGGGACCAGACTGCCAACAGGCATAGCGTCAGGAGGCTGTGGGATAGTTAGGTGGGGAAGCGGGAGGGAAACGGGCAGCAAAAACGGAGAGGTGCAGAGAATAGGAAATACAGTTGGGTGCATTGGCAGAGAGTAGCACACAGTGAGGGTGATGGATGAGAATAGGGAGAAGCTCTTGGGTGGTGGTGCAGGGACAGCAGGTTACCATAGGTTGAGGTCAGTATAATTTTGGGAGTGAAGAATGTGTAGTAATGGTAACTCCCATCTCTTCAGTTCAGAAAAGCTGGTAGCATGGGAGAGGATCCATATGGCCCAGGTTGTGAAGCAGCCACTGAAATCAAGCCTGCTACATTCAGCTGCATGTTGTGCTATAGGATGGTCTACTTTGCTTTTGGTCACAGTTTGGTGGTGACCATTCATCCTGGTGGACGGCTGGTTGGAAGTAATATCAATATAAAAAGCTGTGCAATGATTGCAGAAGAGCTGGTATATGACATGGCTGATTTCACTGGTAGCCCAGCCTCTGATGGGATAGTACTTCTATAGGACGCGCTGGGTGACTGCATTGGGCAGGTCTTGTGCCTGGGTCTTCCAAAGGGCTATTGCCCCTGTGGCAAGGGGTTAGGATGGGAGTGGCATAGGGATGGACTAGGATGTTGGGTGGATGATTGAAAACACTTCAGGAGGGGTGGGAAGAATCTTACATAGGATGTCCCTCATTTCAGGGCATGTCCAAGTCCACATTAAACCCACCGACCATCAACAGTATTTGCATTTCAGCTGTGGTCGTCCCTTCCACACCAAAAAGTCCCTCCCATACAGCTTGGCCATCCATCAACGGTGTATCTACAGTGACAAGAACTCCCACGCCCAGTATGCTGAGGGTCTCACCAAGGCCTTGACAGACAGGCACTATCCTCCAGAACTAACCCACAAACAGATCCCCCGAGCCATATTTCCACACACTCCCAATACTCCCAACAACACCAAGAACCAACTACAAAGGAGGGACTCCTTTGTCATCTAATACCACCATGGACTGGGACAACTGAACCACATCCTTTGTAAAGGCTTTAATTACTTATCATCATGCCCTGAAATGAGGGACATCCTACTTAAGATTCTTCCCACCCCTCCTGAAGTATTGTTTGATCACCCACTCAACGTCCACAACATCCTAGTCCATCTCTATGCCACTCCCAATTGTAGCCCCTTACCACAGGTATCATCTCCTTGAGGAAGACCCAGGTGCAAGACCTGCTCAATCCATCCACCCAGCACACCCTATACCAGTCCCGTTACAGGATTATCCTGCGCCATCAGAGGCCAGGCCACCTGTGAAATTGGCCATGTCATATACCAGCTCCGGTGCAATCATTGCTCAACTTTTCATATTGACATGACTACCAACCGTCTGCCCTGATGAACAGCCACTGTCAAACTGTGGCCAACAGCAAAGTAGACCCTCCTCTGGCACAATATGCAGCTGAATATAACACGCTCGATTTCAGTGACTACTTCACAACTCGGGCCATCTGGATCCTCCACTCCATCACCAGCTTTTCTGAACTGTGCATATAGGAGTTATCCTTTTCTCCACACCCAAAATTATACCGGCCTCAACCTATGGTAACCTATTGTCCTCACAACCTCCACCCAACAGATTCCAACCCCTCTGTCCCATCATCTTCTTCCTGTTCTTGTCCCCGTTACACTCTGTATGCTGCCCTCTGCCATTGCAGCTGCCCATCTTTGCCCTACCCCTCCCCCTACCCCCTCCTAGTCACCTCCCTGCTCCACAGCCTCCCAATGCGGAACCTGTGCCGTTTAGCAGTCTAGTCCTGGCACACTCCACTCATTTCCACCCCTCACCCCTCACCCCCCTCCCCCTTGTGCTGCCCCTCCCCCCCCCCATAACTTTTCTCTCCCCACCTGCACCCTGATATCCCTTCCCCTTTCCCACTTCCTCCAGATTGCTGCTTCCATTTTACATGATAGCTGCATTCTGGTCTGAGCTGCTGGAGATGGGGGTTGTGTGCATACGGAGTGCTTGCTTGTGTGAATATATATATATATATATATATATATATATATATATATATATATATATATATATATATATATAATGGAAGGAAACATTCCACGTGGGAAAAATTATATATAAAAAAAAGATGAGGTGACTTACCGAACAAAAGAGCTGGCAGGTCGATAGACACACAAACAAACACAAACATACACACAAAATTCAAGCTTTCGCAACAAACTGTTGCCTCATCAGGAAAGAGGGAAGGAGAGGGGAAGACGAAAGGAAGTGGGTTTTAAGGGAGAGGGTAAGGAGTCATTCCAATCCCGGGAGCGGAAAGACTTACCTTAGGGGGAAAAAAGGACAGGTATACACTCGCACACACGCACATATCCATCCACACATACAGACACAAGCAGACATATTTAAAGACAAAGAGTTTGGGCAGAGATGTCAGTCGAGGCAGAAGTGTAGAGGCAAAGAAGTTGTTGAAAGACAGGTGAGGTATGAGTGGCGGCAACTTGAAATTAGCGGAGATTGAGGCCTGGCGGATGACGAGAAGAGAGGATATACTGAAGGGCAAGTTCCCATCTCCGGAGTTCGGATAGGTTGGTGTTGGTGGGAAGTATCCAGATAACCCGGACGGTGTAACACTGTGCCAAGATGTGCTGGCTGTGCACCAAGGCATGTTTAGCCACACGGTGATCCTCATTACCAACAAACACTGTCTGCCTGTGTCCATTCATGCGAATGGACAGTTTGTTGCTGGTCATTCCCACATAGAATGCATCACAGTGTAGGCAGGTCAGTTGGTAAATCACGTGGGTGCTTTCACACGTGGCTCTGCCTCTGATCGTGTACACCTTCCGGGTTACAGGACTGGAGTAGGTGGTGGTGGGAGGGTGCATGGGACAGGTTTTGCATCGGGGGCGGTTACAAGGATAGGAGCCAGAGGGTAGGGAAGGTGGTTTGGGGATTTCATAGGGATGAACTAAGAGGTTACGAAGGTTAGGTGGACGGCGGAAAGACACTCTTGGTGGAGTGGGGAGGATTTCATGAAGGATGGATCTCATTTCAGGGCAGGATTTGAGGAAGTCGTATCCCTGCTGGAGAGCCACATTCAGAGTCTGGTCCAGTCCCGGAAAGTATCCTGTCACAAGTGGGGCACTTTTGTGGTTCTTCTGTGGGGGATTCTGGGTTTGAGGGGACGAGGAAGTGGCTCTGGTTATTTGCTTCTGTACCAGGTCGGGAGGGTAGTTGCGGGATGCGAAAGCTGTTTTCAGGTTGTTGGTGTAATGATTCAGGGATTCCGGACTGGAGCAGATTCGTTTGCCACGAAGACCTAGGCTGTAGGGAAGGGACCGTTTGATGTGGAATGGGTGGCAGCTGTCATAATGGAGGTACTGTTGCTTGTTGGTGGGTTTGATGTGGACGGACGTGTGAAGTTGGCCATTGGACAGGTGGAGGTCAACGTCAAGGAAAGTGGCATGGGATTTGGAGTAGGACCAGATGAAACTGATGGAACCAAAGGAGTTGAGGTTGGAGAGGAAATTCTGGAGTTCTTCTTCACTGTGAGTCCAGATCATGAAGATGTCATCAATAAATCTGTACCAAACTTTGGGTTTGGACAACCTCCCCTGAGGTGGTCTACAATATCGGAGTCTGTTGTCAATTGACATTTACTCCACAAGCATAAAGGTAAAATCGACTGGGTTTAAAAAGGGTTTGCTAAAACTTGTCTGAGCTCGACAGGATAAGATAAAATGGGTGCTAGGAAACCAGCGGCGAGAGGAAGAGGAATGTTTGTTCTTCTTCTGCTTAACTCTCGGAATAGCAGCGATTATACGCTGCCAGTCATAGTCGGTAAAAATAGGGAAGCGGTTTATGAGGTCCGAGTCCCTCTTAGGAATGACGGCGGTCAGATTTGCAATTGCCCAGCCGAAATCATAAGGCTTATGGGGTAGAGGTGGTTTAGGAACATTGGAGGCGGTAAAAGGGTACGGGGTATTGAGATGCGCGAACGTCTTGTCACGCAATGATTTTGCGACCATCTTCAGCAGTTCTGGCGCAGTGATCTCTGTCTCTGCTGGCGGCGTGTGGGCTACCTCTTCTGTGTCCTGTTCTTGGATGGGCGCAGCAGTTGTGACTTCATCTCCCAGCAGCGGCAGTCCCGCCTTGTCCTCGGAAGGGTGGGCGGGCGATTCAATGCCTTTGGTCACGTCATCTTGTATTGCTGGTGGCGCTAGCTCGGAATCTTGTTTCCGTTGGCCCTCCTCCTTCGAGGAGGGAGCAGACATCTCATTTGCCACCTCCATGGGCACCCCCACAGCGCCCTGCGTTACCGCAGGAGCCGGGAGAGCATCTGTCTGCGTGGCGATGGTGGCAGTCGTAACTTCTTGCCCCTTGCGAGAGTTGCAGGCCAACAACTCTTGGAGCTGCGCGAGCTGGAGGCGTACCTCGTCCACCTCGGCCCGAAGTGCAGCCCTCTCCCCTGCCATGGCAGATTTGAGAGCGGCAACTGTGTTGGCGACAGCATCGTCGATCTTGTGAATGCTGTAGGGATTGCAGGAGCATGGCCCTCCACTCGCGCCAGCACCGGCAGAAGTGCCAGTGGCGTGATGCGTGGGCAGAGCATTTACCACTTCTTGATTCCTTGTCACCTCTTCTTGCGCAGTAATTCGCCATCAGTGTGTGTGCCGCTCCTTCCCGCGGCCACAGCTCTTGAGGTAACTGCAGCCATGGTGGTTGGCGGTGTGAGAACCGCCGCAATTATAACATGTAGCAGCGGCTTCCCTGGGCTTCGTACAGTCGCATGTGAGGTGCGGCTTTGCACACTTCAAACACACAAGTACTCCTGTGCAATCCGCGGCGAAGTGCCCAACTTCTGACAGTGGAAGCACTGTACAGGTTTCTTCCTCTTCTGCTTGCTGTCCAGTCCAAGCGCTTGGTGCAGGAGGCTAACGATTGCGGCAACTTGTTCTCCTCGTCTTCCCTTCTGGCGTCCAGACATGTTGGCAGGGCGAGCGAGAATGTGGCGCAGGCGCTGTCGCTTCCCCATTGCCTTGCTTCCCAATTTGCGCGGTTCCATTTGAACCTGTGAAGTTACAAAAACGCGCGCTGTGCAGCGCCACACGCATCTCAATTTGCACCTAGCGTAAGATTTGCACCAAATTCCTCCAAAACATGTGGTGATGCAATGAAACACAAAGTAATGTTTAACTACCTACAGAAAGGCTAATGATAGAAAAAGGTAATCAAAAAGTGTTCTATTTCTCTGGTGAGTCACAATGAGAAATAACAGTGTGGAAAAGTTTATTTAAATACTTGGTTCTCTCTGCACATTTTTGTGTATATACCTTCTCAAGGGAGACATGAAGAGGGAACAGGTGAAAGTGGAAGAATATATAAATTCCGAGGGCAATGCAAACTTTTTTTGTGTGGTGAAAGAAGCTGCACTTTGCAAAGGGGCACCCTTCTCTAGCATTACTCTTCCTCAACAGAAGTAGTCGATACCAGAACTAATTTTCGAATTTTGGACAGGTCAATATTATCAAAACTGTTGATCTGAAAAATTTCATATAATTTTATACACAATATTTCAAGCTACAAATTTCGAAATTGAATTACTTTATTTTCGTTGTTACAATCAATATGTACTAGCTCAGTATGTACAATTAATTTTTTTTTTTTTTGAAACATTGGAAACTGCAAAATTTTCGGCACACTTAAAATTTCCATTATTAATTACACAATCTGGTACTGTCTATTATGTTTATTTCTGATTCATTTATAAATTAATAGCAATTCATGTGTCAAGAAAATTTTTAAAGCCTTTTGAATATTGCTATTACCACAGACTGAGGAAGTAGTAGTAGGCATGCCTCTGATGTGATCAAACATGTTTTTGTATTTTGGAAGAACTATGTAATTTCACCTTTGTTAATGTGAAAATTCAAAAGAGAGTGTGATATAGAAAAATGTGAAGCAAATAAACATAAAAACAAAAAAGTCTGCACAGGTATGCAAAAAATTTATTTAGGTCAATTGGAACATGAGAACCTAAAATGTGAAAATTTCAGCTTCAAGAATCAGACCCCCTAGACATGAAGAACTGGAGCCAACTATGAGTAAAGAAGATGGTAAATCTTACTCCTCTCATATTTTTTGAAAAGCCTTTACCATTGATGATAGTAGTGATAGCAACAGAGGAGGAAGGGGGAGATTACAGCTTGAGCATTCCTACTACAGTAACATACATTGATGTAAAACCAGTTATTCCATTTTACTAAAATGGATTGGCTGTTGACGTGTTTAAAGTATTTGAGAGCCCTTGCACATAAAATTAACTACCAAATCTCATCTTTGAATAAGACAGGCAAATCTCCTACATGCAACAAAATACTGACATAAAAGATACATGAATTAGAGACATTTTTGATAACTTTTGCCAAGACACAGTTTATATTATGCACAAATAGAACTGGAAAAACATTTGTCACTAACTAATAATAGTCTTCTCTCTTTTTGCTCATAAGATATTTTTACCAGTCTGACTTCTTTAAGATAAAAATTGATGCAGCTAACAGCTGGCAGGAGCAGTTTAAATAAATGTGAAGTTAAAAACGAGTTACTTCAAGGAAAGTTCAGTATTGTTTGAGCATAAATACTACAAGTTTCAGAAGAAGGGAAGCCTTCTTGCACTGACTACTGGTATTTATAACTACAAGTAGCACCTACACATAATGTATAGGCAATCAATGTCTTATGCACCAACCAAGCTATCATGTATGTATGGAACAAATATGATATGTCCTGATCACTGTAGGAGGTAGAGCCATGTCTACCACACCATTTTAAAAATAATACACAAACAAAGATTCCATATTTTTGTTATACACTTGACAGCAGATGATTTCGTTTCAATGTTATGTTTAGAAAGGAAAAAAATAACTAAAGAAAAAATATCTCCAGACAATTCTCAGGTTTAACGGGTGAAGGTGTAGTGGCTTTCGTACAACAAATCAAGACAAAATAAAAGCTATTACAAGTACTCTGCCACACCAGTTGCTACATTTGATTAAGTAAATTTTGCAAATTGGGAGGTGTGAGAACAAAGAAATTCCAACTTTGGATTTATTGATCCCAATGAGCATGACATTGGACATACAAAGAAGAAAGATTTTGTTACCTTGTTGAAGTTTAGACTCCGAACATACCACTCCTATTATCATTATGCAATTACAATTACAAACACAATCTGTACACACCATTCTGCTAAAGAGCATTACTGACAATGGTAATGACTGTTATTTGTATATTACAACTCCTTCAGAGAAACAATTTTTGAAAACATTTGTCCTGGAGTCATTTATTATTCTAACTAATTTCCACTGAAGAGTATCCATACTGTAAGGCATATCTTATTTATCCTAACCAACTGCGCATTATGATCAGAGAGAGCATTTGTTAAACAGTTATTTTCTTGCCTTGAACTTCACCATAAAAACATCAATTACAGTGCTACTGTCTTTATCCACCCATGTTTGAAAATTAATTACTGAGATCAAATTGTGGGTCCCAAACAAGTTTCTAGATCATTTTTCCTGCCAGAAACCTTAAGAAAATCTACACTGAAGTCACCATAGACTATTAACCACTTGCTTCTGTCCCACACAGCATAGTAAGGAATCCACATTCCCTATAAACAATTCAAAATTTCCCTGTGGGGAACTATGCACAGTTACAGTTAAATGTGAACTATTTTTCAGTCTAGATTCACAAGCACACACGTCTATATGCTGATCACAACAGAATCTGTTTGTCTCACTGTTTTTTGAACTTATGGTCTCTCTTAATACATATAACAGCTCCTTCCCCCCCCCCCCTCCCCCCATTTTAGTTCTGCATGACTAAGCTGCCAGACTGTAATCTTTTACATGTAACTTATCTAACCTGTGATTATGTGGTGCTCAGATAGGCACAGACTATCTTTACAGAGCACTCTATATTTTCCAAACAGAGAAGAAGCCCTTTTATCTTATTACCCAATCCTCTAATATCGATGAAATCAGCTAACCTCACTTTTCTGTACATTCTTAGGCATTGTGGGAGTCTTCTATTATTTTGACTTCTTTCAAACCAGGGTGCCTGAATCCCAATTTTAACCTAAAATAAGGTACCCCTCTGACACCAGTGACCACACGGATCTTGCTTTGTGTGATGGTGCTGACCCCTCTCCTAGTGCATTACCTACAAGAAGCTCAGACAACCTATCTGTCCTTCTACTAGACAGGAGTAGGCCATTTCTAGTATATATCCATCTGCCAATAGTAGCAACAGGCACTGCACTGATATGAGATTTCATTTCAGTCAGCAGCAGCCTACTCAACTCAATGTTTACACAGCTCACAGCAATGTTTACCTAGGGCTGGTTGTTGTGTTGCAAAACCACAAAATTCATCACTTGGATGGGTAGTGGCTACTCTTATTTTATCAATGTCTCCCCAATCCTCTAATTACTGTCCATAAACAGGGTGTTCTCTACTCCACTTACAATAATCTGATCATCTTTGAAAAAATATTTTCACAAATTCCCTGTGTCCTCTGTCACCTGGCTAAGGCTACCACTTGGTTTCACATAACTTGTGACCTGATACTCGATTCCTAATTTGTCCTGTACCATATAGCCTATGCCTATCCCATGGCTACTACCTAGCAGAAAGAGTATTTCCTTCCAACTCTCTATTGGTACCAACTTACACTTGGTTTCTTTACTACAAGTCTGCTGCACCCTACTGTGATCTAAAGATGGCTGAGGCTCTTCCTCTCCTGCTTCAGGTAACAAGTCAAATTTATTCAATACTGTAAGCTCACATGTAGATGAAGAAGTGATGAGCTGTTCCCATTTTGCCTACTACTTGTTACTTTTAGTCAGTTCCCACAATCTATTCTGCCTTGAACCTGTCTAGTACAAATTTCACATGTTCTACCTCAGTCTACAACAATAACGTACCTAAGCCTACTCACAGAAACAGAAGATATAGTATACACTGTTCTTAAAAGTATCATTGAGTTGTTTTCTGTGAATGGTCTCACCCTTAATTTTAAAAAGGCACAAGATACTCAGTTCTGCACATCTGTGGGTACCACACCAATGATGAGTGTAACACATGGTAGAAAATAATAAAGTGGATGGAAACAGCAAAATTTTTTTGATGCCCATATTGATGAGAATTTAAACTGGAAAGAGCACATTTTGGAGCTCCTAAAACAACTAAGTTCAGCCACATCTGCACTTAGAAATCATTACGAATCTTGGGAAGAGGCAAGTCAGCAAGTTTACATATTTTGCATATTTTCATCCAATAATGTGATATGGAGTAATGTTCTATGGTAACTCATTTTCAAGGGAAAAGTCTTCATTGCTCAAAAACATGCTGTACAAATAATAGTGGTGCTCATGCACAATCATCCTGTGCACATCTGTTCAAGTAGTTAGGCATTTTGACTAAAGCTTCACTGTACACATACTCTCTCATTAAGTTTGCTGTAAACAATTAAGTAACTGTCAAAAGGAACAAAGATGTACATAGTTACAATACAGAAGAAAAAAAAAAGGACATTCATTAATGTCACCTTTAGCACAAAAAAGGGTGCTCAATGCTGCAACTAAAGTTTTGATAACTTACCCAGTGATCACAATAACTGACAGACAACATAGCAGAATTTGAAAACTAACTGAAAAAGTTTCTCCTTGACAACTCTTTCTGTTCTGTAGAACAATTTCTATTATCGTAACGTGTAAAAGGTGGTGTATTACACTATCATCTAAATAGAAAGATTAAATAAATTGTAATACACTTCTCTGTCATAATTTCAATGTTGAGAATCGTTAGAAAAAGTTGACACAAACAGTGGTTACCTTGATTGCAATGGGGAAAGGTATCAAGAAGGAGGTGGCAGGGTGCAGGGCAAAACAAAATTATGTGAGTTTTTAATTTTTGTTACATTTTGAAAAGAAATTGCTGTAAACAGGACAAATTATATAAAGAAAACATAAATTAATTTTTTATTAAATATACATGCATATAAAATAATATAATAAAATATTATTACATTTTTCAAATACTGGTAATAATTACTGTCTTAATACCATATAATACAGACTGCCATTATAAAATAAATTAATTGGGTATGAGATGTTCATGTCATTATAAATTTGAATGAATCACAGAATGTATGTCAGGATGAATAGCAGACTGAATTTCAGAATGTATAACGGACTGAATATCAGTGGCAATATGTTCACGGATGTCTGCTTGAAGATGAGAGGCAACACTTTTTGTCACATCGGACTCCACATCTGGCTGAATTTGCACATGAATTTCATTTTGCTGAATTTCTGTTTCCACTTCAACAATAGGCATATCTATCAAAAATTCACTAGTGATTTCTGTATCACTGAGAGCAAGCTCAGTTATCTGCTCTATTTCCATAACAACAGCATCATCATCAAGTCTGACTTGTTTCATTCGTTCCTTGTCTTTGGTGTGAGTCTTTGTGTGTTTCTGCATGTCACCCTTCTGTGCAAAGGCACGACTGCATATTGGACACTGGTGAGGTTTTTCACCTGTGTGTGTGCGTTTATGCACAACCAGAGATTGAAGGCGTTTGAATCTCCTTTCACAGAAAGGGCAAGGATATGGATATTCATCTTTATGGAGAGCGGAATGCTGTTTCAAAGTGAAGGAGCTTCTGAAAGTCTTTCCACATACATCACACTCATAAGGCCGTTCACCAGTGTGAATTCTCATATGAACACGGTAGGGATCCACAGCAATAAAACGCTTCCCACACACTTCACAATCAAAAGGTTTTTTCTCCCCCGTGTGCTTTGCTAGGTGATATTTAAGTGTTAATTCAGACTTTAATTTCTTAGAACAGATAACACATTCATAGCTTACATCCTGAACATTACCAAAGTCATATAAATGCTTCTTTTTGTGCTGGTTTAGATTTCCCAGTCTATTAAATGCAGCACCACAGGTCTCACAAGTATGCGGTTTTACTCCAGAATGGCTTAACTTATGCTGTTTTACCAAAGCCTTGCTGTAGAATGCTCGACCACAAATATCACAATGGAAGTTCTTTTCAGTTGAATGAATTATCAGATGTTTGTTAACAGAAACATTGTCTTTGAAGCTCTTACCACAAGTTGGGCATGAACAAGGCCTATCACTTGAGTGTGTTCTCATGTGAACTCTTAGACTTTGGGGGTTTGACAACACTTTGCCACAAAGATAGCATAAAACGTTTCTGCTGTCAGAGTGTATTTTTTCGTGTCGCCACATTGCACTTCTATTGGCAAATGTTTTATTGCAGATACTACACGTTAAAGACTTGGGTTCGATATGAGTGCGTTTGTGACGCCTCAATGCCTTTTTGAAATGAAATGATTCTTGACAAATAGTACAAGTGTATGGCTTCTCATTTGTATGGAGTCGCCTATGAATTTCTAGCTGGGATTTAATTTTATAATGGGCACCGCAAAATTCACATATATTTTCTGCGGGAATGTGATGTTCTTTTACATGTTTTCGATAAGGTTTCAGCCCGCAAAAAACTAGGCCACAATCTTCGCACTTATGTAGCTCTCTCTTTCTGTATCTTCTAACATTTTTGTTGTCTGGCAACTTTTCTATGCTATGCTTTGTAAACTCATGTATAAAGAGTTTGTCTGATGTCTCAAATCTCTGCTTACAAATAGTACACTTATGAGGTCTTTCACTATCACATTCAACACTAAAGAATGACCCATCAAATGTATTATTTTCTGTATTCGACGTCTCCTCCTTCTGAGTAATTTTGGAATAACTCTTTAGTCCAAAACTGCCAGCTGCTTTGTAGTCAGAAATATTAGGTTCTGATTTAGATGTTTCACAACCAGAAAACAATGATGTTTGATGTGATGATGTTATAGAGCTGTCACAAGAATCATTACCAACATTTCCATCACTCTGATTGCCAGAATCTGTGAAAACATAGATAACATCGTTCTTCTCCACGGTATCTGAACACCTGAAACAGATGATGACATAATAGGTAAGTGAAGGTACACCTAATGCCTATTATGCAGTACCTTTTATTATACAGTAAAAAGATTGATCCCATTACTAAGAAACAAAATACATACAGGGTGTCCATAATTAAAGTTCCACTTTCGAAATACTGTAGAAAGAGCACCTCTACTAAAATGATGTCAGATTTGAACCTTCCTCTGTGTCCAAATTTGTGTCATCCTTTCAGAATGAAGTCTCTCTCTTTCATCAGACCATACTGTTTCAGTCTGTTCTCTAATTTCCCTCTGACCAACTTGCCAATCAAACATCTTTTATCCGAACGTTTTTCTATTTATAACGTCTGCCTGAGTCACACCAGCTTCTTTAAGATCCTCCTTGATTGCAGCGACCATTTAATTGGCTCAGTTGTGGCCTTACTTCTGTTTTTGTAGAATATGAACAACATATTATTGACACAAGGGGAAACATCATGGCATTAATATACAGGGTGAGTTGCTAACAATTGCCACCAAGAATAACTCAGAAAGTATGATAGGACTGAAAAGTTTGTGGGAGAAAAGTTGCATGGGACATCGGGGGCCACATTATAACGTTGGTTTTTTGTTGCAAGGGGGGTCACTTCAGAGATATGAAGGTCAACATTGTTTTTTTTAAATGGGATGCTATAGTTTGGTACTTATTTTCTGATAGCAGTTATCAAGACGAATCCAATGAAGTGTAGCTGTAAGGTCTTTGAAGGTCACAAAGGTGGCATGAACATCCATTTACAGAAGGTATTTGAAATGATGACTCCTGGTATCAATGCAGTGTGGCAATCTTATTATCGTGGATTGAGTAGTATTCCTTACCACTTCAGCACTTATTGAAGCACATGCTCTGATAATTCTCTCTCGCGTATCTTCAGGTCTAGTTGGAACGTCTTTATAAACAATGTCTTCTACGAATCCCCACAAGAAAAAATCCAGAGGCATCAAGTCTAGCGAACAAGCCGACCACGGCACACCTCCTCCATGTCCAATCCAACGATTTGAGAATTGTCTTTGCAACTCATTTCTAGCCATCAGCGAAAAATGTGCCAGACACCCATCACGTTGATACCACATTCTGCTCCTTTTTCCTAAAGGTATTTGTGGCAACAACAGATCTAATGTTTCTTGCAGGAATACTGTGTACCTCCTACCATTAAGATTTCCTTTGATGAAACAGGGGCCTATAATTCTGTCCTCCAAAATCCCACACCATACATTCACCAACCACGATTTTTGGTGTGCAACTTTCTGCAGCCAACATGGATTTTCAGTTGCCCAATAATGCATGTTAGGAAAATTAACATTTCCATAGTTCGTGAATGTAGCCTTGTCAGTAAATACAATCAAATTAATAAATGTGTCATCCCTCTGAATCTGAAGTTGGGCCCACCAGCAGAATCAAATGCGATGCATAAAATCCATACCAGTTAATTCTTGGTGGAGTCTGATACGATAAGGATGATATTTTTGGCGATGCAGAACACGAACAATGCTACTCTGGCTCATGCCAGATTCCCTTGCAATTTGACACAAACTAACACAAGAATCTCAGACCACAGTGGCAAGCGTACCAATTTCTGTTTCCTCGTTAGTAACTTCCCTTTGCTGGATATGTTTCCAATGCATTAAAGATCCAGATGTTCTCAATTTATCACACACCTATTTAAATGTACAACATGTAGGGTGAGTACGCTGAAGATATCTTTCAGTGTATAAGTCTCTAGCTCTCACTGAATTTCACTGGCATTCTCTGCAAATGAGGAGCACATCGACTTGTTTTTCGAAGGAAACATCATTCACATTTGCTTCATTCGACAATACTAGTCTTACCGTTCCTATTAGTGTTGTATTGCGAAACCACTGACTGGTGTTTACAGGTCAATGGCACGTTAGATGGATACCCCGTATTCGGCCAATATTTACTATTTGCACGATATATAGGAGAGAACTGTCAGAGTGTGTGCATTGATAAGTGCCGAAGTGATAAGGAATACCACTCACAATCCATGATAAGAAGATTGCCGCACTGCATTGGCACCAATGGTCATCACTTCGAACACCTTCTGTAAATGGATGTTCATGCTACCTCTGTGACCTTTCTTGACCTTCAAAGACCTTACTGTTACACATCATTGGATTCGTCTCGATAGCCGCTATCAGAAAATAAGTAACAAACTATAGCATACCATTTAAAGAAACAAAGTTGACCTTCATATCTCTGATGCAACCCCACCTAGCAACAAAAAACCACTGTCATATAATGGCCCCCGATGTCCCATGCAACATTTTTCCCATAAACTTTTCAGCTATCATCATACTTTCTGAGTTATTCTGGGTGGAAATAGTTAGTGATTCACCCTGTGTATCATCCACCATGGCAAGATCGTACCGCATTGGATGGGAAAAATCAGTTTTTAGTTATCCTGAGGCCAAAGACCTCATAAAAAGCAAAAGACATTTTTTAACTGTCCTGCAGCAAAAAACCGCATAAAAATCAAAATGACATTGGTTTTTAAGTGTAATGTGACTGGCACAAGACACATTCAACATGCTGTCCGCCTTTTTTGCCACAAGTTGAAATCGAGAAACAGCATGTTCCAAAACAGATCAGAGTGTCTCGGGGTCACATTCAGAATGCATTAGGCAATGCATGTCTTCAATTCAGCTACGTTCATAATTGGAGCACGGAACACTTTGTCTTTCAGGTAACTCCCAGCCAAAAGTCACACAGATTAATATCAGGTGATCCGAAAGGCCAAGATGTTGGGAAATGATAACTGAAAATTCTAGCATTTCCAAAACGCCCCTGCAGCAGCCACTTCACTGGCAGTGCAGTGTGCGGAGGAGCACCATCTTGCATGAAAATGATCCTACCCCCACATCCACACTGCTGAACTGTTGGAATGATGTTGATGCTCAAAAGATTCTCATAGCATTTACCAGTGATGGTACAAGTAACACGATCTGCAGGACTCATCTCCTCAAAAAATACAGCCCTACGATAAACGATGCCGTCAACAGCACACAGTCACCTCTGCGGAATGAAGTGGTATTGGTTGGTGTGTTTGCAGATTTTTCGCCACCCATGTTCTGCTGTTCTGCTCACTGGCATGTCCTAGGAGATGGAAATAGGCTTCATCTGCCAACAGAATGTTCCATGGCCATTCACTGTTCACTTCCACGTGAACAAGAAATTCCAGAGTAAATATTTGCCTTTCTGGCATGTTAGCATGAATCAACTCCTGAACACAGGTGATTTTGTATGGATAGCAAAGCACAAAGTTGTGTAGGATTTTATGCATTGTGCACTCAGGTATGTCTAATGTTCAGGCAATTCCCTGTGCAATGCATGTTTGCACGCCACTGCTGAACCCCTCCCACAATGTTGTGGACACATTTTCAATAGGCATCAGATCAACTGCTTTCCTCCCTCAAACACTGCATTTCTAACAAATCTGCCGTTTCAAATTTTTTAATAATTTTCCCCAGATGCTTAGCAGACATCAGACCAAAATGTTTGAAAAACCCTCGAATGCCCAAAATTTCTGCAAGGTTATTGGCACACAGTCACATTTCTTGTAAAAGAACTGTACAAACAGCATGCAATCCTTCATGGAGACAGTCGTGCTCGGACGCAAAGTAAAGAACAGCCACGTGCTGCTTGTCTGTTGGTGAGCACATTCTGATGCTTACAGTGCCATCTATTGGTAATTCCCACCACCACTGTTCACATTTGCAGTCATTGTCATTCTGTTTCTACAATGTTTTGCAACTGTAACTTTAATTATGGATACCCTTTTATGAGGATAGACAGCAAACAGAAGAAATACTGTGCAGCAGAATGATACAAAGGAAGGATGAGAAACAGCTTTTTTTCTTACAAAGTCCTTCAGAAAACACACGCACACAATCTGTTGTCTCCTAATGCTGCAGCACGACTGGGGACAGGCAGACTGCAGTATTGTAAGTCAACAGTGGTCCCCCCCACCCCACCTCTCTCTCTCTCTCTCTCTCTCTCTCTCTCTCTCTCTCTCTCTCTCTCTCTCTGTGTGTGTGTGTGTGTGTGTGTGTGTGTGTGTGTGTTTTCTGAAGAATTACTTTGCTCTAAATTAAATTAATTTTTCATCCTTTCTAAATGCCTGCTCTGTGTCTCTTATTTGAGGACCAAGGCTCTCTATCTTTATATCCACATTATAATTATTTCTGGATTTGCTATTGGCATCAAAGTATTATAAATATAACCAGAGAAAAAGTGACCTATGATACATTATGGGTGTCTGTTTGGATTTTAAAACAATATTTCTAACACATCATTTTAACCAATATGGACAAATTTTTCAATTGCTTTCTGAAACAAAAATTATTGAAATATGATTAGTAGTAATTATATGTACATTAAAAGAATAGAAATTCTTAAAGGTATGGGCTGGATTTATAAATATTGTAATCTTTTTATGAAATGAGTAAATACATGGCTATTGGAAAAAAGAAAGGGAGAAGGCAGGTATAGAAAAGGAGCAATAAGAGTTTAGGCCGACGGGAAGAGCGAAAGGCTCATGGACGGAAGAAGGAGAACAGAGCAGATGACGAGAGAGTGGTGGGGAGAATGCAGACAAGAGGAGAGGGGGAATAGAAGTCAGGGAAGGTTGGGCACTTTACATCAGTCAGTCTGTTAACGATCAGCTCATGTAAACTTTGACTGTTACTGTCGCCAGATATCATGGCTGTTTTCTGTGTCACTTTGAATGCATGACAATAGTGCCTGTCAATCACTCTTTTCATTGTGCCTGTCTGCAGCTCAACACATCACCTTTACAGTGAGTAGCAATCTACCTTTTTCACAGTATTGCTGATATTACAACCTGGACTTTCCACTGTTTGACGCTATTATCTTGTCATTTGTAGTATATAAAGTCTTACATTATGATGCTTCTATATTGATTTTTATGTCATTTTTGGCAGCTGACACACATATTTTACAGCTGACATTCCCTTGCCTTGTCAACAGCCAACTGACAAAGTGTCCTCTCATCTTAGGTACAGATTTTTATATTCCAGTTTGTACTGTTCAATAATTTTCTTAAAATCTTTTGTAAATACCATTAATGTTGGAATGCAGTTCCTGTCTTGTAGCCCTCCAGTTCAATGTCTTCCAAGTCTGATGATGAACAGAAATGCTTGAAACTAGTTATTGGTGTCTAGGAGGGGAAGCTAAAAAGAGAGAAAAGGGATGTTTATTCTAATGATAGAAAACTGAAACATACATTATTTTTCAAGATAACCTCCCTACACTTCAATGCACTCTGTCCATCGTTTCACAGTGTTTTGACTCTGTCGAAAGAAAAGTTTTTGGTTGCATCTGTAATCATTTTTGCACCACATCAATGACTTGTGGATCAGATGCAAATCTTCTTCCCCTGAACGCTTCCTTCAATGGTCCAAACATAGGGAAAATGCTTGGAGCCATGTCTGGACTGTATGACGGGTGTTCCAACAATTCGAATCCCAACTTCTTTATTATAGTTTTGGCTCTCCATTTGCCAGAATGTGGCTGAGCATTATGTGCTGCAGGGTGACAGCTTTTTGTGTCTGAATGCAGCTTTCAGTTTAGTTCGCAACACATCACGATAGTTCTCAGCGTTCAAGGTTTTGCCTCTTAGAGTGAAATGAAAGGCTACCACACCTTCCATGTCCCAGAACAGTATTAGCATAATCTTACCAGGTATGGTCGACCTTTAAATTTCTTAACTTCTGGTGACGACATGTTTAACCATGCTCACAGCCTTACTTCTCAGTTTGCGATGATGCACCCAAGCTTCATCTATAAGTTCTGATTTGTTGCAAAAATCTATCTCCCTTGTGATGTTAACAGGCCAAATGTTTACAAGAGATGTCCATCCTTTGTGCTTTACGCTGCACTGACAGATTTTTGGTACCCGTCTTGCACATACTTTCCAAAAATTTAGCCTGTCATATAAGTTGGAATACGCTGAACCATGACTGATATGTACAGCATTAACAATTTCGTCCAATGTGATTCATCTGTTTTCCATCACCATACGCCCAATGACTTCCAAATTGTTCTCAGTTGTTGCCGTTGATGGCCTGTCTGCTCTTTCCTTGACACATAGAGAAATTGTACCCTGTTTGAAGGGTTCTTTCTATTCATTCATGGATATGGCTTCATGATAAACAGCTGTCACCGTAGTGCACTTGACTTTGACAAATAATTTCTGCAGTTTTAACATCTTCTGCAAACAAAAAGCAAATTACTGTCCTCATTTCCTCCTTGGGCTTTTTTCAACAAATCATAGCTCATGTCATGTGCTCTTTCCAGCCAGGTGCACCAGATATTCAAAGCATAGGACATGTAATGTCATCAGCCAATAGCAACATCACTGTTAAGTAGTGCAAACACACAAGCAGGAAAAATAAATAGTTTAAATTAATACACAAGCACTATAGCTACAAGAAAAGCTAAGGTTTCACATATAATGTTGCGAAACTGCTCGAAAAATCATTTCACACTTTTTTTGAAGGAAATTATACTTTTTGCCATTGATACTGCATATGTCGTAATCAATGAAAGAACTACAATAAATATGAAAAACTAACCTTGACACTTGGGTTTTTTTGTGTGTGTCATCTTTTAAGATATATCAAACACAAATATGCAAATAAAATTTTATATAATGAAATTTTTCTTTGTTGTTGGTCCTCAGTGTTCTGTTTTGAATGAGAGTCTAATGCTCTGTGATTTAAAAAATTCATGGCACGTTCTCACACATTATATAATTCATCTCATATAAAAGGACTTTACTTTAAAGAAAACCTCATCGTAACAAGGCCCACAAGAAAGATGCATCAAAGGAAGTTTGTTGTTATGAAGAATTGCATAATCTTTGACACATGTTGCTGTTAAGAATGCCTATGTGTGCTTTGTTACTGTAAATGGTGCATTTTCTTTGAAGCTAAAGTTTTATTTTGGTGTTATTCTCTTGTGTATGTTTTATTGCCATGGTATCATTCTTGAGTAGTGGGCTAAAGTAAAATTCTTTGTCAAGTATCAGTTCTTACCAGTCAAAATTACAAAAATTTAACTGAAAACTAAAACAATGAAAAAATTCCCAGAATTCTAAAAAAATTCTCTGGTTTCCCCCGGATTTTCCAGTTGTCCCAGGGTATATACACCATGGACAACCTCTTAAACTTCTGTTTATTTGCTTGGCATTCTCCTTTTAGCTGTAGTGCTGACAGTCCTTAATCATACAAATTACATTTTGATACAGATTTACATGTGTTATTAGTACAATACTGTACAACACATGCCACTTAGCAAGTTCCAATTGTTTCAGTTGGATCTATTTAATCATGTTATTTGTTTTTTATTTAAATAGTAATTTCCAACATTCAAACCGGAATCATGTAATTGAACATAAAACCACCTGAAGATGGGCACAAGCACAAAACCGGTCATGCATTAAATAAAATGAACTAGTGTTGTGATTGGTAGCTGTTGTTATTCTACATACTTTAAAAGGAAGTGCCACAGAGTTCAACTGCCTCCACTATGGATAAAATTCAATTTGTGTCCTATGAGATTCTGTGGGAATTACACTCTTCCATGGTATTGTTGCAGTCCCTCGGATTAGATCCTGTCAGCTGACTGTTCCACACCAGTTAATAAGGTTACAAGGAAAGTCAAACAGCATTCACAATAAAGACATTTTGACTGTCACAATTTCATCAGCAAACTGTCAAAGTATTCATAATAAAGTTCCCAAATTTACTACCCTCCAGGAAAGTTCTCACACTAAAATTATGCTTGGGAGCAAGAGTTGGCTAAGAATTGGCTGAAACCCGAAGTGGGAAGCTCTGAGATATTTAGCGAGTCATGGAATACATACCGGTAAGACAGATTAGAGGCAGGGGGGCCCCACTGCAGTTGACAAAAATATTGTCTCTATAGAGGTCAAAGTGAAGTGTGACAGAGAAGTAATCTGGTTGCATATTACAGGTGTAGGTGAAATCAAGTTAGTAGTTGGATGTTTTTACTGGCCACGTGATTCTGTTGTGACAATTTTAGCGTCATTCAAAGAAAGTCTACAGTCAATGGGTGTAAATAGCCAGATATGCAATACCAGTTGGAGGCAACTTTAACCTGCCGAGTAGAGACTGGGATGTCTGTGGATTCATTATGAAGGGGTACAGAGGGACAGTTATGCAAAATATTTTTGAACACATTTTCTGAAAACTGTCTTGAGCAGCTAGCTCAGCAGCCTCCACACAATGGAAATATCTTAGACCTCGTAGCTACAAATAGGCTCGACCTTATTGACAATGTCTGTATAGAAACGGGGATTAATGATCGTGATGTCATTATAGCGACTATGATCATGAAAGTTAATAAATCAGTCAAGAAGGTTTGGAGAGTGTTTCAGCTAGCTAGGGCAGATAAGCAGTTATCAGCTTCTCACTCTTTTCACTTGGACAGTGAATTGGCATCACTTAGTTCCAGTAAGATGGATGTAGAGGAATTATGGGCAAAGTTTAAGTGGTCTGGAGAGTTATGTGCCTAGTAAGTGGATAAAGAAAGGAACAGACCCACGATGACTAAATAACAATATTTGGCAGTTACTGAGGAAGCACAGGCTGTTGTACTCTCAGTTCAAAAGGTATGCATCAATGATGACAAGTGAAGTGTAGTAGAGATTCATGCGTCTGTGAAAAGATCTATGAGCAAAGCATACAACAACTACCATCGTCACAGCTTATCCCAAGATCTGGCACAGAACACAAAAAAGTTCTGGTCTTACATAAAATCACTAAGCAGGTCTAAGGCTTCCATTCAGTCCCTTGTCAATCAGTCTGGTTTGGTAGTTGAGGATAGCAAAACAAAAACCCAAGTTTTAAATTTCACATTCAAGAAACTGTTCACATAGGAGAATCGTACAAACATACATCGTACAAACATACTGTCATTTGACCATCGGACAGACTCCAAATGGATGACATAGTAATAAGCATACCTGGCGTAGAGAAACAGCTGAAAGATTTGAAAGCAAATAAATCACCAGCTCCCAATGGAATCACAGTTCCATTTCACAAAGAGTACTCTATGGCATTGGCCCCTACCTTGCTTGAATTTATTGTGAATCTCTTGCTCAGCAGGAAGTCCCAAGCAATTGGAGAAAAGTGTGGGTGTGTACTCAGAAGACTAAAGTAAGATAAAAACATGCAACCAAGTGATTAATATTTTTATTTGCCAGATAGGAGTAACAGTGTCTCTCTCAAAAATGGGGTGTAGGGATGGTTAAGAGGTCGAGTGAACAGAATAGTGTACCTGAATATATGAAGTATGGTAGGAGATAGGGTAGATGCACACGAAAGGAAGACCTACATCTGTAGTGCAAAGTGAAATTGGCCTAAGAGTTGTTAAAGATTATCGAGTTTAAGTAAATAGGAAAGTATTAAAGACATGAAACACCAAATTGTATAGCTGAGATAATACATGTCACAAGAGAAACTGTTTTCAGTTTTAAACGTCTACAAAATGTAAATACTGATGAACAAAACCAAGAGATTGCCATAAATGTTTGTTATAGTCAAACAATGCTATGAACTTATATAAAGCACATTAATGTCAACCTCAATAGATTTGTGATTAAATTTCTATATGAGTCAAATATCATTACCAGATGTAGAATCAGTAATAAACACGTAACGAGGTTGTTACAAAAAGAATATTTATTACTCTACTTGTGTATATTTAAATATACACTGTCCATCCAAAAAAATTCAAAAATGATTTTACTTCTGGCGTATAAGCAATGTCGGCACAATAACTACAGTGACAGCTTGAACAAACAACAGTAAACAACAGATGTGCATACAATAAACAACAGATGTGAATTCAACCATCCAGTTGTGAGAAGACAATAGTGAAGGTACACCCGTAGTGCGTGCGTTGTGTATCACGAACTGTAATGGAGCAAAATCTCTAAATCAAGTTTTCGAACTTTGTTTCCAGAATGTTTTGAAGGAGAGAAAATTGTGTGCAAAGTTTGTCCTGTCTCAAGTTCCGAACAAACCCCATGGCATGTGAATGCCTGCTGCAACTTGATTGAAATGCAAGAAATGGACAATTCTTTTCTGGAAAAAAAAAAAAATCACTGATGACAAAATTTGGTTTTATCAATACAAACCAAACTCCAAACGACAAAGTACAGAAATTCACAGTAAGGGTCAACGCTTTGATGGCGTAACTTGACACCTAAGCCAACGCCTTGCATGAGCTGAACAATATTCCCAAGGAGGAATTTTCTGACAGTTTCACATGCTTGTTGGAACATTATGTGTGGTTTACTCAAGTGGCACGAGACTATGTAGAACACCTCAAGCATTAAAACTACTATCCTCACTTTTCTCTATTTTTTATTAATCTATTATTTTATTTTATTATTAATATATTATTTATTAATTGCTTAATTGGGGTGCCACACCACAGGGGTGAGCTGTATCCCTACATTTTCCCTCCAGAATGATACTTACAACACAAGTAATTTATATAATAAGAAAATAACAACATAAAATAATGTGTCTAATAAAATTGGACAGATACTGTGTGTCTGTTTTCCTTTCGTTGTGCATGTTGTAACTGTATTGAGGGACAATGTGCGTCTCCAGTATGGGACAGTAGTCGTGGCGACACAGCAAGAGGAAGTACCTGCTCGGACACAGCAATATGTATTTCATGGATCAGCATCCTGCCTTGCAGATGTGCAGACTTTCCAGGAACAGAAAATCATTTAAATATATGCTACATGAACTTTTGGAGATAGATGTACTCATCTTGTTTATGGAATCATTAAGATGTTAGCTCAGTATGGCTTGTTCTTTTATTTTAAGTGAATGAATACATACTGCATGTTCAGTGACAAGTACTATGAAAATGAAGTGAGATAACATTTTTTTGGATTCAAAGGAGATATTACCTCTTAGGTGGTGGAATCCAGAAAATCAGCATGGAAAGTACACAGTCAAACTATTGTTATACACAAGAATCACCTCATATTTTAAGAAACAAACACCTCACATAATATATAGGACAGCAGGATAAAGGATCAAGATTGGTTCCAAATAAACTGACTTGTACGAAAATCTTTGGCATCTGAAAAGAATGTCCTGTGCAAGAACCTTGTGGTTACGAAAAGAAATTCTACTGCTATCTCTACACATTAAGTTGATCCTAATGAAACAGTGTGAGAAAGCTCTATCCAACGAAGGACAAAGTTCCAAGCATCTCTCTGAGACATTTCCTCAACCACTATCAGAAAGAAAATCCAAAGAAGGTGTGACATTCAAAGAATTATTATCAATTACACATTTGAATATTGACAGTGAGTTGGAGGGAGACTTGGTTTTCAAGAACAGTGATTGGTGCTAAGTTCTTAGGCAACAAAAGTACCTTCATTATACACTCAGGTGACAAAAGTCACGGGACACCACCTAATATTGTGTCGGACCTCCTCCCACCCAGTGTAGTGCAGCAACTCGACACAGAGGCTGCCTCTATAGCCATCCACAATTTCTAAAGTGTTGCCGGTGCAGGATGTTATGAACCTCTCCATCATGTCCCACAAATGTCCAATGGGACTCATTTCAGACAATCAGGAGGGCCAAATCATTCACTCAAATTGTCCAGAATGTTCTTCAAACCAATTGTGGCCTGGTGACATGGTGCACTGTCAGCCATAAAAATTCCATCGTTGTTTGGGTTCATGAAGTTCATTAATGGCTTTATATGATCTCCAAGTAGCCAAAAATAACCACCTCCAGTCAATGATCGGTTTAGTTGTACCAGAGGACCTAACCCATTCCGTGTAAACACAGCCCACACTGTAATGGAGCTACCAGCAGCTTGCACAGAGCCTTGTTGACAACTTGGGTCCACAGCTTCATGGGGTCTGCGCCACACTTAAACCCTACCATAACATCTTATCAACTGAAACTGGGACTCATCTCATTGGGCACAGTTGTCTAGTGTCCATCCGATATGGTCACGAGCCCAGAAGAGGCGCTGCAGGCAATGTCTAGCTCCAACTATCATTCCATGTTCAAAGTCTGTCAATTCCAGTTGTGCAGCCATAATCAAATCGGCAACCTTTTCATATGAATCATCTGAGTTCAAATGACAGCTTTGCTATTGCACTGCCCTTTTACACCTTGTATCTGTGATGTGCATATCACTATCCCATGACTTTTGTCACCTCAGAGCAGGAAAGTTCAGGGAGTTGCACTGTTTGATGAGCTTCAAGATTCATTTTTTGAAGTCGCCTACATTTTTTCCCCCAACAATTTGGGTGATGTCAATAAGGGAACAGGTGAGAACTTTCATCAATTAATTCAAGTGGTGGAAAAACAGTATCAAAGCTCCTGGAATACAAACACGATTGGAGGATACTGTTGGGCACTACACCAAGATGTATACAGGGCAGTTTAATGGAGAAAAACGATATTAAAAGTTTTAAACTGAAGAAATAAAGAAAATACTGTAGAAGACAATGGACACACAATTCCTACCTAAGTTTCCATGTTTATACTTAAGTAAAGCCTTTGTTCGCATAGAAAAAGTGAACTATGTTTCATTCCAATGTGTGTTTCACCAACTTTCTAGTTTACAACACAATCACATAAAAAAGGGTTTATCATATATGGATATAATGTCCAAAACTCCCACGAGATTCAGCTATTACCTAATAAAAAAGAGTGTGTGTGTGTGTGTGTGTGTGTGTTTTCTATAACTGAAGTATTTGTCTGAACCATAACAAAATTCTCAGTCTTCTTTTTTAAAATCAAATATTATAATGCCTTCAACAACTGCAATACACATGTGAAGTCTCTTATGAATGGGCTGAATTGTCCTCATTAATAAAGGTATATCTACTACAATAATATACTTTTTCATTTCTGTGTACTTACTCATTTACAGATGCGGGAGACTGTTTCCCTGTAGTAGTTTTCTTTACAGTAAGAAATTCTGATAGATCCGGAGGAAGACCCACTTGATCTGATAAAAGGCTCTTAGATGGATTTTGCTGATTCTGAAAAAGAAATGACACTTTGTAATATTAATATTACTTTTGCATTAACAGGGCTTTTATACTATTGATTCTATCAGAACTTTGTCCCAAATTCAAATATTACCTTACCTATCAGTTAACATGCCATATTCTACAATTGAGGCCACAAAACAAAGCATTATGACATATTAAAAAGTGCACAACATCACAAATATTAAAAAAAAAAAAAATACAACATGGAAGTAAAAAGTGTCAGTAGATTAATATTATGTTCATCAAAAGTTAAAGTTTTGACAACACACACACACACACACACACACACACACACACACACACACACACACACACACACATATATATATACAAACAAATGGAATGGAGCTTTTATATATATAATACTTCTTGAAGTTAATATAAAAGAAGAGATATGAACAGTGGAGTAAGGACGTAAAACTTGAAAATGTCTCTCTGTGTCATGTTCCCCATCTTGTAGTTCCTTTAAGAACAAAGCTTGCATCAGATAGCTTGAAATTCAGTCTTTATATTAATGTCACAGTGAGTTTTCCTCGGAAGGCCTAAATACACATCGTGTAACTGATTTTCTAAAACCTAGTTAAGCATTAACAGTTTAAACAGTCATCATGAACAACAATGCAGAGGACACAAAATAAAATTACCGTTATTAAATTCTACTGAGAATAAAAAAGAATTTAAGTGATGTAAGGAGAAAATGTAAGAATGCAGCAAATTAAGTACATGAAATAGAATACACATATCTAATGAAAAAGTCTGGCAAACAGTGCAAAACGGCAATTCAGAAACAGTTGGAGGAGAAATAAGGGGCTGTAGAAGCATGCAGGACAATGGAAGGATATATGTGGCCTATAGGAAAATTGTAGAGATGTTTCAGGAAAAGAGAAGCAGGTGTATGAATATTACGAACTGAGATGGCAAGCAAAGAATGGACATCTGAGAGGTCGAAGAGCCACACAAGGCAAACGGTATTGAAGACAATATTACACAAAGGGAAGAGAAATTGAAGATGAGATGGGAGCTACGATATTGCGAAAAGAATGTGACAGAGTACTGAAAGACACAAGCTGAAAGAAGAACTTTGGATTAAATAACATTTTTCATAATTATTAATATCCTTGAGAGAAAATCAATGACAAAACTATTCCACTTGGTATGCAATATGTATGAGATGGGCAAAATATCCTCAGATTTCATGAAACATGTAATAATTCCAAAAAATGCAATTACTGACAGATGAGAACATTACTGTGTTCAGTAACATTACTGCATTCAGTACCTCATAAGTCTTGATTGTAAATTACTGGTACAGATTACTTACATACCACTGGTGAATCAATATATAAATAAAATGAACTATACTTTCAGCACATACACGTTCTCACTCTACGCACCACTTCTTTTCGAGGTTTCAATGGCATGTCTTTTTCAACAGAACTTTGAATGCGAAGTTTTTATTTTCATTTTGTCCGCTGTTACCTGTGGCATGCACTCTTTTAATATACAGCATACTTCATTTAAAGCTGTATCACATTTGTTCCTGTCTTGATAATCTTTACTTCTGATGTCAAAAAGACACAGTTTGAGTTTATATTGTTCAATGAAAACTGTCAACTGTTCTTTGCACCAAGCTGCCATATTCTACATTCATTCTTCTCAAAATCAATTTGTCACCATGCCACATGAGGTGTTAAATTCACAGCTGACTTCTGCATGGAGCATTGAAACACATAACAGAAAACAGTATTTATAACAGCTTTCACACACTCTCTCTCTTTCTCTTGTAAAAGTACACACATCCACACACACACCCGGCCTCCAGGAGTGTACATTTGGGTGTTCATGTGGTTGTTTGCACAAATGTATATTCTTTTAATAGAAAAAAAGAAAGAGCTACAAAGCTAATGTAGTTTTCTGTTACATGCCTCTATGCTCTACACATCAGCCTACTATGGATGAGTGGTTGCCTCTACCTTATTTTATGCACTGTTCCACCCAGGAGTTTCCATCATTGTTATAACTTATGTATGTTATAACTTATGTATGTTATAACTTATGTATTGCTCAATGAAAGTAAAAACAAAACAGATATTACCACTGGGAAAGAATGGAATGTCAAGGATTCTTTAACACTCTTTTATAAACTGAAAGGGTCAGTGGAAGAAAAGGTAACTCACAAGAGAACATTTCGCCTTACTGCAAGTTACACATTTGGTTAAATTTAAAAACAAAAATATAAATACAATAAAACAAAATATTGTATACAGTAGATAGCATTTTCTAGCAGCACATACGGAACTACATGTTACCAGCATGTGAACCATTCAAAAACACAGGAGATAACATGCTCAGACTAATCCTCACTACAGTAAGGTTGGTTGGTTAGTTATTTGCATGTTCAGTGGATCATAATAGCAATCTCTCACTATGATGTGAATCAGTTTTATAATTACAGCACATCTTCTTGGTGGATAAGCACTTTCTTTTACTGACCCCTTCAATGGAGAACTGTATTTAAGTAGCTGACTTTGTAATCATCCAGTGTCCAAGAGTTACATCTGAAGGAAACATTCAAAAGTAATATATTTACACAGCGGATAATGCAAATTATATCTGCATTTCTTAAGCTAGACTACACTTACTGCCTGCAAATTAACACTGTGTAAGTGAACAGCACACTGAATCTTATTTTCCTGTTAAATTATCGAATTGTTAACACTATTTATGCTTGTTAATCACTTGGAGATTTTCAATATAATTCAGTTATCACAACAATTTCTGTAAATTTAGGCCCAGGATACACAGACGATTCTCTCCTACTTGAAACACAGTTGTGATTCAGAATATTTTCCTCTGCCAGAGATCAGAACTTGTTAAATGAACATAAAAGCAATGCATCATCTACCACTCCTGTGACATTGCAATTGAAATACACAGATGCCCAGATGGTATCATAAACATCCAGCTATACGCTAATGCTGACTGACTCTTCTCAATTCTCCTTCTCTCTACCTAAGGTGAAGTGTTTCTTGTGACCACTTTTCTTTGGCTACGACCTTTATCTACATATAAGGTTTGCAAGACTGTTCTTGTCTAACATTAGCCCAGGAATTAAATCATTTGCAGACAACAAAATTACAGAACCTGGATTATGTCTAGTATGGCTGAGTTCAAAAGATTACAAAAAAAAAAAGCATAGAATTCTTGTTTAGAGCTAGTGGAAAGAATTCTTTTTAAAATCTACTTAAATTTCAATTGAGAGATGTATTACAGGCTCTCTGTAGACAATCCCGTCTTTACACAGAACAGAGATGTTAACAAGTAATTATGTGAGAAGTGGGTAAGCATTTAATCATAGGCTTCACTCACAAAATGACTGAACGGACGAGAACAACTGAATTAGGTCTGTAATTGTAAGTTTTCCACTCTACTCACCATTCTGCAACCTATTTTGACTGTTTGGAAGGTGCATCATGAGTCATTGTCAGTCTGTGGATTTAAAGGAGCAGGTGGGGCTTGTTAAATCATCACAACATATCTGTATTTTTCTATGTATCTTGTCAAATATGGAATAATTTCTGGTTTCCAATGATTTAATGTCTTTTTTTAGTCGATTTGTTGTGTCTCTGAAACAGGTATTCCTTTTTAAGTGCGTAGGGCTTGCACGACAACCTCTCATGCATACACATCCGATTCTAAGAAACTTCAAGCATTCTATACAAGTTTTGATAGTCAATAATTTTTAAGCTGTTTTCATTTGCTTAAAACTAGTTTCAGTCAATTCAATATTAATCTGCTCAACAGTTTTGTTTCAAGTGAAATAATGCCTCATACAATGTCTTTTATTTTTAGCGTCTGTGTTCTGGGCATACTGAATGTTTTTCAACAAAAGAACTCACAATTTTACAGTATTGTTTGAAGTGAAGCTCTCTCTCTTTTTTTTTTTTTTTACATGCACTAAATGTAATGAGCAAAGCCCTCTTAAGTTACACTCACTTTTTATGTACAACAGCTTGGAGACATAAACTTGATGGATATGTTGCTTTGTTACCAATGCATTATTTTTCATAAAATACTTCTTATTATAGAACTGAACCTTCACAGTGCAGTAGAAAGTGCACTGTTTGAAACATCCTGTGAAAAACCTGTGTGCCACACTAGGATTTGAACAAATACATGGCTTTTCACAGGAAACATTATTATTTTAAAACAACAAACCAGCCATTAAAGGTTGTGTGGTGGCTCTGCTCTCACAGCTTCAATTCTCCCAGTACCTACATTCCAAACTACATAGAAATTCTCCTATGTCCCTTGTTGGACTAGCTCTCAAGTAAGAAAGAATATTGTGGAGAAATGATTTAACCACAACCTCAAGAGTTGTTTCCAGGATCAATCTTTCACTCCACAGTGGAGTGTGTGCTATTTTCAAAGTTCCTGGTAAATTAAAACTTAAACCAGAACCTTGCCTTTTTTTTTTTTTTTGGTAATGTTTTAACTGGCTGAGCTATCCAGGAACAATTTACGACAAAAGTTATACTCCTCAAGCCCTCAAAACTGCAGTAACGCATTGAGGCCATGACTATACGAGGTGTTGGAAATCATTCTGGAGAGACACTGATCCATGTATCTTACAATGTTACCCACAATGATTTGGTTCTCATGTTACCAGTGCTGGGTTCATCAAGCATACATGGGCATCAATAGCTCCTGTATGTACAAGTGACTTGTGATTAGGTGATCTGGGCTGAGGGAGGAAGGGTGGGGGAGGCAAGCCATGGTTATGAAATCACTGGGGCATTCATCAAGCCACCTGCACGCAACCAAGGAGTGGTGACATGTTGCACTGTCCTGTGAAATTTGGCATCTCCATCACGGTACTCTAATACCAGAAAAGAATAATAATGGTTGCAAGAATTCTCGAATGACATGCACCTGTCATTGTTCCCTACAGCCGGGCAATAGGTCCTAACTACAACCATGTGAGCACAGCCCAAACCTCAAATTGGCCACTGCCTGTCTGAGCACAAATTTCTTGCCATGTAGGGTCAACTGGTCCATGGGGAAAATACCAGTCTTATAATCCATAAGCTTCATATAACTGAAATTTGCATTCACTGGACCATACTATATGCCCGTACCAGTCTTTTAACAGACTCCTCAGATATTGTGTCTGAATTCTCACCATACACCACTGCAACTTTTGGATGTCATATATGGCACATCTTCAAATGAGACAATCTTTTACATGACTTTTGACCATTCAGTTTTTATTTATGTATATATTTAAATCAGTAAGTGGCAGTGAGAGTGAGAGGAGAAAGTACTAACTGCACCAACTTAAGGAAAGAAAGTAGACAAGGCTGTTGCCTGTCTCCTTACATTTTCAGTTTGCACTTAAGAGAATATAAATGAGCACTAAACACTATGTGACAACAGGGTAAAAAGTAGAGGATAAAGATAATGCTGAACGCAGAAACGTTAGAACATGTAGCAAGATTTAAATATATAGAAACCAGAACAGAAAGCTACTGGAATCAAAGCTCAGAAATTAAAACAAGAATTTACATCTACATCTACGTGATTACTCTGCTATTCAGAATTAAGTGCCTGGCAGAGGGTTCAATGAACCACCTTCAAGTTGTCTCTCTACTATTCCACTATTTAATGGTGTGCGGGAAAAAAAGAGCACTTAAATTTTTCTGTGCGAGCCCTGATTTCTCATATTTTATCATGATGATCATTTTTCCCTACATAGGTGGGTGCCAACAGAATGTTTTCGCAATTGGAGGAGAAAACTGGTGATGGAAATTTCATGAGAAGATCCAGCGCAACAAAAAATGACTTTATTTTAACGAGTGCCACTCCATTTCACGTATCATGTTTGTGGCACTATCTCTCCTATTTTGCGATAATACAAAATGAGCCGCCCTTCTCTGAACTTTTTTGATGTCATCCGTCAGTCCCACCTGATGCGGATCCCACGCCCTACTCCAGAATAGGGTAGACAAGTGTAGTGTAAGCAGTCTCTAGTAGATCTGTTGCATCTTGCAAGTGTTCTGCCAATGAATTGCAGTCTTTGGTTTGCTCTACCCACAACATTATCTATGTGATCGTTTCAATTTAGGTTATTTGTAATTGTAATCCCTAAGTACTTAGTTGAATTTACAGTCTTCAGATTTGTGTGACTTTTCGCGTAATCAAAATTTAGCAGATTTCTTTTAGTACTCATGTGGATAACTTCACACTTTTCTTTATTCAGGATCAACTGCCACTTTTTGCACAATACAGATATCTTATCTAAATCATTTTGCAATTTGTTTTGGTTATATGATGATTTAACAAGATGGCAAATGACAGCATAATCTACAAATAATCTAAGAGGGCTAATCAGATTGTCTCCTACGTCATTAATATAGATCAAGAACAATAGAGGGCCTATAATACTTCCTTGGGGAACGCTGGAAATTACTTCTGTTTTACTCAATGACTTTCCATCTATTAATATGAAATGTGGCGTTTCTGACAGGAAATCATGAATCCAATCACACAACTGAAGTGACCACAGGCACTCAGTTTGGTTAGAAGACGCTTGCAGAAACGATGTTGAAAGCCTTCTGGAAATTTAAAAATATGGAATCAATTTGACATCCTCTGTCGATCGCACTTATTACTTCATGAATATAAAGAGCTAGTTGTGTTTCGCAATAACAATATTTTCTGAATCCATGCTCACTGTGTGTCAATAAATCGTTTTCTTCGAGGTACTTCATAATGTTCGAATACAGCATACATTACAAAACCCTACTGCAAATTTACGTTAGTGATATGGGTCTGTAATTCAGCAGATTACTCCCACTTCCCTTTTCGGGTATTAGTGATACTTGAGTAATTTTCCAGACTTTAGGTACAGATCTTTCTGTAAGCGAGCACTTGTATACAATTGCTAAATATGGAGCTATTGTATCAGCATACTCTGAAAGGAACCTGACTGGTATACAATTTGGACCAGAGGCTTTGCCTTTATTAAGTGATTTAAGCTGCTTTGCTACAACGTGGATATCTACTTCTATGTTTCTCATCTTGGCAGTTGTTCTTGTTTGGATTCAGGATTATTTACTTAGTCTTCTTTGGTGAAGGAGTTTTGGAAAACCATGTTTAATAACTCTGCTTTAGTGGCACTGTCATCAGTGACTTTACCGTTGTTATCGCGCAGTGAAGGTATTGATTGCATCTTGCCACTGGTGTGCTTTACATATGAACAGAATCTCTTTGGGTTTTCTGCCAAATTCCGAGACACAGTTTCATTGTGGAAATTATTAGCAGCATCTCACATTGAAGCACATGCTATATTTCAAACTTCTGCAATACTTTGCCAATCTTGGAGATTTTGCGTTCTTTTAAATTTGGCATGCTTTTTTTGTTGCTTCTGCAATACCAATGTCAAAAAGGAATTTTCTACAAAAAGAAGAGTCTTCTGCAGTAAATAAAAATAATATGGACAAAGTTTTAAAGAAAAGACTGATACACGTTTTATGTGGAGTGTCCTTCTGTATGGTGCCCAAACATGGGAAATGAGGAAGATACTTGTGCAGAGGCTGGAGGCATTTGAGATGAGGATATAGCAGAAAATAGAAAAAATAAATTGGATGCACTGGGTGAAAAATTAGAATCTGAGAAGAGTGGAAGAGTAGAGACAATTACTGACTGTAATACAAACAAGGAAAAAAATTGACAGGTCACATATTTTAAAAGAAGATGAGGCTTATGAAAACAGGCTTAGAAGCAGAGTTGGTTCAAGGCACAAGCTGCCATTTAGGGTGCCAAGCTGGGAGGAGTGCCACAGGCATCACAAGTATAAGATTTCTATACAGGACATATCACAATTCAGGTGCCAAGCTTAAATGGGTACCATGGGAACCCAAGAGCAAGGTTTGTATACAATGGTTCTAAGTGCCATCGATGTTCTCAGGAAACTTCTGCTTTATCTCAATTGTTGTGGGTATAGTTCACACCCACACAAAGGATGCATTCTCTTCTGCTCCACTTTTTTTCTTTCCTCATCTGCAACTGACATGGGGTAAAGTGTACGGGGGGAGAGGGGGCCACCAACTGATAGGTCGCTTGTGTGCCAAAATGTTTTCAAACTGACCCAGCTTAGAATGGTACATGGAAAGGAAGACAAGATGAAGGAGGACAAGGAGATCTGTGGAAAGGAAGAACAGACGAAGATAGAGGAGGAGACTTCAGATCCTGGATAATATAGTGGATAGTTATTCTTGTATCAGAAACATGTGTATCATATACACTTATGACTATGTTATTTTGCCCACCTACTGTGCAGGAGGCTGCACACAATCAGCACTGGAACATATGGTGACCAGTCTGGTCTTCTCCAGTCACACTGAATGCCACGTTCGTCAAAACAGTATGTACACTCCCACTTTGCCAAATTAACCTTTGATCTGCAAACTCTAGATCTTAGTCTACTCAGGGACTTTCAAGTCATCCAGGAGATAGAGTTTCTGAAACTCTCTTTCCAGCCAGGGGGAAGGTAGGTCATGGCCCTCCACAGCTGCAACCTAACTTCAGCAGTGGTACTAAGTGCCATCGATACTCTAAGGAAACTCCTCCTTGATTTCAACTGTTGCAGGTGCAATTCGTGCCCAGGCAGATGATGTTTCTCTCCTGCTCCATTTTCTTTCTTTCCTCATTTGCAGCTAATTCTCTTCAAACAGGAGGCAGTGCTATTCCTATGAGAGGGTAAAGCCATTCGACTGCAGTGGATTTCAAGCAACCTGTTACAACTAAGAGCTATGTCCTCCTGTTTGGAATGTGCGGAATTATATCAAACAGGACATGCATACTCTACTGAAGAATAGCACAGTGCTATTGCAGAGATTGATAGAGTTTTGCATTGACTACCCCACTGTGATTGAGCCAGTTTCCATAGATGACAGTCCCTGGAGGAAACTTTTGATGGTAACAAACATACATAAGTCTACATAATTCATCAAGGCATATTACATAAGAATATGAGTAGATGATGTACACCCTCTATTACCATTGTCCAGTGTCTTTGTGAGAAATAACCCGTGATTAGGTCCAAGCACCCTTGATCATTACCATCTCAAATAAAACACTGAAATATATTCAAAATGAAATGTAAAGTATTGAATCCTTATATGTGACTCCCCAGTTTATTTTTAATTAATCTTGTTGATTCTTTCTTCAAATGCATGATAAATATTAACACACACTCCATTGGTTAATTGCTCATTGTCAGGAATACTAGCATATTTTCTTTAAAGCCATCAAATATGGGATACTATTCAAAGAGCTGTTCAATGTAATGATCATTTAGGTCCGAACTATATAACTTTATTACTTTTTGTATTAGAGGGGAGGCCCAAAATAAGGTGTAATTCTTTTTCTGTGGGTGGAGGGGTGATACTGGCAGATTATTGGTACCTCTACTAAACACTTGTTTCAGTTTGTTAAGCAAACATAACATGCGGAAATGTCAATTTGGCAAAGTGTTTGTTTTCATAACCACTGTCACATATATGCACTGGTTTTTAATCATGAGCACATCAAAACAAGTTTTTGTCAAAAGTCATTACAGCTGTTGAACTGTCTGTTTTTGTAAGCACTGTTACATATATGAAAAGTGATTTTGTAAATGCAAAGGAAACAAAACAAGTTTTTGTCAAAAATTATTACTGATGTGAAGGGATTATATTATGAGTATGGTAAAGAAACCGAGCAACAACCATGCAGGCCAGTCAAAAGTTGCTTCATCACCACAACTGAAGAATGCAAAATACATTGGTTGAAAACAATGTGAAGACAGTATAAAAATGCCAAGGAAAGTCTAGGTGGAAAGTAAATAATTTAGGAGTAAAGGAGACCACTCACCAAACACCACACACATTGAATCCTCAAAAAGCAAACAAAAAAGAATGAAGACTTGCTTGCTTCCTTTTGGAAAAACCCTGTAACTAGCTATAGAAAACACACACACATTTACATTCATTTATGTGTGACTATCGGCAACTCAATTGTTCAGCTATTTGGAGCTAAATTGTTTAAGAATATAGTACTGATTTGTTTCTTCTATCTTACGGTGATGATTGGTTGGTTGTTTGTGGGAAGAGACCAAACAGCGAGGTCATCGGTCTCATCGGATTAGGGAAGGATGGGGAAGGAAGTCGGCCGTGCCCTTTCAAAGGAACCATCCCAGCATTTGCATGGAGCGATTTAGGGAAATCACGGAAAACCTAAATCAGGATGGCCGGACACGGGATTGAACCGTCGTCCTCCCGAATTACGGTGATGAATTTGTTCCCCAAGCTATCACAGGAAACTAGCATTCTACCTTCAAGTGATAGAACAAGAATGTGGGACTTGTGGTGCTTTTCAGTAAGAATGGTTTGCATAGGTGGTGTCAGAGTATTGGCTCATCCATCATAATAGTAGTCAGGTAACTTAGGGATGATTGTCTGGCAGTTTACATGCAAAATAAAATAACAATGATTTTCACCCAACTTATTCATTAGATCTGTCCCACTCTAATTTTTCTTATTCTGAAACTAAAAGGATTCAACAGAGAAGTGTTTTCAGAATCAAAGCAATGTGTAGTAGAGATGTTTAGCAGCAGAACTTGTCATTAATGCCTTTCCACCCACAGAAACTGAATTCTAGTTATTTTAAGGCCCCTCCTTGTAAGCAGGGTGTCCCAAAACTTTATTCAGATTGTTCAAGCTTGAGTGCCTATCTGCAAACAGAGGTGCAGGGGTGGGCACATAGGTGATGTGCGGGCAGTCAGGTACCAGTGCTGTTGTGTAAGTGGCTGTATTGTCATGGCCAGATGCCCACGGGCTTGGGTGACCAAGTGGTTAGTGTACACACGGAACACGTGCAACAACGCTACCTGACGGGTAGCCTATTCTGGCTGCACCTGCCAACATGCGAACTGATGGGTGCTCCCCACACCTGTGCCCTACAGGGCAGCACAGTAACAGCCTACTCTATGTGGTGGAAAATCCTATATTGTGGATTATGAGATAAAGACCTAATAGTTGAAAACAAATGTTTAATACAACACAAGCTCTTAAATGAAGATATGTTTGTGAGCTGTTTATGTTTCATAACAAACGAGCACCTGCCACCACATCAGTGTTGTTGATCCTGCCTTAAAAAGTACGACAAAGTCATCAGTTTTGTATCTACAGAAGCGTATATTACTGTTTACAGAACATGATCGATTGTTGCATTATTGCCACAGAAAATTGCAAACATCCATTTAATGTATACTGTAGCAGGATGAACAGCCAAGAAAGGCAAAGAAATGTTCCGACAAATATTTTGCAACTGGAAGAAATGTATCACAAGGGATACAAATTTCTTACAAGAAAGTGAGTGGTTCAAGCAAAAACAGTTGGCCAAGAGTATTGAGAAAGAATTGCTCACACAGCAGAATTTGAGAAGATGATGTTCATGTGGGAGCAGCCATCAATTTGCATGTGAAATGTACACTTTGAAGAATACAGGTGTGAAGAGTACTGGGAGAGCAGCAATCACGTCTTATCATAAACAAAGCAATCACACTTCTATCATAAACAAAGCAATCGCCAATCACATCTTACCATAAACAAAGCAATCACACTTCTATCATAAACAAAGTTAATTTCTAAATTGCCACAAAGGAACAAATATTCAACATGTTACAAAAGACAAATAAAGGCAGATATTCGGTCAGTTGTATAATATTGGATTTAAACTGTCAGAGCCAGATATTTTGCAAGACTTGTAGTATGCTTGCCACACTGAGTAGTGAGGATGAGAAGAAAGAGGCCCTTTACATAAGAGGGCTGCTCTTGAGATGAGCTAAAACTCTGACGACGAAGTTTCACAAAATTGACAGCTGAAGCTGACTAAAACGCACAGAATTTCTACTGACCTGCATTAACTGCTACCAACACCAAAATTTTCCTGTTGGCCTGCTTTTTGTTTGAGCAAGATGTAGATGTTGTAACTTTTCTCAATATTATTGAAATAGCCTCCCCCAAATGTTCAGCATCCCTAGTATACTACTCTCTGATGTAAGACAGGAAAACTCACATGTTTGCACAACTTTTTCACTTACTTTTTGATGAAGACAGATTTAATTAACAATAGTTAGGGCAAGTAAACAATTTGCCAGGGCTTATTAACAATTTTTTATCCATATGGCACATTACACAGCTAAAATAAAGTTTAGCAACTTGCACTAAAAGTACGATTTAACCAAATATATAACATGCAATAACTCAAAACTGTGTTCTTGTGGGTTAACATTTTCTTGGCTGATCCCTTTAGCTCTTACCTTTGTTTGTTACAACAAGTTCCTCATTTGTTCTGGTAATAGATACATCACCACCTTACAGTATAAGTTAACTCATAATTAGAATCGTACTGATGCAGATATTCTTATCATATAAAATAATCTCTTCCTTAGTACTTTCATATTTTAGAGTCATTTTACTGATTTCAGTAGATTTTCCTAATCATAAAGTCCTCAACTGGCTATTGCTCCTAACTTTTTCTTTAATTCCACTCAACTGAACACCTGAAAGTACATGATTAAGCCTTCTTTTTATTATACTATACCTCTTTGGACTAAAATCATCACCTACATCATTATAGATGAAACTTCCTGGCAGATTAAAACTGTGTGCCGGATCGAGACTCAAACTCTGGACAATTTGCCTTTTGAAGGCAAGTACAACAACTGAGCTACCGAATCACGAATTATGACCCGTCTGCACAGCTTTACTTCCACCTGTACCTCATCTCCGACCTTCCAAACTTCACAGAAGCTCTCCTGCAAAGAGAGCTTCTGAGAAGTTTGGAACAAAGCTCAGATAGCTCAGTTTAGAGCACTTGTCCCCAAAACGCAAATGTCCTGAGTTTGAGTCTCGGTCAGGTACACAGTTTTAACCTGCCAGGAAGTTTCATATCAGTGCACACTTCGCTGCAGAGTCAAAATTTCATTCTGGAAATCATTATAGATGTGCCTTTCATATGTCATCCTCTGAAATGAGATTGACACTGCCAATTGTCCTTCTTGTCTATCTCCTGGTCTTATCCCATATCTTCACAGGGTTGGCATGTTAACCTGGGTTTGGTAATGTTTGTGGTCAAGGGTGGTCAGCTGCCCTTCCAGTCACCACACCTTCCCCAAATGATGGAATTCGTGTATCCCATCTATCTGCGTCTGGTATTATCTCATTTGGAAGTGTGAGAAATTTTTTTACAAATATTTGTAAATTATGTAACTGAGGCGAGATGTAAGTACCAGCTGGTATTCACCTAGTCAGATGCAGGAAACTGCTTAAAACCCACACCCAGGCTGGCTGACACAGTGTCCCTAGTCGTTAATCTGGGGCTGGCTCCGAAGTGGCATTCTAACACACATAGCTGTTCAGGAGGGTGCCACAGTCCTTTGACTTTTATCCTAAATTAATAACTCACTGCATAATTTCAGTGTTGGCCTTGTGTGAGCCCTACTGACACTTAACTTGCTCTTTAGTGTCTTCCAGAGTAAAAATGAGCAATAACCACATCATTAGTACAATATACTGCAGCCCCACTGCTGGTAAAACATTTATCATAATTGACTTCTGAGAAGAGGTGTCGGCAAACTATCAACTAATCTTTTAACCCTTTCAGACCCTCTGAATACAATTATGTACGGTAACTTTTAGTGTATTTCAGCTAAAACAGAAGAATTTTTTCCCAGTGAAAACCTGTGGTACACATTTGTGAATGTTCATCATGTGCAAGTATTGCCAATTGTTGTGCACTACTATGAGAATACCAGCAAGTCAACTGAGCATGCGCAGCAGTTCATGACCGCCAGAATACACGGATGTGGTTGGTTCGCTATTTTCCACTATGCGACTGAATGTTGTTATTGTGCATGGTAATTACTGAATGATCATTTTACTGTTTGTTACAACAGAAAATATTTCGCTACTACTTATTTTAGTCCACAACGTGAAGCCAAGTGCACAAAATATGTTTTTCACAAGCATATATTTTAGTATAAATCTTGCATCTAAACTCACTAAAAAGCACCTAAAAGCATTACCACATAAAGAAAAAATTTCCTTTCTGCAGGAAAAATTTAGGTCTGAAAAGGTTCAAGATTTGAGACAAGTATTGTAAACTGTTAAGTTTGGTAAAAGCACCCTCTCTCTTTTTTACTACTGAGCTCTTGGAATTAACAGTTGCTACAATTAGTATTCAACTGCTAAGCATGCTATAAACTTTAACAGCAGTGACCTGGGTTCCTGACATGTCATCTGGGTACTTGGCTCTCATCATGCAGCTGGGTCCTTATGTACAGCAGCTTTTTCCTCGAAAAGTTATCTATTTTTGTTCCCATCTTCTTCCCAAGTTACTACTATTATAATAATTATTATTTACATCTGCTGATATAGCTGAACTCTGAATTATACTTTAAATCTATACCTATAATCTGTAAGCCACTTTTCAGGGTGTGGCAGAGGGTATTTTGTAAACCCCTGTGACATTCTACCTTTCCCGTTCCAGTCACGAATGGTCTGAGGAAGAACGATTGTTGGTAAACCTCCTTGTGAGCTCAAATTACTCAAACTTTACATTCTTTTCGTGAGAGATACATAAGAGGAAGCAATATATTTGTTGACTCCTCTAGCATTTTATGTTCTCAGAATTTCAACAATAAACCACACCACGGCGCAAAACATCTCTCTTGTATCGTCTGCCACTGGAGATGGTTGAGGATATATGTGATGCATTTATGCTCACTTAATGAACTTGTAATGAAACATGCTTCACTTTTCCTTATCAACCTTATGTTGTTCTGATCCCGAACCAATGAGAAATATTCAAGTATCATTCAGATGAGGGCACTGTAAGTTGCCCATCCCGTTGCTGGATTACACTTGCTGAGGATTCCTCCAATGAAGCTCAGTCTGGCATCCACTTCACCAGCTTTTGTAGTTTTACCTGGATATTCCGCTTGAAACTGCTCATTAATATTCTTACATACACCGGGTCTATTTGCCTGTTTATGCGTAATATGTTACATTTGCTTTTGTCCAGGGTCAATTGCCAATCCCTGCATCGAGTGTTGATCCTCTGAAGTCAAGGCAGCATAAGAAGATCCCTGATAGCTAACACCGCTGTTACCAGGTTTCAACTGCGAAGCTCGAATGGCTGCAGGCGAAACAAAACTCAGGTGTTGTCAGAGACATGTTTACAAATTCGTGTTATGTGATTTTTTGAGGTATGCCTGTGAAATGGCCCAGTGCAGCCCACTGCAACTGTCAGGGATCTTCTTATGCTGTCTCAAATATTGGTCATTTATACGTACTATAAAAAGCAATATAATATCCATAACATTCCACTGGGGTACATATGATGTTACTTTTGGGTCTGACCAAGTGTGTGGGTGTGTTTGAGAGAGAGAGAGAGAGAGAGAGAGAGAGAGAGAGAGAGAGAGAGAGAGAGAGAGAGAGATTTCAAAATTTCCTCTTTTTTTTCTCCATGTGGGGTATTTTATCTAATTTATATTCTATTTTACCTAATTTATATTCATACATCATCTGATCAAAAGTATCCACACACCTATTAAAGGACAATAATTCGGGGTGTGTCGACCCTTCTCGATTATGATGGCTTGAAGCCTGCTTGGGACATTTTCAATGGCATGTCCATATGTCTGTGGATGAATGGTTACCCATTCTTTCTCAAGAGCCAAAACTAGAGAATGTATTGATGTTAGACATTGACGTCTGGAGCAAAGTTGATCTAATTTGTCTCAAAGGGGTTTCATCAGGTTCAGGTCAAGACTCTGGGCAGAGAAATCCACTGCAGGAATGTTACTGTCCGCAAACCATTGTTTCACAAATGCTGCTTTATGACAGGGTGCACCATCATACAGATACAAACAATCACTGACTCTGGCCTCCTCAACAATACATAGTATACAGTGCTGTAAGATGTATTGTACCTTTTGGCATTTAGTATTTTTTTAGGGTGTGGTTACAGTGGCACTGATATCAGGGCATTCTGCCAAAGACTGACATCAGCCGAAGACAGCTGATCTTCTCAAATCTGTAGGTGCACGATCTCTGTGCAACCATTCTGAATGCCCCTGGAACCTGTCAACATTCCCATACGCAAAACATGGGCTGTGAGAAACTTGTAGTTTAGTACAAAAAAGGAGTTTGCAGCATCCTGAGGATGAGAAAGATAACAACAGGGACCTCAAAATCTACATTCTGAAATTACTATTTTGTTGGAAACGACAATTTTTGAACAACTTAAAAATTTAATAAAAATTTATTGAAAGTTATCTTATAATACACTACGAATGATCTCTGGCTGTCTAGCTTGAAACCTACACTTAATGTAGAATGTCATCTCCAACAAATGGAAAAATGTATCAGAAATATTAGGCCTATATTATGACATCAATAAATAAAATGTCATCAACTCTGATGGTTTAAGTTTCTGTAGTGGTTCTTTTTTGGGTTATAGTAGGTAGCCATTAGCTGTCTTGGATTATTACTACTGTTTATGCCATTATGGTGGTGATTCTGTTACACGAGGTGGTTTAGAAATGTGTTGTTTGTGCTTTCACTTTTCAGTCTTTAGGGTTCAGAGTACCTTATTCTAAAATTTATGTTTATCTTTCACACATTTACTAAATAAGTCACTGGAAATTAATTGACATAATATGTGTGTTTTGCTGAATTTCAAGTTACGCAGAATCTTGCATTTCAATGTCTCCATGAATCATCTCAAGTACGAAGTAAAGCACACTATATGTTGGCCTGTCTTGGGTTCTTTGTCCAACGTTTTTTGATGCCTTTTCTGGAGTTTCGCCAGCACGCCACATAAGGTCTGCCTGGACTTGGTTAAGCTGTGGTTATTCCTCTTCATTTTCGCTTTACAACATCTCAAACCATAAATCTGGGCAGCTTTAGAAGTGTCCCTGACAGATTTGTTACTAAGCTGGTTTCCAATGACTAGTCCACATTCAAAGTCGCTAAGATCTCTACATCTACATCTACATCCACATTTATACTCCGCAAGCCACCCAATGGTGTGTGGCAGAGGGCACTTTACGTGCCAATGTCATTACCTCCCTTTCCTGTTCCAGTCGCGTATGGTTCGCGGGAAGAACGACTGCCGGAAAGCCTCCGTGCATGCTCGAATCTCTCTAATTTTACATTCATGATCTCCTCGGGAGGTATAAGTATGGGGAAGCAATATATTCGATACCTCATCCAGAAACGCACCCTTTCGAAACCTGGACAGCAAGCTACACCGTGATGCAGAGCACCTCTCTTGCAGTCTGCCACTTGAGTTTGCTAAACATCTCCGTAACGCTATCACGCTTACCAAATAACCCTGTGACGAAACACGCCACTTTTCTTTGGATCTTCTCTATCTCCTCTGTCAACCCAACCTGGTACGGATCCCATACTGATGAACAATACTCAAGTATAGGTCAAACAAGTGTTTTGTAAGCCACCTCCTTTGTTGATGGACTACATTTTCAAGGATTCTCCCAATGAACCTCAACCTGGCACCCGCCTTACCAACAATCGTTCCACTTCAAATCGTTCCTTACACATACTCCCAGATATCTTACAGAAGTAACTGCTACCAGTGTTTGTTCCACTATCATATAATCATACAATAAAGGATCCTTCTTTCTATGTATTCGCAATACATTACATTTGTCTATGTTAAGGGTCAGTTGCCACTCCCTGCACCAAGTGCCTAACTGCTGCAGATCTTCCTGCATTTCGTTGCAATTTTCTAATGCTACAACTTCTTTGTATACTACAGCATCATCCGCGAAAAGCCGCATGGAACGTCCGACACTATCTACTAGGTCTGTCTGATCAAAAGTATCCAGACGTCCCAACGTAATGCGGAATTGACCACAAGATGTCACAACAGAACCAGCTCCTGACAGAACCAACCTGCTGTTCTGTTCCTCTACTGACAACACAGTACTCTTCTCCTCTCCTCCTTTTATCCTGGAGGGTCTGCCTCTCGTGACATCTTGTAGTCAATTACGCATTAAATTGGGCATCTGGATACTTTTGATCAGACAGTGTATATCTGCAAGCTTTTACAGTACTTATCATTTCTTTCAATGATATACATTATACTGCAGTTCTAACAAAGCAACAAACCTCTCCTTACTTATAAATATCTCCTAGGCAAGCATCTCTATGTTTCCCTATTCTGTGAAGTAGAAAGATATTATTGAAGAGAGATACCAAGCAATATCTTGATAATACTTATAGCTACCTTAAAGCGGAGTGACTTTGAGCATTTTCAATTCATTTTTGTAAATTAAACAGAAACTCCTGAAGATATTGACATGAAACTTTTTGGGAAGTTGCAAGAGATGTTGCTGAATATGACAAAGCAGGTAATAGATTTTTATCACCCATGCCTAGTTCATTTTTTTTTAAATTTTTCACTGTTCAATTTCACCCCATGGGTCGGGTTCACTTTGAACATGGAAACATTTTCCTATTCTGTGGGAGTCATGTCAATTACTGTTAAATGACACCCCTATCACATGAAACAGCATGATATTTTGTATATAAATATAGTTTTGAAAGTGACTTATTTAGAAAAAAATTGAGTATTTTTTTATGAGTTTTCTTTAATCACCTGAAACTGTTCATATGATTATGGCTTAATTTTGCTAAAAATGGAAATGGGTGCTGAACTAGTTATTAAATAAGAAAAATATTTGAAAACAGATATTTTCAAAACAGTCTGTATTACTTTAATAAAAGAAATGAAAAAAAAAGTTATCACATTTTAAAGAATTACATCTGTAAACACTCTACACGAAAGGTAGTCGCCACGAAAGTGTGTCCACTCTAGCAGATGTCATAGACATCAAATTTAAACTCAAAATGAAGGAAACTTCACTAAAACATGTTTTCCATGGAGCTGATGTCTCAAAGAATACGGAAGGTGCTGTTCAAAGTCATCCCTTGAAAGACAAGCCTTCATATTTTATTTTTTTATGTCACCAAAGAATAAATTTAACATTTTACGCTTTCTGTAAGTGTTCATTCAAGTATTAACCTTGCCAATAAAAACTCGTTTCAAATTCTAAACTCAAAAATGCTTCTAATAATAGGCAAATGTTTTTGTGGTTGCGAAGGAACTTACAGTTCCAGAAAATTATTTTATTTTCTGGCATTGTTAAACAATGTTATTTCATATTGACTGTCATATCATCTGAAAGTATCGATTACTGGCAATATTTAGCGACTTGGGCCATAGTTCCATATTTAAATACTAGAGTGCAGCATTTATTTTAAAAAGACGCTAAATTGCTGTTCAAAGTTACCCCGCTTTACAGTATATTATCAAGTACCTCAGAGTATTTATGAACAAAGCAATATATGAAAACCTGCCACATAGTATACCAATAAAAAGTTATGGAGAAAATATAATTACCTTTCTGAACCTAAGGATTTGTGAAAAAGGTAAATGAACAAAGGTTTGAGAAGATGGTAAACAATAAGACGGTCTCTAATACCAAGTTCACAGCATGTGGCATTCATCGCAGTGCATACCAAACAGAGATGTGGTTACCTCTCAATTTCACCGTCTTCTCAAACTTTCTCTCCAAATTTATTTTTCCTGTCGACACTTGTCTCCAATGTAATGGATCTGTAGTCCCAAAACTTGGAGATACACATTTATTACATTTTTGATGGCATTATGAGGACTACTACTTATCCTTTTGCTTACCTCACATTGCAATCTTTTCAGTATTTCCTGCTGTTGTAAAGATAACAGCTCTCTTACACTGGTGCCTGGGCACAGTTATGCATTGACCACATCATGAAAACTGCAGAGAAACTTTCCTGCTACTTTTCTCTCAATCTTCTTGTGTCGCCCCCCCCCCCCCCCCCTCCCCCACAAGTAATTATTTTTCTACTACCACTGACCAACCATGCATTACTTAAATTGTTCTTCTACTGATACCTGCTCTTCAATTTTAATTTTGCTTTGGATTTTGTTAACTTTTGGTTCGTGCTTAATCTTCTTTCTAACCAATGTTTTCTTTTATCGAACAATGTAGGCTTTTACAGCTGGTACTTAAACACATGGTGATTTTGGTGGGCATTGGGACACAGTCCAAAGCAATTTTCTGTGCCTAACATCTGATCTCCTAATGACAGAAAAATCCTCAAAGGCTATTAAGACGTCATTAATTAATTTTCAAGCTCAGATATGCTCAGCAAGCCAAAATGTTTATACTTAACAGCACAATGGTGATGATGTGATGTCATCTGAATGTAGCCAAATACTGTGGAGTCACACAGGCGCATTCTAAGGAACATGTACAGCACAAGAGTCAGAGTTGTTTGCTTTATTTAACACACAACTTGAGTAATTTCAGTCTTTCTCCTTTTTTGTTAATGCTCTTTCACGTTTTTGAGTTTATATGGCCTATCTGTACACCCTAGAATAACGCCATGGCAATTGATTCAAATATTAGTGCACCTTCTTTGCTGGTTTCAACACTGAGTCAATACAGTTGTCTTGCTAGCACTCCGCTGATGTTATCTTTGACTATTTTTACAAATAGTACGAAAACTTTCTCTTTAGCTGCTTCTTTTTTGATGATAGCTCTGGATCTTTTAGCATGTAATGCTCCATTTCTTCCTTCTTCCGAAACAAACCATCTAAACATTAAATTTTCTTTCCATGGGTCAAAATAGTTATAGATCAAATCGGCAGAGTGCTGAAAGGCCACAGTATTGACAATGTTTAAACAAACAAGAAGGGTGCACAAATATTTTAATACTGGGAAGACCTGTGCCCATTGCTTGCCACAGCAGTACTGTGCAAAATTCCATGCTCACGTGGTAAAGTGTATTAAAGGAACTGCTAAAACAAGCATCAACACCTGGCTTAAAGGGCACAAAACAATTGTTTTCTGGGCAACATGGATAAATCAGGAGTAGCAGACCATGCACTGGGACCACGAACCATCTCATTTGACTCTCTGTTGCTGTGGTCTTATCAAAGTCCATAGGAGCCATAGAAATTCAAGAAGATTTTTAACATAAAAAGACTGAAACTAAACAAGTTGTCCATCTACAGGCTACATAAAGCCAATGATATTAACTCTTCTGGAGTACAAGCTCCGTAACACATGCTGACACAACTCTGCACTCTTCAGCAGAGATCAGATGACATCACGACATGATCGTTGCATGACTGTACAAAAAGTTCTGCTTCCTGACCTCTTTCAGGTTAGATAATCAACTAATGAAGTCTTTATAGCCTTTGAGGATGTCACCAGCATCAGGAACTGAAACATTAAGCACAGAAATGTATCTTAAAGCAACTGTGTAATGCTTGTATAAGTAAAATCATCAAGATTGTTTCCTTTTGTTTGATGCCAAGGTACCTCTTTCCACCCAGTCACATTATAATTCCTATATTTTATTTTAGTTATTTACTCACTGATCTCGCTTGTGCTTTTAGTTCATATTTCACGACGTATTCATGTTTTCTTTCTCTCTCTTTAACTACTCACCATCATTCACTTTCTGCAGTACTCCATCTTTCTAAAGAATGAGTTCTTAGGAGCTGAAATGCAACATTATTTCTGGTGTACATGTTTTTCCCTTGTCAGTCCACTTATGACTTAATATGAATACACAATTCTACGTGACAACCACCTCAGAAGACAAAGAAGGTCATAGTGTGACTAACATTTAAAATAGTCTAGCAAACCACTTCATTTGCAACATAATATACCATTTAATATTACATACTCGGCACATGTTGCAATTTCTGTGTCACCATTTGACGCACCTCTTCTAGTTTAATGTATGTTAGATTTTGAGTCGATTTGCTCTGAGATTCAAACAGAACCCGTAGCTTCTTGTCAGCTGCTAAAAAGGCTTCCACTGTCTGGTGACACTTACTCAATTTAAAAACACAACTGCAACACACATGGTGTGGTAAACCATCATTTTTATGAACCTGCAAAAAAGAAATATTGGTAAAATTACTTCACTGAAATTTAAAGAAAATAAATTCTACACTGAATTACTGTCATACCTCTGTCAATCAATATCAAATAAACACTGTAATTATGTGTATGTGTGTGTGTGTGTGTGTGTGTGTGTGTGTGTTTCAGTCAGAAGTGCAGTGTTTGGCTTCTGTGATTTTTGCTTTCTTTGAACGTTTTCAAGTTGATGTAAATATGCTTTGGACTTGGCTAACAAGATTTGGACAATAGCTGGAACTTGCAAACATATAAGATTAGATACAAAAACAGAGGTTTTCAAATATATTGATAATGGAATGAAACTGGTAGATGTGGCGAGGAAGTATGGACTTATACAATCAACGTTAGCTACGTTCCTTAAAAAACTAAAATAAATTGGAAAAAAAAAAAAAAAAATTTCTAGTTGGCATGTTTAGCCCTTTTTTTTTTAAAAAAAAAAAAAAAAAAAAGATAGCTGCTGCTGACGATGTGGAAAGTGCTACACTGCAGTGGTTTAATGAGATGTGTCTGGAGAACATAACAACTGATGGCCTGCTGATATGTCTAAAAGCCTTAGACTTCACTTGGCCGCTTGGTGATCCTAATTTTAAGGCAAGTAACAGACAGTCTCAGAGTTAAGAAACACATGAGATCATTTTTAAAGTGATTTTGGGGAAGAAAAATTGGCACATTTAGTTGATGCAGAATGTTGGCGGAAAAACACGATGTGTAAACTGGTGGAAAAAGACAGTCCAGAAAACATGTACAATGCAGATGAGATGGGATTGTTTTACCAGCTGCCACCAGAGAAGACGATGGGCTTTAGAGAAGAGAAATGTAAACAAGGGAAGCAGTCTACAATACGCCTAACAGTTCATCTCTGCAGCAACGCATCAGGGGCACTCAAGTTGACACCACTGGTGATCGAACGATCAACAAATCCCTGAGGCTTGAAAATGTAAGAACTTACCAGGTAAAAGTATATACATTTTACTTTACCTTCCTTTAATTTATGAGCTGATTCAGTACCTTCAGCTGCAACGTTAGGAGTATGCATGAAGAGTACATTAGTACAGATTAATTTTGTATTTTTTGATTCTTCTAAATGTGATTTCTTTTATTGCAGGCAATTAAAAGGCAAACTGAAAAGCATGGATGACATCTGAAAGAGACGGCAAGGAAAAATAAGAAAATTGCACTGCTGATGGATAACTGTAGTGCACATAACAAGAAGCCAGTGCTGAAAACTGTAGAACTATGCTCCTTCCATCTGAACTGTACTTCAGTCCATCAGCCACTAGACACGAGGACGATTAAGAACTTCCAACACAAAATACCTAGTTCAATGCGTGATCACAAACACTGAAAGGAAGGTGGACAATCCCTAGTTTCAATGTGAAGCAGATTTGTGACATGACTGCTAGTTCCTCAAACAGTTTACAGCTGAATGTGATTGCGGGAAAAAAGCAAGGATTTCCAAAATTGAAAATATTGGTGTGAATGTTGTGGTGGATGAAAGAATGCAGGATGATGTTCAAAGTGACCTTGAGATATATTCAGCAGTAACTGGTAAAATCATAGAGGTATCAATAGTTGAAAATGTGTCAGTGGTTGATGAGACATTGCTGTTTGAAGGGTGCACACACTGATGAATCTATTATCAAGGAGTTAAAGGATAATTCGCCTGTTGAAGATTCTGATGATGAAAGTGATAAGTGCAAATCTTCCACCTCCTCTGATGGAGGTAATATGTCAGTTGGAAACTATTCAGCAAGTAGCATCTCCTATCCCCATTGTTTCAGCAGAGCAATTGATTACATTAGGGGCGATAAAGGTAGTACTTAGAAGAGAATCGCTAAGAAAAAAGAAAATAAGTAAATTCTGTACACAAGACTAAGATACTCCACTAATAAATGGAGTCAACAAAATGTGTTCCATTAATTGTCTTTTACTGTTTCTCATCAGAAAAGTACTACATTACTGCATATACTGGTCTAAAGGCACATTACTGTAGTAGTCTCTATTAACAAAACCTCATTATAACAATGACACTGCTACAACAATATTATTTTCATGGTCCCATGAATACTGTTCTATTGAGGTTTGACTGTATAAAAACAGAATTCTGGATGTTAAAGCCAAATGTATTGTTTATTCTTTATAAATGTTGAAGTAAAAATAAAAGTACTATACATCAAATAACAGAGTCACAATAAACAAAGCCATCAAAACAAATTTATTACTAAGACTAGATGAAAGATTAGTATATGAAAGGAGGGAAAAAGTACATTTAGATTTACAAAATAAAGAACCCACAATAAAGTTACAAATGCAAGTAAAGGTAAGGGAGAGCAAGCAATTGTAATGGGAAATTTAATTTTCCATGTTCTTAAAACGGCCTTACTGCTGGCAGTCTAATGCACTTTAGACACTTCCTTCAGTTTTATTTCACTTAATTCTTTACTTCCAAAATTGTAACTGCATTATTCAATGCCCACTGTGTAATGACTTATTAAGTCCCAGTACATGTGGTTGTCCTTAAAGTGTAGGCACCAAGCTTTACGGAAATTTGGGGTGAGGTCTGTAAACATCCATTCAAGAAAAGAAGAGAACAGCTTGAAAAATAAAACCACTTGATTAATCAAATCAGTTACATGCTTAAGATAATATTGTTTATTTACAGATGTCTGCATTACACACAGACTACTTTATGTAGAATGGTGACACACTGGGCTAAGTGATGAACCAATGACCAGAAATTTCAGACTCAAATTCAAAGATTTTTACTGGTGATTAGTGTGACTTCCATACCTGATAACATTCTGAACATTTTGGATTCCACATTTGGGAGTTAGGAAATTCTGAAACCTTAACAGTTTTATATTTTGTACATGCAATGCTTTCACATGCAATAAATCATGTTCAATGGCATTTTTATCCAATATCTTCATGTTAGGAAGACCTCTGTTTTAAAATGAAGAGCAGTTTATTAAACAGACATTAACTGCAAGGCAATCACCAAATGTGTGGAGAGACTGGACATAAAATAATTTCTTTACTTTTGCATGGCTTCTATTGCAGTTCCATACTGCTCGTTACTGAACTGCCAACTGTTTCTCAAATTATATTGTTCATTGATTACTGTTGATAATGGAATCTATCCTAAAAGCACAATATACTGTAAGAATCTACAGCCACCCTAGCTTGTGACTGGGAAGGTTAGGATCTGCAACTGTTCAAATGGTTCTAAGCACTATGGGACTTAACATCTGAGATCATCAGTCCCCTGATCTGCAACTGTGTTATGTCTTTATCCCACTGAACAGAAAAAAATGATTTTTCCACATCCTCTCCGCCCACAAGCCTTCACATTGTGCTTTATAGAATACCTCTTCACTTTTCTCAAAATCAGGTAGTACAGCTCTCCTTTATCTGCCTTCCCTTATTTAAGGTTTTTTTTCCCCCAACTGAGTATGAATATCCCTCCCACTATGGAACTAATACTATCTCTCCAACTAACTGACCTCAGTAATGACCCTTCCTTGATGTCACATGATTTAGCTGGTTAAAATCTATGAAGAATCTTCATTAACTCAGCCTGTTTTGATTTCCATTCTACACAATTGCTGTAACACATCCATTTGCTTCAACTTTTCCCGGGTAAATATATCTTAAATTTTACTGACATAAATTATTATGCATTTTCTGACAGAACTTTTCTGATATCCCACCTTGCAAGAATTATCATCTTTGAAACATTCTATCAGATTAGCACATTTAACTTCTCAATGGGATATAATGTAAGAAATTTCTACCAACAATCAGTTACCAATGAAACAGACATCATTTCACTACTGAGTAGAGTGGCATAAAAATACTGGCAGCTACCAAATGTATTCTTTTTGCTATTATGAATAACATCTCGGCTACATAACTATTGTTTTGTGATCCCTCCCCCCCCCCCCCCCCCCCCCCACACACACACACACGAGAAACAGACAGGAATGCAATGTGTCGAGCCTCTTCTAGCTACTTTGTACTATTAAACAAAATTACACCCCTTAAGTGTCCAGTAGTGCCTACACCCAAGCAGGTCTTCATAATGATTGATAATTTTTTCTTAAAACTCCTGGCCATCTCTCTCAAATTAGAGGCTACTGGCATTTTCTGTGACCTGTCAAGAGCCTCCAAATGTTTGATGACAGCATTCTCTTAAGAAAATTAGAATATTATGGTGTCACTGGTAATGCCGCAAAATGGTTCAAGTCATAGCTAACTAACAGGAACAGATGCTGTCATTACGAAGTATCTGTGGAGTAAGCAATAAGTCTTCACCTGATTAGGAATTAACTGCATGTGGTGTTCCTCAAGGTTCCATCAGGGAACCATTGCTTTTTCCATTTGTACATTAATGACCTCTCGTCTGATACACTGACAGACGCTAAGTTCGTTTTGTTTGTAGATGATACAAACATTGCAATAAATAGCAAGTAAAGTACAGGTTTAGAAATGGATACTAATCAAATTTTCACTGGTAACAATAAACAATTTAAATCTAATTCACTGTCATTTAAAAAAAAAAGATAGACCCGCTATATGCAGTTCAGAATCTGTAAGAGATTTCCTTCCAGCATGTGTATAATGTATGAAGACATGCAGATAGAGGAGGTTGACAGTGTTAAATTTCTGGCATTACAACTCGATAACAAATTCAGTTGGGAAAAGCATACCACAGAATTGCTGAAGCACCTAAACAAGTCTGTATTTGCAATGCGAATGATATCAGATGTAACAGACAAAATAATAATAATAATAATAATATGCATACTCTGCTTATTTCATTCTATTATGTCATATGGGATCATATTCTGGGGTAACCCTTCAAATCAAGCAAAAGTCTTTAAGAGTGCAAAAGCATGTAATATGACTTATTTGTCGTGTAGGCAAATAGTTCAACACATAGTATCAATACTAGATTAGATTTACTTTCATTCCAATTGAGCCACAATGAGGTGGTCCTCCAGGATGTGGAACATGTCAGAAAAACAACAATACATGACAAATATTTACAACTAAAACAAATAAGCTAATGTACCATTCCACAGGTCAAGTGGAATGATCTTCATTTTTTTAATGAACACTATATGAAAGTCATTTTACAAATACTAATGCACTGAATTTAAAATAAAAAAGTTTTTTATTTATTTATAAAGGTAATAAACATGTAATACAACTACTATAATACTTATTTACAACGAACACATTACTGCACTGAAATGGTGCAGAAGTTAGATGATTGTACTTACACACACACACACACACACACACACACACACACACACATTTACAATGAACACATTACTGCACTGAAATTGCGCACACACAAATCAGATGGTTTTACTGAGAAATTCATCAATGGAGTAGAAGGAGTTGGCCACCAATAAATCCTTTAGGCTTCTCTTAAACTGAATTTCATTGGTTGTTAAGCTTTTTATGGCTGCTGGCAAGTTATTGAAAATGTGTGTTCCTGAATAATGCACACCTTTTTGTACAAGACTAAGTGACTTTAAACCCTTGTGAAGATTATTCTTATTTCTAGTATTGATTCCATGAATTGAGCTGTTGGTTTGAAAAAGTGATATATTTTTAATGACAAATTTCATTAAGGAATAAATGTATTGAAATAAGAGCAATCTGCATGAAGACCTAAAATCACTTACCTTAGTCCAAAAAAGGTTCCAGTATTCAGGAACACACATTTTCAATAAATTGCCAGCAACAATTAAAAAATTGATTTCAGATAAAGCACAATTTAAACAGAGTTTGAAAGACTTTTATTATGCAATTCCACCTACTCTATTGCTGAATGTCTTAACAATGACTGTTAGACCAGCTTAAGTATACATGTCAGTTAAGATTTAAGTTTTGATAGCACTTGAGCACAACAGTCAAGATTAGGTATTTTGTGTATGATAAATTTGTTAAAAGTTCATAACTACATTTCATTCTGACAGTGTACTAATTCTATAAATATTAGCAGTTCCAGTTTATTGCAATGTATTCACATATTCTGACAATATCTTGCCAAATGAGCACATACGTGAATACTATATTCAAATGTTCTGTTTTCCTATGTTAAGCTTTCTGATATGTTCCATCACTTTTGGGTTCATGGAACGAAAAATAAATCTAATCTAATCTGTCCATCAGTCAATCTGGGTTGCCTCTTACTGCTGTTTTCCTCAAATATGGGTTCTTTTAAGAAGTATGTGTTAAAATTTCACTTATTAACTCTACTCATAGTGACAGTGAGGAATGTGGATAGAAACCCTGCCCCCCTTCTCCCTTCTTCTGTTTATTTTATATTCTTCACATAAGTGTGAAAATTGCTGCACAGACATTTCCTATGGGATGAGCCAACAATTTACTACTCACAGAAGGGTCAAATTGGCTCTCACTTCTTTCTCCATGGCGCACTGATTATTTTCTTATTTTGTAAGTATTTTACTAACAAAATAGTGAACAACCTTTTCCACTTTTCTTTACAGAAATATCTTGCACCCAAAACTGCTCACTGACAAATAGCTAGAGGATAGTAGTAACTAAAATCCTAATGGAAGCATGTTGGGCCTCTCACTAGGTTATTCCTGAATTCTTCCTAGTGTTGCTCTGTCCACATTCGCTGCCTCATTTGCTTACGAACTCAAAAAGATAAATGATATTCAAAGGCTCACCACACTGTACAGCCCTGTCTTTAAGTTCCCCTTTATTATATGTTTCCACGCATTTATTACATGTTTCTGGGCACTCAGTTGTTGCTCTCAAGTTTCTGTGGATTGGGCCTGACATCTTCACTAATAATAACATGTCCTTAAAGACCTTTATTTTTCTACTCCCAAACTGAGCCATGGGCAGTATTGTAGCAATATCTTGGGTAGTCTCACAGGTCTGGAAGCAACTACGTCGTCTTCTGTATGCATAATTACTGTTCGACATATTTTCTCCCTTTGGGTGTAACATAAGACTTTAATAAACAATTCCTTTGAAGTAAAGTTACATACAGTATCTGTCTTCAAGGGGAGAAGCTGAACATAGGCACTCACATGGTAACATAAGCTGTGTTACCTGTCATCCATGTAAACAGTTGTTTCTTGGATACAGCACTACGGAGTTCTATATTCAATATTACAGGCTATGTACTTTCAACTTTAAGATGGTGAGATAGCAGACTTTTGTCTCAGAGATGACTAGTTGGTTTGGAGACAATATATGTAGGTGATAATATGCAGTATTCATGCACAGATGATGTTATTTCATTAACTTCATCAAGGTACAGATTTGTACATTACATAAGGAAATTTATTTACCTCAAGACAAACCTATCAACTTATTAGGGAATTTTATTATTTTTAAACAATTAATGAATGTACAGAAAATTGAAATAGAGATCCACATAAACATCATTTCTGCCCTTTTTACTGCTCATGAAAACCACACATTGCATGTTGTACCATCATACTGCGAGACCTTCAGAGGTGGTTTGTCAAGATTGCTATACACACTGGTACCTCTAGTATCCAGTAGCACGTCCTCTTGTATTGATGCATGCCTGTATTTGTCGTGGAGTACTATCCACAAGTTCATCAAGGCATTGTTGGTCCAGATTGTCCCACTCTTCAATGGGGATTCAGCATAGATCCCTCAGAGTAGTTGGTGGGTCATGTCATCCATAAATAGCCCTTTTCAATCTATCCCAGGCATGTTCGATAGGGTTCATGCTGGACAATCTAGCCGAGCAATGTCGTTATCCCGAAGGAAGTCATTCACAAGTTGTGCACGATGGGGACGTGAACTGTCATCCATGAAGACGAATGCATCACCAATATACTGCCGATATGGTTGTACTATCGGTTGGAGGATGGCATTCATGTATTGTACAGCCGTTAGGGCACCTTCCACTAGCGGCGTTCATCGGCCCCACATAATGCCACCCCAAAACAGCACGGGACCTCCACCTTGCTGCACTCACTGGACATTGTGTCTAAGGTGTTCAGCCTGACCAGGTTGCCTCCAAACACGTCTCCGACGATTGTCTGGTTGAAGGCATATGCGATGCTCATTGGTGAAGAGAATGTGATGCCAATCCTGGGTGGTCCAGTCAGCATGTTGTTGGGCCCATCTGTACCGCGCTGCATGGTGTCGTAGTTGCAAAGATGGACCTTGCCATGGACATCAGGAGTGAAGTTGCGCAACATGCAGCCTATTGCGCACAGTTTGAGTCATAACACGACGTCCTGTGGCTGCATGAAAAGCATTATTCAACATGGTGGCGTTGCTGTCATGGTTCCTCCGAGCCATAATCCATAGGTAGTAGTCACTCACTGCAGCAGTAGCCCTTGGGCAGCCTGAGCGAGGCTTGTCATCGACAGTTCCTGTCTCTCCGCAGCTCCTCCATGTCTGAACAACATCGCTTTGGTTCACTCCTAGGCACCTGGACACTTCCCTTGTTGAGAGCCCTTCCTGACACAAAGTAACAATGCAGATGTGATAGAGCTGCAGTATTGACCATCTAGGCATGGTTGAACTACAGGCAACACAAGCCGTGTACCTCCTTCCTGGTGGAATGACTGGAACTGATCAGCTGTCGGACCCCCCTCCCCCTGCCCCCTGTCTAATAGGTACTGCTCATGCATAGTAGTTTACATCTTCGGGTGTGTTTAGTGACATCTCTGAACAGTCAAAGGGACTGTGTCTGTGATACAATATCCGCAGTCAATGTCCATCTTCAGGAGTTCTGGGAACTGGGGTGATTCAAAACTTTTTTTGATGTGTGTATTTCAGGTTCTCATAATTAACAGCCAACCTGTTTCATACTTCTTACATTTGATAATGGTGATTGAGCATAAGTGAAGCTATTCATGTAAACTTTCTGTAAATTACTGTGACTATGGCTTGACTACTGAACTGAAGTCAAATAAAGTTTAAATAACTCAATAAATTAATGATCTCCCAGTTTTTTGTTGGCATGATGCTTATGTCATTCTTGGAGGTGTTCAGCTAAAGAAGAGATCTCGGTCAGTCATCAAAGTATTCTGCAACAACAGGAAATGCAAACTCGGCTTAACACCAGAAAGTGAACCATTACTCAATAAATTTTCCCAGTGCCTTTTTGTTTCTAGAGTCAATACTGAAACCTCTGGGCATTTCACAGTGATCGCAAAAACACATTTCCAGTACTCTCATAACACAAAACTACATTAGAGAAATTAAAATCTGCAGCAGTAGTAGTTAGGTACATGGACATAAAATCATTGCTTTGATTCAGCAAAGAAACAGATGAGATACGCTAAAAGCTACAATATTTAGTATTGGAACTACACTTTGATAAAAATTACTTTAGGACTGACAGATTGCAGAGATGGAGGGCACAGTTGTTGGCATGCAGCGAACCATGTTTCACAAGGTGCTGCATGTATCTACAGAACACACAACACAGCAGAAAGGTCCCTACTGCTCGACTCGCTGAAACATCAGTCACAAAATAATTTTAAGTGGAGTACGGGTTTATAACTCATCAACTGATCACTAAACCCTCACATATATTACAATGTAGCTGGTGCATTCTCAAATGTTGACTTAACCGTAGCCATTCGGAACGCCTGTAGCAAGATAGTGTTATGGTCAATGGAAGAAGGTCTCTCAGCTAGTTACCATAACTTTATATAGTTTGTTCTGATGCATACAGTTTGAAATGATGTCGACTGATTATTAATAAAAAAAGGTACCAAACTTAAAAAGAGAGAACTTAGATTTTGTAAGGTCATCCTATAGACTTCCACTGTGCAACCATGGGGGTATTTTACAGTGATGAGATGCCACAAAAAATCACAGCAACAATCCAGAAAATACAAAGGATGTCAATTCCACTCAAATGGTTTAATTCTGAAGGCCCAAAGGCAATGTGGAGCAGTTATGTCCATAAATTACGAGCAAAACAAGTCAACACAAAAATTCAACAAGTAACAGACGCTGAAGAGCATGAGAAACAACTATGATTTTACAGAAAAATAACAAACAAAAATACAAAGAGCTAAGGAGTATATGAAGGAACAACAATGGGAATACTTTATAAAATAACACTTAACAATGATGTCCAGGGAACACCATACAAACTGGCAACAGAAAAGCTGTTACCTACTATCTTGTCTATGATAAACGTAACAAGAACATGGGAAGATTCAACAGAACTTTTAATGAGGTTACTGGCTTGTCTATGATAACCATAACAAGAACATGGGAGGATTCAACAGAACTTTTAATGAGGTCACTGTTTCCAGATGACAGCTGCAGAAACAAGACAGGAGGGGGGAGGAGGGAGGGAGGGAGGGGGGGGGAGATAGATAGATAGATAGATAGATAGAGATAGAGATAGAGATAGAGAGAGAGAGAGAGAGAGAGAGAGAGAGAGAGAGAACGAGCTAAGCTGAATTTGGCCAGAAATAATTCCTTTTGCTGGTAAAGAAGTAGTTATGAGCATTCAAACACTGAAGAACAATGGAATAAAAACCAAGATCCTGCAAACACTAAGAATTATACAACTAGTACCAGCTCAAGCAAAAATACCAAATGCCTGGAAGACAGTAGAGGTCACCATACTGAAGAAAAGGGGGGATAACCATCCAACAACAGTGAAACTGTACTGGCTAACATGCCTGTTCAGTGTAATGTGTAAGACTAAAGAAAAACTTTTATGCAGGCACTTAGGAACTCTTAAGATTCTTACAAACATAAACGCTAATCAGTATGCATTTAAAAGGTGAAAACTGGGGAGGAAGCCATAAACAGTGCTTTGCATGTCCTCAGAACCTCAAGAAGAAATTAAATTGTGAGAATTTTGATGCACAGTTAGTTATTTACGGGTTCTGCAGATCATAATTATTGCAATCTCTTACTGTGATGTGGACCGAGTCAATTTTACACATGCAGCACAAATAAAAGACATAACACAACAAACTATTAACTCTATGTAGACTTAATACAGGGAAAGTCAGAAGATTATACAACTTATAGCAAAGAAGATGGAGGGAGAATGAATGTTACCCCAGAACAAGGGTTCTCTTTCCAGTTATTTTGATATGGTAGGTGTTTATCATATTGTCTCTAACTGCAAGCAGCAAGCAGATTACTGGAGTAAGACATCTGGTTACTATAGAAACATAGTGTCTCACAAGTAAGAACTAATTTCAATCTCCCCTGCCCCCCCCCCCCCCAAAAAAAAAGGTATTCAAGGGATCATTTAGAATGTGAATTTAAATAATTTTGCACATAACAAAGATCAGATTTATATGTACTTTTTATGTACTTATATTTATATGTACTTGTACCTCTGATTATTACAGTAATAATTATCTTAGCCAGTGAGGTGTGATATAACCTTTTTATGTGGCTTCCATGACATCGACAGATGTTCATGATGTTCCATAGTATACGAGGGTGAGTCAAATGAAAACCTTAAATTTGCAATAACAAATCGAAATTTCGTTCCGTTATCCTGTAAGTTGGTAAGTGTGCTTCAAACAGCATGCAGAATGGCCTGTAGGTGGCAGCATAGTGCAGATGCACACATACCACCGCAGTATCAGTCTAAAGATGGCCGCCCCACTTGCGACTTGCACCAGGGAAGGACAGCGTTCTGTTATTCGGATTTGCATAGTGAAGGTGTGAAACCTATTGAAATTCATCGACGAATGAAGGTTCAGTATGGTGGTGCATGTTTGTCATAGCAGCAAGTCTACAAACGGAGTAGGGAGTTCGTAAATGGCGTGACTTCAGTGGAAGATGCTCCTCATCCAGGTTAGGCACAAAGAGCTGTGACTCCACAGAACATTGCAGCAGTTGAAGCAATAGTGAAGGAAAACTGCCAAGTGACACTGAATGACATTGCAGCATGTTTACAGATTAGTCATGTGACAGCACACCATATTGCCGAGTGACACTGAAAGACATTGCAGCATGTTTACAGATTAGTCATGGGTCAGCACACCACATTGTGCACGATGTGCTCCAGTTTCACAAAGTGTCTGCAAGATGGGTGCCACAGCAGCTGACTCCTGAAATGAGAGAACGACGTGTGGAAGCTTGTGAATAACTTCTTTGGCACTTTGAACGAGAAGGCGACGGATTCCTTGCAAGAATCATTACTGGGGACGAAACCTGGGTTCACTTCCACCAAATGGAAACGAAGAGGGCGAGCAAGGAATGGCGCCATTCCTCATCACCAAAACCAAAGAAGTTTCGAACTGAACCCAGCAGGAAAGGTTATGCTGACTCTCTTTTAGGATGAAAAAGGCGTCATTTTGGAGCATTACATGCCTAGAGGGACCACTATCATCAGTGCATCATACACAAATCTTCTAAAAAATCATCTGCGGCCTGCAATCAAATCACAGCAGGTGTCCTTTTGCAACACGACAATGCAAGGCCCCACACTGCCCGTACAACAGCTGCAACAATCACAGACCTGCATTTTGAGTGTCTCCCTCATCCACCATACTCACCAGACCTTGCCCCAAGTGATTTCCATATGTTTGGACCACTCAAAGACGCAATGGGAGGAAAGAAGTTCTGTTCTGATGAAGAGGTACGCCATGCTGTGCACGAGTGGTTGCGCGGACTACCAAAGGAATTTTTTTCTAAAGGAATTTATGCACTTTGTAAGTGCTGGAGGACTTGCATTGAGTGTGGGGGAGATTATGTTGAAAAAGGATAAAGCTTTGTACCACTTCTGCACAATAAATAATATTTTAAAAAATATTTAAGGTTTTCATTTGACTCACCCTCATAAGAAAGTGTCGGGACATCTCACTGATGGAAATATTGTTACAATTGTCTTGAACCTATCATATCTACAAGGTGGGACAGTGAGTGAGTGTCTCTCCTTTTTGTGTGGGCCATTTATTGCTTAATGTAGTGGTTTTAAGGTGCTTTGAAGACAAGAAGAAAAAAACACAGCTATGGCTACAATGAATGCTCTAAACAGAAAAATGACTGCAAAATTTCTTATGTAGAGAATACTTCTTGTCTTGATCTTATCCTTGCTACATTCAGTTTTAAAAAGATCTGTCAACCCGCACTGTATAAGAGATTGTATATTGGGACATGATGTTTTTGGAATGGAAAATGTTAATACAGAAAGTTTACAGTTCGGTCTTTTATGTTATTAAGTAGCTTGAAAAACAATTAACACACACTTTCAATACCCATCCACGTACAATGAGAACGAAGTCCTGTAAAGACTGTTGCAACATTGTTATGTGGAACTGAGTATCAGCGTCACATCGACAAACAGAAAAAACAGCAACCAAGAATAATTTTACTAAGTTGACCTACTAACATCAACATAGGAAAGTTACAGGTCACACACAGCAAACGTAACACTGATATCTCACTAAAAACCATCTATGTTGCATTCCATTAAGGCAACTTAAGCGAAGAATTCATATTAGTGGTGCTAGAGAAAGATAGAATAACAAGATTTTGCACACATTTCATCAAAATAACTTGGGAAAATACAGTGTTGCTAAGAATGACCAATACCAACAAGAATTTAAAAAAATTCAACAACAACAACAGTAAATATCACCACGTTCAATTCAAATAGGACTCAGCAATACAAGAAGACTTTGTTGTTTGACTAAGTTCCTTCCTTGGGTCGGATGGCTACAACTGATCTAGCAGTCCATGACGCCAGTACAGCAGCCCACAATCAACATGATGACAGCTCATCTCCACCAACCCATTGCGGCACACTTCATCAACACATCCCATTGTCTATGTGTCTGTTGATCTTTGGCATCGCAGGGCAGCAAGCTGTTTTCATCATCTGATGAGCTGTGCTCACACTAGAACTGGGATTTCAAGTGTTCTGTTTGTATATGCTTGATGTTATTCAAGTATTGGGATGATCTGAAATAATATGAAATACTGAAGTAACTTCAAACAACAAAACCTCATTTGTATGACTGGTTTTGGCGATCTAAGTTGTCTTCATTGAATCTTGTGCAATTACATCTCAATGCATCTCCATCATATGTAAAATATACCGTGTCACATCATAAAACGTCATTCCAGGAACTTAAAGAATGCGAGATACCGGCGTGTCAAGTACAAAATAAGGTTTACATAAAATGTCATGCGTACTGCATTGAATACACATGCTCATGTTCGCACAACAGACAAATGAACATTCTTCTCGAAGAATTTTTAATATAACACTGATGAACTTAGGAATAATCTTGTGCTTTACACATTCTTTATTGAAAAGGATATGTAGTTGGTATTCATTTATCTTATTTTCAATTTTCAACAAAGCACAGAACTCCTCAACAGCCTGGCATTCATCTGTTGCACAAACACGAGTGTGTGTAGTCAAAGAAACACACATGATATTTTATGTAAACCTTGTTTACTACTTGATATAATGATATATCGTGTTCTTTGTGTTTCTGAAATGAGTTTTTTTATGATATGATACGTATACTGTATATATGATGGAGATGCACAGATGTGAATTTGCGTAAGATCTAATGATTACAGCTTAGATTGCTGAAACTGATCATCTAAATAGTGTTCTATTTAATGATATTAGGTGTTCGAAGTTACTTCTATATTTCATGTTTTGTTTATGTTTAACCTCCAAAAGAATTTGACTGATTTAGAGGGGTTAAATACGAAGTGACATTATTTGCGTGTTTATAAATCCACATATTTCTTTTTGGTCAATACCGAATGCCTGCGGTCACACAAAGCGTAGAAGGGAATGTAACGGCCTTATTTGTGAAATTGGAAGAGTTGATGACTGTAAATAAAACCACTAGTACGGAATAACTTCTAGCGTCAATACAGAAGATGATAAGATTTCTAATTTGCTAAGGAGTTACAGACTGAAGCAAATAAACAGTGTGACCAAATAAGAAATGAAGTGAATGAGCAACTTAAGGAAGTACTCAATGGACTTACGATATTAAATGATCAAATCTTATACATGCAAGGACTGGTAGAGGTGTTAGACAGGGAAAAAATGGAGAGGAATGGGGAAGGAAAAAGACAGGTTGATGAGTTGACAGGGCAGCAAACAAAGAGGATGAGAGGATGAAAATAGACAGGAGGTGATAGGACGGAGGGGGAGGAAATTGTTTGGTGGAGCGTGTGGGGAAAGTACGTTACTGTAGGGTGAAGTTGAGATAATTTCAAAAGTGGAGAAAATATTATACTTGCGCAGTTCAGAAATGCTGGTGGTGGAGAGGAGGATCCAGATGGCCCATGTTGTGAGGAAGCCACTGAAATCAAGCCTGTTACGTTCAGCTGCATGTCGTGCCACAGGGTGGTCTACTTTGCTCTTGGTCACAGTTTGGTTGTGGCTGTTCATACAGGTGGACAGTTAGTTGATAGTTATACCAATTTAAAAAGCCGTGCAATGATTGCAGTAGACATGGTATATGACATGGCTGCTTTCACAGGTGAATCGGCCTCTATGGAGTAGGATAAGCCTGTGACAGGACTGGAATACAAATTGCTGGGAGGGTGGATTGGGCAGGTCCTTCACCAGGGCCTTCCACAGGAACCCTGTGGCAATGAGTTAGGGTTAGGAGCAGCATACGGATGCACTAGGATGTTGTGGAGGTTGTGTAGGCAACAGTACACCACTTTAGGAGGAGTGAGAAGGGTCTCAGGTATGATGTCCCTCATTTCAGCGCAAGATGATAGGCTTTGCTTACCTTCAAAGCCCTGATGAAGGATGTGGTTCAGTTGTTCCAGTCCGGGATGGTACTCACTCCTTTGTAGCCGTTCCTTGGGACTAGTGAGGGGATTGTGGGTGTGTGGGGAAATGGCATGGAAGATCTGTTTGTGGATTAGGTCTGGGGGTTAGAGCCTGTCTGTAAAGACCTGGGTGAAACCATCAGCACACTGGGCAAGGGAGATCTTGTCACTGCAGATACACCGTCCCCAGGTGGAAAGGGCTGTACAGGAGGGATTTTTAGTGTGTAAGAAAAGTTACCCAACCTGCTGACATTCTAATGCCGCCTTGGAGCACCATTATCCAACCCTGTCCTACCAACAATGTGCGTCCCCGTCAACCCCTCATAGCGCCCAGATACTGTCTAGCTGATCTTTTCAACTTGCCATGTCCTCCAAAAATCTCTACCCACACTCCACCAAATCCATGGCTGAAACATTCCCATAACATTGTTGTTAACCTTTCCATCAAAACCCTCAGCCCCACAAAAGTTTCAGTCTTATCCAAAGGCTTCACCTTCAGCCCTATACACATATTTAACAATGTTGGACTTGACAAACACACACTCTCTTTCTCCTGAACCCTATAATGGTAACACTTCTTTGCCACCCATTCCTCCAACCTAAGTCAACCTAATAGCAACACTGAACCCTGCCTGTCCTAGTTCAAACCACCATCCAACTGTGATCTCCCCCCCCCCCCCCCCCCCGCCCTACCAAAATGCCCCCTGGTCGCCTTCCAGCATTTCCTTGCCTTCAATTTGGCCACACCATCCTTCCCCAGGTTACCTTCCTCAGAACATTAACCTTTCAGCAGAAGAAAGGACAACCATAGAAAACATCAAAACAACTTAACCACCCTACCTGCAGACAAAGGTTCCACCACCATCATTCAGTAGTTACCTGTGAGAAGGTCTCTGCCAATTATCTGACTTCTCCAACTATGAACTCAGCCAGAGTGGTCCCATTCCAAAAGACCAACACAACCTCCAATCCCTACTTCAATCCTTAGGCCCATCCCAGAACCTCTACCCTGAGACTAACTCTCTCCTCGCCCCTACTACTTCCCACACTCCTACTTTTTACATGCTTCATAAAGTCCATAAACCCATCCACACCGGATGCCCAATTGTGACCGGATACTGTGCCTCCACTGAGAGAATCTCTGCTCTTGCAGGCACCTTCAACCGATTACCCGCAACATACCCTCCAATATAAAAGATACCAACCATTTCCTCCACAGACTTCTACACTGCTCCTATTCCTATACCATATAGTGTCCTACTTGTCACTACTGATGCCACCTCCCTTTACATGAACATCCCTAATGCCCATGGCCTTGCTCCAATGAACACTATATTTCTCAATGCTCAATGGATTCTGTAGTAACCACAACCAACAGCAGGAACGCCTTGGGCTGCAGATCGGACCCGCCAGGCGGGGAAGCCGCTGGCGGTGGAGCACACACCACCGGGTAAACACAGGACGAGTCGGACGACAGACCAACGGCAACTGACAACAACCGACGATGACCGACTATGAGCGACACAACAAGGAAGAGATAAACAACGGAGGCTTGTGGAAACCACAACACCAAACACCAAACGTAAATCCACTCGGAACCAGAACCAGGCAAATGTCAACAACGAGCAACGACCAGAACGCAGTACCGCCGAGATAGAAACTAAATCCAGAGCGAGTACCGGACTGGCTGGACTAGGGCAGAGCGGGTCCCTATATACAAAACCGGAGGGAGCGGTTATTGGCCGCTGTCTGCACGTGGCTTAGCGGTGGCGCCCTTGCTGCACGAGAGCCGCTGCGCGGAATAGCCGCCGTGGAGGCAGAGCCCTCTATGGGCTGACCATGTCCATTTGTTCTGCCGCGTGTTCGACTTCCGCGGCGGAAGGTACTAGATCCCTCCCCCCCAAGGGGAGGGCCGAGGTGGTGGCCGACGGCTTCACTGATTTCATCAGCTGCTGTTTGAAAGTGCAGACCAAGCGTTCCGCCGCGCCATTGGATGAAGGATGGAAGGGGGGAGAGCGAATGTGTTTGATACCGTTAGCGGAGCAGAAGGTCTGGAACGAGGACGCTGTGAATTGGGGCCCGTTATCTGAGACCAACGTCTGAGATAGGCCTTCAATGGCCAACACCTGGGCCAAGGCGGTGAGGGTGGCGTCAGTGGTGGTGGACGCCATGCGAACCACATATGGGTATTTGGAATAGGCATCAATGATGAGGAGCCACATGGAGCCTAACAAGAGGCCTGCAAAATCGAGCTGGATCCTGTCCCCCCAGGGTTGGCTGGGTGTTGGCCAGGGCGCGAAAGATTGTGGAGGACTAGCCTGATGATGCGCACACACTGTGCAACCACGGACCAGGTGCTCAATGTCTCCATCGATCCCTGGCCAATAGACATGTCGTCGAGCCAACGCCTTCATGCGAGACATCCCCCAGTGTCCGCGGTGTAATACGTGCAGTACGCGGTGGCGTAAGTCCAGAGGGATGATCACCCGATGGGCATCCGAGTCCATGGACACAGGAGGACGTCCTCCATCACTGAATGTCTGTGAGAGACGTGACACCACGGGCTGAAGTCAGTTTTCAAACTTCGGGTAAGGTAGGGAGGCCAAACATGGGTCACATAGCGGAGGACTTGCCGCAGAATGGGGTCCCTGCCCATGGAAGTGGCGATTTGCGTGGCTGTTAGAGGAAATCCATCGAGAGTCTCCCGGCGGGCAGAGTCAATGTGGAAGCAAAGGACATCCTGCTGGTCGAATGCCGGATCGGGTCCTGCTGGGAGACGTGACAAGGCCTCTGCATTAGTGTGTTGACTGGTGGGCTTATAGCGGATGGTGTAAGTGTAATTACGCAAGAACAATGCCCAGCGCTGAAGACGCTGAGCCGTCCATTCTGGGAGGTGCGAATGGGGCCCGAAAAGCAACACCAAGGGCTTGTGATCTGTGAGGAGGGTGAACTGCGCCCCAAACAGGTAAATGTGAAATTTCTGAACTGCAAAAATAATGGCAAGAGCCTCCTTTTCGATCTGAGAGTAATTCCTTTGCGTAGGTGTTAACATCTTGGATGCATATGCCACAGGTTGTTCCGACCCATCCTCATTTCTGTGTGCCAGGACTGCCCCAATCCCGTACGCTGAGGCATCGGCCGCCGCCACCACCAAGGGATGATCCGGAGAGAAAGACGTCAGGCAAGGGGCAGATTTCAGCATTGTCTTCAGGCGGGTGAAAGCCTGATCGCAGGCAGAAGTCCACATGTAAGGTACCCCTTTGCGACGCAGGCGATTTAGGGGATGTGCGACGTGGGCGGCTTGGGGTAAGAACTTTAAGCAATAATTGACTTTCCCCAAAAATACCTGGAGTTCGGATAAGTTTTGTGGACAGGGAAGGGCATCGATGGCTGCGACATTGCGGTCCGAAGGGCGAATACCATCTTTACTGAGCCAATGTCCTAAGTACTCCACTTCCAGTTGAAAAAAACTGCACTTCTCCAGTCGACAACGTAAACCCGCAGCCTGCAGGGCGTGAAATAAGGTACTGAGGTTGCCCAGATGTTCCTGGCACGTGCGCCCCGTGACTAAGATATCATTGAGGTAATTGACACAAGCCGGTATTGGTTGCGTAAGTTGCTCGAGATACCGCTGGAAAATCGCAGGGGCAGAGGAAATGCCAAACGGAAGACACTTGTATTTATAGAGACCGAAAGGCTTGTTGATAACGACGATGGCCTGCGATTCCTCATCCAACGGCAATTGGTGATAGGCTTCTGCCAGATCAATCTTAGAAAAGTACTCGCCACCTGCGAGTTTAGCAAGAAGGTCTTTCTGTCGAGGAATGGGATAAGTTTCGACCAAAGACTGAGCGTTGACCATAGCCCCCAAAATCCCCACAATCCATTGGGTTTCTTGATGACCACTAAGGGCGTTGCCCAGGCACTCGATTGTACTGGCACGATAACCCCCGCAGCCTGGAGCCGATCGAGTTTCTGCTTCACGGCCGCACGCAAAGCTACTGGAATAGGCCGAGCCCGACAAAAGCGAGGCCGTGCGTTCGGCAGTAAAGTGATGTGTGCCTGGAAATCGTAAGCGCAGCCCAGGTCTGCCGAAAACAGGGAGGAAAAGGACGCGCACAGATCGTCTAGGTCCTGAAATGGAACTGTAGCTGAAACGAACTGCACTTCGTCTTGAATGGAAAAGCCAAACCATGTAAACGCATATAGTCCAAAAATGTCCGAAGCCGACGGGTGGTCCACCACAAATAAGGTAAGGGGCCGATGAACGTTTTTGTACATGGCCATAACAGAAAACTGCCCACGGAGAGAGATGGAACCTCTGAGAGGGTGGGGACAATTCTGGAGACCCGAGACGTGCATACGTCATCAGATTGACCAAAGAAACTGTGGCCCCCGTATCGACCTGGAAACGGATGTCCTCGTTAAAGATGCGTAGGGTGAGGAATAACTTTTGACCCAATGTGTCGGTCTGAGGGGCAACTGCGTGTAAAGCATGGACGGCCTCCTGTTGGCCCGCAGGGACGGGACGGGGGCGGGTCGAGTGGCTACGACAGACAGATCGAAGGTGGCCCTCTTTCTCACAGAGCAAACAGGTCTTCCAGCGATGGGGACAGTCAGCTTGAGTGTGGGCCGAGAAGCACTGGGGGTATGACGGGAGCGGGCCACGCGGCCGACGTCGAGGGGCGACTGGCGGTTCGGACGCCATAGAGACGTCAGACAGCGAGGAATCTGTATGGCGGTGCCCTCTGGAGACTGCACCCCGTCGACGGCGGGAAGGAGTGGAGCAGTAAGTGGACTCGACCACTGCCACGTGGGGCCGCACCATGAAATGTTCGTTCGCTGCTTGAGCATTTCGAAGGAATGGGCAATACGCAGAATGTCTTCCAACGAGGGGTTGTCCAACTTTAACGCCACAGTGCGGACCTCTGGATCGGGCGCCAGTTGAACGACCACATCCCGAATTAACGAATCTCCATATGACGCCTTGCACTGCTGATTTGTGCACGTGAAGTTGCATTTGCGGCTGAGGCCTTGCAAATCTGTCACCCAGGAACAGTAGGACTGACCCGGCAGCTTGTGGTATTGATGGAATTCCAAGCGAGACGCAACCACGTGGTAGCGCTGGCAATAATAGTTAGTTAGCAACACACAGATCTCGTGAAAGGAGAGAGCCACGGGGTCGGCCAACGGTGCCAACTTGCGGAGCATGAAAAACGTGTTCAGTGAGTCCCAAGACAAGAACAACGACCACCGCAGAGAGTCATCCGACACCTGAAAGGCATGAAATGTTGCTTCAGACGATGCAGGTATGTTTCCCAATCCTCTTTTGCGTCGTTGAACGGTGGGAATGACAGGGGACGTGGGAACATGTCTGAAAGCGGGGCACCTGGGGAAAGAGGTGGGAGGGAATCCCGCTTATTGACCCTGTCCAAGAGCAACTGCAGTGAGGTCTGTAAGACCTCCAACTGCTGCTGCTGCTGCCACATGGGGTGCTGCTGTTGCTCTAAGAGAGTGAGTAATTTCTCTTCCATACTCCTATGTTCCGTTTACCTCGTCGCCAAACGTAGTAACCACAACCAACAGCAGGAACGCCTTGGACTGCGGATCGGAGCCACTGGCGGGGAAGCACCACTGGGTAAACACAGGACGAGTCGGACGACAAACCAACGACAACTGACAACAACCGACCACGACCGACTATGAGCGACACAACAAGGAAGAGATAAACAATGGAGGCTTGTGGAAACCACAACACCAAACACCAAACGTAAATCCACTCATAACCAGAGCCAGGCAAATGTCAACGAGCAACGACCAGAACGCAGTACCGCCGAGATAGAAACGAAATCCAGAGCGAGTACCAGACTGGCTGGACTAGGGGAGAGCGGGTCCCTATATACGAAACCGGAGGGAGCAGCTATTGACCGCTGTCTGCACATGGCTTAGCGGTGGCGCCCTCGCTGCGCGAGTGCCACTGCGTGGATTAGCCGCCGCGGAGGCGGAGCCCTCTATGGGCTGACCACGTCCATTTGTTCTGCCGCATGTTCGACTTCCGCTGCGGAAGGTACTAGAGATTCCAAACTTACAATTTCTTTCCTGGTCACCAGGACCATCTATATCTTCACCCACAAATACTTCACCAATGAAGGCACCACCTATAAACAAATCCACGGTACAGCAATGGGCACCTGCATGGCACAATCCTATCCCAACCTACTGAAGGTCCACCTAGGGGAATCCTTCCTAACCACCCAGAACCCTGAACCCCACATCTGATTCAGATTCATTAATGAAATCCTCATGATATGGATCAAGGGTGAGGACACGCTATGTACATCCCTCCAAAACATCAACACCTTCTCCGCCATTTGCTTCACCTAATCCTCCTTAACCCAGATGACCTTCCTTGATGTCTACCTCCACCTCCAAGATGGCTACACCAGTACCACCATCCATAACAAACCTATCAATCATCAGCAATACCTCCACTTTGACAGCTGCCACCCATTCCATATCAAGACATCCCTTCAATATAGCCTAGCCACCCATGGCCGTCTCATCAGTAGTGACACGCAGTCCATCTCCAACATACCAAGGGTCTCAGTGAGGCCTTCACAGTGTAGTTACCCTCCCAGCCTTGTACAGAAACAGATCACCCATGCCTTAACTCTCCAATCACCCCTTCCCGAGTCCCACCATCCAGCCACAAAGGAGCACACCCTTCGTGACTCTGTGCCAGCCAGGCCCAGGCCTGGAACAACTGAATCACATTCTCTGCCTTGAAATCAGGAATATCCTACCCACTACCCTTACCAACCCCCCCCCCCCCCCCCCCAACTGTTATCCCGCAGCCTAACGGACCTACATAATATACCTGCTCCCAATCGCTTGTCTCATGGTTCATATCCCCATAATAGACCTAGGTGCAAGGCCTGGTCCATAAATCCTCCCACCACAACCTACTCCAGTCCAGTCATAAGCAACACCTATCCTATCAAAGATATGGCTACCTATGAAAGCAGTCATGTGATTTACATGCTAAGTTTCAAATGCTGTGCTGCATTCTACATGGGCATGATAACCAACAAGCTGTCTATCCACATGAATGTCCACCGACGAACTGTGGTTTAGAGACAGCTTGACCACCTAGTTTGCAAGCACACTGCCCAACACAACGTTCTTCACTTCAATGACTGCTTCACGGCCTATACCATCTGGATCCTTCCTACAAAAAGACAGCTTTTCTGAAAGGTGCAGATGGGAACTCCCCCTGTAATATATCCTATATCCCCAAAAATCCATGGTTTCAATGCACCTATCCCCTTCTCTGCTCCCACTCCAGCACTACGAAGCCTTCTGTAACAATAATGCATCCACAGTCTTTTTTTTACTTTTCTGCTCCCCCCCTCCCAAACCACTTGACTGAACCTAGCTGCCTTACCCTGTCCCCACCATGTACCTGAACTTGACCATTCCCCAACCATACCCTGCTATTCCTCATGTGTAGTTGCTTCCAGTCAAGCCTCAGCAGCCAGAGGCAGAGGTCGTGTGTGTGTGTGTAAAGAAGGCCTTTTGACTGAAAGCTCACTTAATTGTAGTGTTTTTGCTGTGTCTGTCTGTGACTCAAAATATACACTATATGGTGAGTAGCTATCTATCCTTTTCATAATACTGTCATTATTCCACCCTGGATTTTCCATTGTTTGAAAATCATAAACTTCATTTCATAAATAATTCTTCTGTTGCTTAGGGTTTATTCACTTTAATTTTCAGGCATATACAGGGTGACGCAAAAGTCAATGGACACTGCTTCAAACAAAAGATTGAATTTATGTTTCATTACAAATACGTTACAGCACAAACTGACTTTGGGTCACAGCTAAACATATCCACAATTCATTTTCATCAGTTGTGACTATTGTTGGGCAGCCAGGCATCCTTAACAAATCCATGTTATTCAAATCTATCTCGTATGCAGTACACTGTTTGTCTAGACAGTGGTTTTGATCTAAATTGACCTTCCCATTCACTAACAACTGCAGTAGCACCACTTTTGTAAAAATTTTTCAATTCGAAAATCCTTTCTTCTTTTGTAAACATCATGACAATTCAGAAAAACAACAGCTGGAAACATGTCTCACAGATCAGTAATTCCCTAGTTTGATTGTTGTGTTTGTTTGCTTGTCATTGTGTTGCATACCAACTTGACAGGGCATAGTTATCACCATTTGGTAATAACAACTTAACGTGTTAAAAATTCCTTCTGTAATATGTCTTGCTGTTACCTTTTTCTTTTTTTCTTTTTTTTTAAAAAAAAATCAACTGTCCAGAGACTTTTGTGCCACCCTGTGTGGTGTGGGTAGGTGAGTGGGAGAGGGAGCAAGAGGAGGGGTGATTGGGGGGGGGGGGGGGGAGGGGGGCAGAGAGAGAGAGAGAGAGAGAGAGAGAGAGAGAGAGAGAGAGAGAGAGAGAGAGGGAGGTAGGTTGACTTGTTATTTTCATGTAAAACATCATTTTCTTGAATAAGATTTTGAAACACGTTTGGCAGAAATGACTCCTCACCCCCAATGCACCTGCCTTGCCATCAATATACTGCGAACCAGAGGGGTCGGGTTGTCACATCACTGTACAGTACTATGAACTCAGGCATTCTGTGGCTGTTGTGGGGTGGTGTGCGTGACAAACAATTGGTACCTGCAAAGTTTAAAAGTTGTACATTCAGGACATAACTGTATACTATCATAATTATGGCCCAAATTTTTGCACAGAATTGATTGCTGGGGCTGTTTTTGCAAGTGTACTTCTTGTCCCCTTAAAATGTGAGGTCGAGTTGGTGATGTTTCCTTGTTAGTCATAAACCTGCTACCAAAATATTTGATTACAGTAATGATAATGGAGTTGCTACTCACAGCTGCGTTCATTATCAGTTTAAAACAACTGAGCTAGCCAATGTGGTGTGGTGTGTTGTGTTGTTTGATTTTAAAAAGATGTGCGACTCAGCTCCACTGAGCCAGGATTTTGCAGTGTTGAAGCATTTTTAGCACCCTTTGCAGCCGTTAACTTCCGGGATTCATCCCCCAGGGTTGCATTTGTGTGCCCTGGTCAAGACAGAATTTGACGTTATTTTTTAAGTACAGGCTAATTTATAATAAGACAGTAATTGTTGAGTACAACAAAAGGTAAAAGAAAAGGAAACTCGAACATTTATCTTACAAAATAACTTTTTCTTCCATGGAGAGTGGAAATCACATTTATTGCTATTATTAATACTATTATTTAAGACTAATTTTGTTCATATGTGTGTGTCCAGCTGACAGTATGTTGTTGTACAAGGAGAACACTATGCAGTTATTTCCTGCAACAGTTTCATTGCAGAGTGAGAACTAACCCTGCAGCAGCACTGACACACAGACCAGCAGTTGCAACAGACTGTTTGTTAGAAAATGTTCCAGTCTACAAGTAACACTTAAAATGGATATGTTTTAATCAAGTAGACATTATTTTTATCTAATTCTCTAACTGTATGAGTATATGAAAAGTTACCTGGAGGAAGTTAACCAGTAATTATCATGATTACAGGAAAATACGGAAGGTAAGCAATGTGAGATGAGGCATTGCTTTTATGAAGTAAATTAAAGAATGAGGTTTGAGGAAAAGAATGAATAGGAACTATATCTGCCGTAAAATTTTTCAAAGGTATCTATGAGGGGACAATACATTTAAAAAAATATAATGTCCATGCATGGATTTTGTTTAAAAGAAATTGTTTAAAATTTTTTCTGAGATGTAGATGATGAATATTCACTAAAAGAAGCACGACTATAAAAATTTAAACCTTCCTCTTTAGCTTAAAAAAAAATCAAGCTTCCACTGCAAAAACTGTAGGACCTATTGCATTTTTAAATTATAAAGGAGCTCATCTATGAAAGCCTGAATTCCTGAATCTAGCATTCTCTACAGAGACGGAAAGATCTCCTCACATTGTCTTTGACCAACGCTCCCTTCTTCTTATCGTAAGTGAAAAAGTAATCAACCTGCAACATTTACATTTTGGAAATGTAAGTATATCTAGGTAAACTTCCACTACCCAAAATTTCAAGTATTTGTGTGACGATGGGTGTCATTTCCTAAAATTTCTGGATGATTTGATGTGGAATGACCCGAAAAACAATCACTTTCAAAGCATCAAGCCCACCATACAAGTGCTGTAATATCCACTGTGCCATTACAATGTGAAATCAACAGAACTGATCTCGAGCCAAGTTAAGCGATTTGTCACGAGAAATAACAAGACTGTTAAGCTACCAGATGTACTGCAATTAACACACAACACACGACTTTTTCACATGTCAATGCTAAACTCTGGCGGGATATACAACGGTAAGCAATACGAGGAGAAAATGCAGTGCCTGGGTGGCTTCATGGATCGATTCATCAATGTAGGAGATGACAGTTCCAGAACTGAAATGTATTTCTCGGATTCGGATAAGGAAGGAGCACAGAGATTACCGGGTGGCTAATTAATACCTTCAGTGGCTTCAGTATTCAAAAATCCAGTGAGAGTCAAGAAACACAGAAGAACACATTGTGCAATATTTACATCATGTTTACTTTTTATGAAGAACAGTATATAGGCAAATCACCATACAAAGCGATATGAAATGGAACTAGCATTTAAGGATGGCAGTATGGAAAGCAGATGGTCAACTTTGGTTTATTGGGAGAATTTTAGGAAAGTGCAGTTCATCTATAAAGGAGGCTGCATACAGACCACCAATGCAACCCATTCTTGAGTATAGCTAGAGGTTTTGGGATCCACACCATGAGGATTAAAGGAAAATATTGACGGAAGTGCACTGCTAGATTTTTTGTGGTAGGTTTGATCAACACACAAGTGTTACAGAGACACTTCAGGGATTCAAATGGGAATCCCTGAAAGGAAGATGATGTTCTTTTGGCCACACACTACTGATAATTTTTAGATTTCTAGCATTTGAAATTGACTGCAAAATGACTCTACAACCACCAAACGACAGAGATAAGAGAAACTGGGATTGTATTGAGGCATATAGATAGTTGCTTATCCCTCCTCCTACTTGTGAGTGGAACAGGAAAGGAAATCACTAATGGAACCCTCAGCTTTGCACCATATGGCTTGTGGAGTATGTATGTAGATGTAGAAAAGAACACAAATAGGTCACTGCCCATGACAGATACAGCACCAGAAACCAGTACAGGTGTTATGGTTCATGAGGTAGTAAAATTCCATTTTATTCATGTTAAAAACATATATTTAAATAGTTATGTTATCTATTTTACATTGATGAGCAGTTCTGAGTACATTTTTGCCCTGCAAGAGTACTGATCCCCTTTCAGTTATAAAATATTCTAAAATCATGAGTAGTAATCTGTACTTTTCATAATACTGATGTTATTCGATCTTGGATTTTCCACTGTTTGATTTTTGCCTAACAGCTTTTCTTCTATCCCTTACCCAGTGCTGCTTTCCTTTGTTACTATTATCTAACACATACTATACTCAATGTCCGTTCTTTTCTTTCTCTTCTCTCTTGTGTTTTACTTGTTGCCTTCCAAATCAATCACACCACATGCTCTTACTTACGCCCCCCCCCACCCCACCCCTCCCCTCCCTCCTACCCTCGATCTAACCTCTGGGCTGCACGTACTTGCTCTACCCTCTCTGCATCTCATCCTCGTATGCTCCCACAAGCAACTGTCTCCGAACCTACCTTGCTATTCCTCCCCCTCCCAGCCTCCTCCTTATCACCACCACATAGACTGCTTCTTCCATAATGAGCAGTTGCTAGCAGTTTGGCGTGAATATGTGTGTGTTTTTCAAGTTTACAGGCAGTCAACAGCGAGGTTATCAGCGCTCTTACACACATTAAAAGAAATGAATATGGATAAAATTTCTAAAATTGTTGTCACACAGCAAGGATGGAACTTACAAAACAACACTCATGCACTCACTCCCACTTCACTCGCCCTGAAGCATACAATCTGTCTATCTCACACACCTTTAGACAATGAAGAAAGGGTGAAAGGTGCTGCAATAGGAATTAAAGCATAAGTAAAATGACAGAGGAGCTAAAAGAAAGACACAGGGAAATTTGACAGTCTGACCACTTATAAAAAACATGGATTGAGCCATTCACCCCATTAATACAGCAAGAGCATCTCCCTAAAAACGTAGGAAACATGTTGGACAATTCATAAAACCTCAAAACTCTAACCACATCCATATGAAAGTCACTTAAAGTAGGGGGCAGACCATTCGGCAAATCTGCCGTTGCCCTCTGGTCTGGGGGGGAGGGGGGGGGGGGGACACTGTAAATTATAATGTGGCATACTGTATCTGTATGTCACAAGCACTGCACACTGGAGTATCCGCTCACTGGAGCAAGAAGCCATTCGTCCTAAGGCTGTGGCTTATGTGAAGACGAGTAAGGAGGACCACATCCTGTCTAGATGGTTGGAGGTCTACCATGTCCGTGTTATGGGCTTTACAAGACAGAGCATCTAATGTTTCTGAATTTTCTTGGGATTGGGTGGACGGTGCCTCTTGGTCGCAGTCTGACTGGGAATTTCAATCTATGACTGCTCGTCATTCGGCGAAGTTTGAACGTTTCCTTGGCTCAGTGTCTAATTCTAATTCTCGACGTTCTGTGATCAATCTCACGGAGAAAACGTTTGACGACGCAGCTTTGTCTGTGCTGGGGAAAGGTTTGAACTTCGCACCGATGCCTAAGAGTTTGTCAGTCGTTGATTTTATTAGTTCTATCGAACAGGCTGTTTATGAACTGCCTTCCGAGGCTGCGGAAGAGGTTAGGAGGGAAGCTTGTCGTGTGTTGACTGGGGCCCGTCCACCCAAGTGTAACATTACAGCAGCTGAGGCGGCTGCTCTACGTTCACTTAGAATGGACCCTGATATTGTTATTTTACCTGCGGACAAGGGTAATGCCACCGTTTTGTTGAACAAGCACGGTTACATTCAAAAGATGCAGTGTCTACTTTCTGATTCGGCATATCGCAAAATCGGTGCTGACCCTACTAAGTGTGTTGAGAGAAAGACAAATAACCTCCTGAAGAAAAGTTCTTTGCCACAGGAGACTATCAAGAGTCTTAATTCTTACTGTGCTGTACCCCCTAGATTATATGGCCTCCCTAAGGTCCATAAAGAGGCTGTCCCGTTGAGGCCTATTGTTTCTAATATTGGTGCTCCGACATATCGTGTAGCTGAACATCTTGCTAGTTTGTTGAGCTCACTAGTAGGTAGGTGTGAACACCACATTAAGAACTCTGCAGATATCTTACGTCGATTGCAGGGATTGCGTTTGAATGACTGATATTTTAATCAGTTTTGATGCGGTTTCTCTTTTCACTGGCGTTCCTCTCTCCGATTCGTTGCAGCTAATTGAGGTTAAGTTTGGTGTCTAGTTAACAAATTTGTTTCGACATGTGCTGACTTTCACTTACTTTTTATTCAATGGTCAATACTGTGAACAGATTGATGGAGTTGCAATGGGAAGCCCGTTGTCACCTATTGTGGCCAATTTGTTTATGGAGGACTTTGAGGAACGTGCATTGGAGTCAGCAACCTTGAGACCTGCGTGTTTTTTCAGATATGTAGACGATACTTTTGTTGTGTGGCCTCATGGTAGTGAGAATTTAAACCGGTTTTTGGAACATCTGAATTCAATCCACCCGAATACTCAGTTTATTATGGAGGTGGAAAAGAAAGGATGCCTTCCCTTCCTTGATGTGTTGGTCAAAAGGAAGACTGATGGTACGTTGGGACATTCTGTTTATAGGAAGCCCACCCACACTGACTTGTATCTGCGAGCCGATAGTTGTCAAGGTTGCTACATAGCAGGTTGGGCCAATGTGTTCGGCAGCGATCGAGCGCTTCCGTGTGACGTCACTGTCGAGAAGCGTCAGCAGCGCGAGACGTTCGCATACGGCACTATTGTGCTTAAACTAACATTAATTTACGAAAAGCAAAGGGCAATATAATGAATTATGGATTTGATCGAAGCTTACCAATACAGGGACTGAATGTTAATACCTGCTACGACTGTGAAACTCTTATATTGTCTCTCTGGTAATGACAAAAGTAAAACTACAGATTTGTGGCTCCCCCTCAATTTATATTCTATTACTCAATATTTTTTGTTAGATAACAACAATCTGGTATGCTTCAGTCCCTTTTTATATATTTTACAATTTTTAATAGTACTCGAAACGCAACAATTACAAGAGCTTTCAGTTTACTAAACACATTTTGTGCATCACAGTCGGCAATAGTGTGTACCATCTTTTTCATGCAGGTATTAAGTAGCAACTGTATGTCTAGTTAGCTGAGACATTACTACACATAATGAACTCACATTCAAAAATTTTAAGAAGAATTTAAACACCTTAATCAGATCTGGAGGGGACTGCAGAAGCTCTCTGCTGCTGCTGTTTGGCCCTCTGGGCATTTTTAATGTTAATACTATCACTTCTTCTACAGAGCTGAACCCACCGAGCACATGTTTCAGGATCTTTCGGAAACTTATGATAGGAAATACTACTCCCTTTAGTTTTCTGATTATAGTTTTCACACACAGCCACAGCACAATTCGGCATTGTTAAAGTGTCGCAGAAAGAATAAACTCAATTCAACACGATAACAAACAGCAACAACACAAAACTTACTTGCTTCAACACATAAGAAAGCGCGCGCGAACTGAGCGGAGTTTCTCAACGCTGACGTCATGCGCAGCACGGCGAAAAATCTCTGTTCTGCGCACGCATTATGGGCCCCCCCTGGATAGTTGTCACCATCCAGCTCAGCGTGAAGGAGTACTTCACACCTTGGTTCACAGGGCCCACGTTATCTCAGACCCTGAAAGTTTGGCAGCTGAGCTAGCACATCTCAAAGTCACCTTTCGTCAGAATGGTTATAGTGAGAGGCAGATCAAACGTGCATTGTGCCATCAGCCTTCAGTGCAACGGGTGAGTGACGATAACAACGAAGTGGCACTTAATTCTACGGCCTTTTTGCCTTACGCAGGAAGCATTTCCAACAGGATTGGTCGTATTTTGTGGAAATATGATGTGAAATGTGTTTTTCGACCACCTTCTAAGATTAAGGCCCTGTTGGCGTTCGTAAAAGATGATCTTGGTTTGCGTAAGGCTGGGGTCTATCATATTCCTTGCAGTTGTGGCATGTCATATATTGGTCAGACAATCAGGCAGGACCGTGCAAGACCGGTGTATTGAACATAAGCGTCACACGCGCTTACAACAGCCGAGCAAATCCGCTATTGCAGAACATTGCCTTGACACCGGTCATCCTATGGAATACAACAACACGGAGATTCTGGCTTGCACGTCAAGCTATTGGGATAGCGTTATTAAGGAAGCTGTTGAAATCAGACTATCAAGCAACCTTATTAACAGAGATGGTGGATTTTGTTTAAATGCTGCTTGGAATCCGGCTGTCTCTCATCAAAAAACAGAGGGACAGAATTAGTGCTACCTCACCTGTTGATTAATAGTAGCCATCGATATTTCTGATGTGGGTTATCTTTGGTTGTGTTGACACTTGGTCTGTGTGTGGTGTCTTCCTCGTTTCTCCTCTATGAACCGAGGTATTAAATTTGCTGGTACATTTTTCCTTCCTTGCATTTGTGCCTTGAGAATGGCAGGGTGTGCTCCTGTCGAAATATCGGTGGTGTTCGACGACGTCACCTGGCAGCAAACTCGTAAGTTATTTGAACATTCGATTCGCCGGGAAAAGTTAAGGTCTCACAGAGCTTATTGTCTGTCACTTCCAACCATTCAACCTCCTATTAACACTCGGCTCTGTATCTCAGCAGTGAGGGGATAACATGCAGTGGAGTGCCACACTGAACTAACTGAGGACTGCAACACGTCTCGTTGGCTGCTACATCCACCCTTTCTTTCCCCGAAATATTCATGTGTTCTAGAAATGCACCTCCTTCCCCAGTCTTTGTCCAATATGCAATACAACATGTTGCATGACACAACACTTATCAGTGGGACATTAGTGATCCCACTGGAATGATACACAGTGCGACACACTCTACGACAATTAGCAAGATAGCATGAATCATGTTTCTGTTTCTGTTGCAGTCATTAGCTCTTCTGAAGAGGAAGTTATTGTGGCTTATCATTAGTTAATGTTCACAAAACTGAAGAAAAGGGAACACAGGATGCAACTACACAATACTATAAATATCCAACATAATTCAACTGTGGTTTCCTGTAAGCTCGCCCAACACAAATAAAAATTACACGAATTCTATAGAATACTCAGGGCAGTTTGCACTTTTTGAAGCAACTAGAATTCACTGCTCTGACAAAGCAAGATACAATTTTTTTGACTTGCTACTTCTCCTCCTGAGAGGCTGCTGATTAAAATAAAGTAAGTCAGTGCAAGTGTTTGAGAGACATTAAAAATGCTAATATGAAAACTTTGTTTTCAGTAAGATAACCTATATGGTACTTTATTCAATGTGGTACATATTATAATGGTTACAAGTTAATAACGCTAGGACAGTTTTTCTGCAACTGTAGAATATTGCAAAGTAGTATATGACTCAACTTGAGGAGTATTCAAAATAAACGTTGCTGGATTTGAATTGAGGCCAATCGCCATCAAGTGTAGCAGTGGGTGGTGAACTATCTTTAGGAGTAGACAATGTGTTTGAAAAAATGGAATAAACCCATGATAAGAAAAATCCCAATGACTTCTCACTTTCACCCAGTTGCTTATTCAGAAGTAATAGGTATTTAGCTTTCAGATCTCATTTATGCTAGTTGTGAGCTTTCAAGACATCAGGGAGCGTAGACTGAAAAATCATATGGTCAGCATCATCAACTATTAGGTCCTGGTGTCTTTTGATTAAGTTTCTCATTTCTCATTTAGGCTTGTATTGGCAGCATACAGAAAAGAAAAACATGAGGCAGCTCCACACACTGCACAGCAGGCCAAATCAGCTGGCAACAGCCTCATATATGGAGGATAGCTGCCAACCTCATTGCAGACAATCTTCAAAAGAGCTCACGCATTTTCTTGAGAATGGAAAGAAGTATAGCTTTCCTTCCACCATTTGAAAACAGTCTCAATACGTCGATTGTATTTCGTGCCCAGCAATGCATGACCTATAATACACCAAATATAAACTGCTTGGTGATTACATTCTACACTACAAACTTTTCAAAATATGCCTGATGCCTGGTGGGTCATTTCTTTGCAAAGTAGCACAAACATTTTTAAAGGCTCATCTGATGACTCAAATTTGTATCCTATTACACAGTTGCATGGAGCAACCTGCATTCCTTGTTGTGTCGGGCAATATGATAGAGATACATGTTGGTGTCATATTGGTGTTGTCCCAGTGTGTGCACCAGTTATGCCGCTTCAACTACTATGCTATGCGCTCCAACAATGGAAGTTCCATCATGTATTGAATTATGAGTTGCATCATGTATTGCATACTGTATCACCTCAGTGAGAACCACACCTAAAAAAATAATTCTTAAAACAAACACATTTTCCACACTGCGATAAGCCCTGCTATGTCTATAATAGTACATTCGTTTTAGTGAATCTTCTTTCAGATCCACAGAGAAACGTTCCACTATATTCTGGGATAATAGAAAACCTTCATCAACCAATAGAACATACAGAATTCACTGTTCTTTGCATGAAAGTTATTTTGAATGAGGTAATCACAGATCTTTGTTGAAAAATTTTCTGTTGAACACAGTATTTTTAAAAGTTCACAACTGAAATATTCCCCTGGAATCCCACACTGTAATAGGTAAACGAATAACTATCACCTCCTATGGCCATTAAAGTAATGCTTTTATATCAATATGAATTAAAATAAGAGGTTCCACTGTGCTACCTGCGGCATGAAAAGTTATGAAAAGTTGTGAAAAGTCATTTTGTAATTAACCCCCCCCCCCCCCCCCCAAAGTGAATGTGTACCTATATAAAATTTGGAAACAATATTTTTATGAAATAAAATACAAATTATTTAATGTAATCTACCACATTTTCACAAAATCGCTAAGCACTTCCCTTCTGCGCTTTGCAATTCCAGCAATAATCAATGAAATGCTTTGTTTTGAGATGAGAAATGAATAGCTCAACCTGGCATATGAATTGCCAGTTTCCCAGCAACAATGTGTCAACAGTATCTCACCTAGAGATAGGTTTTCAGTTTTCCAATCAAAGAATCAAAATATTACTATGATATTGTTGTGAAATTTGCAAACAAAACACTGCTGGTACTTAGTATACCTCGTGGCGAAGTACCTCGGTTATTTAGATACTTTATCAAAGTTATCCTTGTGTTTTCTTTTTCTGTTGCCTTCTGATCGCAATAAATGTAGCACATCCCACCAGCAAAGAAGGGGGATCCATGGCAGATGGCTTGAGCAATTAGGCAACACATGGATATGAGAACATGCATGCATATGTGGGTTCCTTCCACTATTTTTTGGGTATGCACTTACCATTCTCCAAAAATTTATTTTGGTGTTTGCGTACATTTTCTGACATTAGACACCATATCTTTCACTACTTTCTGAAGATGGAAATATTTGTAACAGGTGGTTACAATTAATTACAATTACTCACAGAGGTCCTGTGTGGGCTGTAACTATCAAATGACAGCAAAGCTTCGTAGGTATTCTAATGCATAAATGTAAAACTAATTTACACTGCGAAAAAATTAGCTCCAATCCTGGCCACCATTTGCAAATTTGGCATTGGGAATGCAAGAAATATATATAGAAATGTTTCCATGTGTAAAGGATTAGGAACGGGACGTGGTCAGGAAAGGTCAAACAAGTGAAAAAGGCTTATGTTTATTTTATTATTAGCTGCTGCTTACACAATTTGTTAAATATGAGCACCAGAGACATTGACAAGATGCTGCATCTGTAAAACAACACGATCAACAGTTCCTCGTAGCAGTTCCAGTGGAATCTGAGCAACATGTTCCTGTATACGGATCTTCACATGAGGCAGAATGTGTCCCTGGTAAACACATTCATTCAGATATTCTCAAAGCCAAAAGTCACACAGATTCAGATCAGGTGACCTTTAAGGCTGTGCTTCTGGAACACCTCTGGAGGTAACATGTTTGTGGGAGGTTTCATTAAGCATATCTTTCTCTGGGTAAGCAAAATGAGGTGTTGTCCCATCTTGCATAAAGACAGTGTTTTCCATACAGTTCAGATCTTCCAAAGCAGGAATCACAACATGCTGTACAAGGACATCTTGATAACGTGCAGACATCACAGTGCACCCGACAGGATCTCTGAGTGTATTTTCTTCAACAGAGAAGAACAGACTGAGAATAAAGGTGCTTGTGAATTGGCACTACATTGCCACATATGGCAAGTGCAAAGGCTCTTCAAGCATAGCACACAGTTTAACGGTACCTTAAATTCAGCAGGTCTGTGTATTCACCGCAACATGTAGCGTAAAATGTACCTTGTCACTCCACAGAATATTGTCTGGCTACGTCACCAACTTTGATCTGTGCCAGCACCTGAAGAGCAAATTCAGAATGGTGCTGTGGATCATGAGGTTTCAGTTGCTGCATCGTTGGGAGTTCTTGTATGTGTACCAGTGTAAAATAGACCATCTTTCATGTGACGTCACCTGTGCTGGGCTGCTGTTCAAATTGCTCGCCAATATTTTATGAAGTTTTAGACTTCGAACACTTAATTTTAAAGTTTATTTATGTTAATATTTGCAGTAAAAGCAACTTATTAGTGGATTTTCATTCATCTCAGTCTTTCTTTTAGTGTTACTGATTCGAGTGGTCTGTTATTTGTGTGCTTATGTCAATCATCGAAGTCTCGGGCCACAGCAGTGTATTTACATTTCGCAGCATGTGGGTGCAGCTGTAGCTAAGTACTGCCAAACTTGTATTAGCACTGTATTCGAATATCACATTTAATAGTTTTTAATAATTCATCCAAATATTAGCAGTCTGTTTACATTTTGCGGCATGCAGTTGCAGTTGTAAGGGTTCTTAAGTTCTGACAAAGTTGTTTGTGTGCTGTTATTCAGTTATTAAATTTAGTAGTTTTCAACAGTGTCTCGTGTTGTTTCTGGCGAACTAACGGTTTAATAAACTTTCGGCAACTTTCGCCCACTGTGGTTCTTACAGTTGTTTGTGTGCTGAAGTTGTTTATTAAATTTCATACGGTAGTTTTCAACTGAGTTTCTTATTGTTTGTAGTAATAAAAACAATCAATTATTGATAAAATTATTTAATTGGATAGAAAAAGATCTATTCACCACATGGCAGCAGAACACACGCATGAAAGACTGTTGTGATTGGCAAGCTCTCAGGCAGAAAGGTTGAAGGGGAAGGAAGAAGGTGAAGAAAAGGGACTGGAGAGGTCTAGGAAAAGGGGTAGATTCTGGGAAAGTCACCCAGAACCGCAGGTCATGGGAGACTTACAGTACAGGATGAGAAGGAAAGACTGATTATTGTGGACTGCCTCGGATGAGATTTGAAAACCTGAGAGCTCACGTTGTAATTGATTTTAGGTAATACAGACATTTAGTTTTTTCCGAACTGTTAAAATTTTCCCCACGAGTGAGCAGTGTGGGCTTTGTCACAGGTTTGTGAGTAGTGAGTTACGGTGTGAGATTTGTTCAAAGTATTTTCATTGGGGGGATTGCAGTGGGGAAGCCAGTGGGCATTCTAGTGAGATCCTCTCCTGGAAATGCAGAATCTATAGCACAAGGAGCAGGAGCATAAGATCTGTGCCCTTCGGGTGCAGTTACAAGACACAAAGGAGGAATTAGATAGGTTGAAGAGGGTGAAGGACACCGGGGAGAATGGGAATTGACAGTTGGTAAGAAGGCAACTAGGAGGAAAATATATTCAGACAGTTGTACTTTGCGTATAACCAATAGGTTTGACCAACTGTCAGGGCTGAGTGGAGAGGAGTCTCTTGTAGGTGTAGGAAACATGCAGCAGTCTTCAGCAGTTAGGGAGCCTAAGTCAGTTGCAAACTGTAACAGAAAGAAGGTTCTCCTGCTACGTAGTTCACATGGCAGAGGTGTAGGACAGCAGTTGCAGAAAGTGTTGGGGACTGAGTACCAGATCACCAGCATTTTGAAGCGTAGTGCAGGGTTGGCTCAGGTGACTGCTAACATTGGGAGTTATGCAGGAATTTTACAAAAGAGGATCAGGTAGAGATTGTAGATGGAGCAAGAAAGAGTCTTGATAGGGAAGGGGAATATGATGTAGGTGGTGACCTGGTAAAGAGAGCTACTCAATCTGGTGGCACTAATGTGCACTTGGTGCAAATGTTTCAGCATCATGATCGGCCTCATCTTAATGCTGCTGTTAAGGCGTGTTAACATGGGGCTGGAGAGGGCACTGATGGCGGAGGACATGGCTCACACTGCAGTGGTGCCAGTTGAGTCTATCAATAGATCATGTTTCACTAGGGCTTGGTCTGCACCTCAATAGGCAGGGGAAGGGGAGGCTGGCAAAACTTATAGGTGCCAGAGTAATGGGTGGTGGTGGTGGTGGTGGTGGTGGTGGTGGTGGTGGTAGGATTACTCACAGAATAATTCCTGTAGTAGTTGGTGTTAGAGCTGCACCTTTCTTTAGATTGAAGTCAGCTAATATGTATCCTTGCTTAAAGAAAGTCCCTCTAAAAAGGAATCACCTTCAGATGATGTCAGGTATCAAAAGTAGAGAAGGAATTAGCATATTTCATCAAAATATAAGAGGTACTAGAGATAAAGTTAGTGAACTGCTTACAGATGTTGGCTCCGACATTACTGGTATACTGGAGCAACATTTAAATAATTTGACAATTCAGAGGCTTCCTTTAGTAAGATACAGATTAGCTGGCTGTTTTTACAAGGAGTTCTTTGTGGAATGGGGAATGGCCATGAACGTATTCCATTTGAATCCGTAGACACATCACGGCACTGCACTGAACAAGTATTTAAATGTTGTGCAGGGGCAGTTGAATTCAATGAAACTAAACTGCTAATTGTTGTTGTTTATAGGTCCCGTAACTCTGACTTCACAGCATTTCTGCTCAAGCTAGAGAGGGTTCTTGGTCCACTTTATAGGAAGTACCAAAAATTAGTTATATGTGGTGACTTCACTATTAATTTTGTATGTGATTGTGCAAGAAAAAGGGTGTTGGAATATTGCCTAAACTCATATGAAATGATGCATACTGTGTTTTTTCCAACAAGGGTGCAAGGGAACAGTAGCACAGCCACAGACAATATTTTTATTCATTCTTCATTACTAGATGGGCATTCTGTTAGTAAAAGGGTAAACGGCCTTGCAGATCATGGTGCACAAATTTTAACACTAAAAGGTTTTTGTACTAAAACAAATGTTATATATAATTACTTACTATGTACAAAAGTTAACCCAATGGCAATAGAGAGTTTTTTAAATCTCATTAAGGAACAAGAGTGGCAGGACGTTTATAGTCCCGATAATATAGATGATAACTGTAATGCTTTCTGTAACACATTCCACATGCTTTTTGAAAGTGCTCATTAGAATGTACTGGACAGGGTACTAGCAGTAAAAGGCAGCCTGGGTGGATGACTAGTGGGATATAGCTTATACACGGGATAAAATTAAAACCATATGGCCAGTTGAGAAGGAAGTACCTGATCAGTAGCAGAATGTCAACGATATAAAGTTAGTTCATAGTAATAATATTTCTGTTACAGATAAGTCAGATATACGTACAGCATTTAACAATCATTTTGTGAGCACTGCTGGTGAACTAAATAAAAGCTTGGTTTCTACAGGGAGTCATGTGACTCCCTTGGAAAATGCCTTTCTGAGACTGATGTCTGAAATACTCCTCTCTGATACTGACAAAGGTGAGATTGAGGCAATAATTAAATCAATGAAGACTAAGGACTCTCGTGAATATGATGGGGTGCCTAGCAGAATATTAAAGTACTGTGCTCCACATGTTAGGCCTGTCCTTAGTCAAATTTGTAATTTTTCCTTTAAGAATGGTCAGTGTCCTGAACAAATGAAGTACTGAGTAAAACCTTTATACCTATGTTTTGTCACCTGTTAACCTTCTTTAGCAGTTCTGGATTGTTGTTGTTTTTGGTTGAAATTCAACAATTTCGGAACAAACTTTCCTGTTACAAGTTTCATACCCAAAATATTACTCCCTTTAACAGAAAGATTCAGGACAGTTTTTTCATTACCTGGTATGTATGCATCCTTGAAATAATGTTGGCCATGTTTCCGTGCAAACTCACTAGGTGGCTGGGCAGTGGTTAGCAACACACTGCTTTGGTTCCTGGTGCATTAGTTGTGGTGACACAAGGGATGCTGAGCAACTAGTGAACATTACGTTCTGTGTTAAGCTCGGAGAAATCCTTTGTGAAACACGGACAATAATTAAGCAAGCATATGCAGGCAAGGCACTTTCAGGAAGTCATGTTTTCAAATGGCACAAAAGGTTTCGTGAAGGCAAGAAATTCAGTGCAATAAGATCCCAGAGCTGGTCACCCGTCTACAGCACATACCGATACAAATGAGGAGCGTGTAAGGGAGTTACTGCAAGAAAACCGTCATATAACTGTGCATGTGATATCGGAAGAACTTAATTTGAATTGTGATGTGTGTCACGAGATTTTACGCGAAGATTAAGGGAAATGGAAACTTAATTCAAAATTTGTCCCTCACACACTAACAGATGAATTGGAAGAGGAAATATGAAGAATTTCTACTGAACTATTGCACAGAGCCAGACGTGATCCCACATTTCTGTCAAAGATTATTGCTGGGGACAAAAGTTGTCACTACCAGTATGACTCTCACACAATGCATCAAAGTGCTGAATGGCACAGTCCTGGATCATCAGCCTTGGAAAGTCAAACAATAACCTTTGAGAACAAAGACAATGTTGATTTCATTCTTTGATTGTAAAGATTTAGTTCACCAAGAGTATTTCCTTCAGTTCAAACAGTGAACCAAACTCTTTCCATCAAAGTCTTGGAACGTTTGCGACAAGAAATTCGATGGCACCTCCCTGATTTGAGCATTCTCAGGACTGGTTCTTACTGCCTTATCTGTTACCAAGAATCTGGCCAGACATTCTATTGCCATTCCATATCCACCATACTATTCACTCAACCTCTCACCTTGTGAGTTCTTTTCCTTGTTTCCATGAGTGAAAATGTGACTGATAGGAAGGCTTCGTCAGGGTATTGCAGACATCCAATGGGCTGTGACAAATGAGCTTACAAACATCACAGCTGAAAATTTCCCTGCTTGCTTCCAAGACCTCTAGAGACATTGGCAGTTGTGTATAGACAGCCAAAGGGACTACTTCGATACGAGCTACGATAATTACTTGCCAAGTGCAATTTTCTGTTTCTAATGAAAAGGTGTCCTGGAACTTTTCTGACAAAGGGAGGAAAAAAAAAATTGCTTGGAATGAGCCAAAGGAATTGCCGACATCATTAGCAGCCCCTCTGACATTGATCCACCATTTTCTTTTCTTATTCCACATTGTCATCAGTAATTGATCACATTGTTGTCAGTAATTGATGTGCTAGGGCAGCCGGGACAATCCTCATCTTCAACGTCTTCTCGACACTCTTTGAAATGTTTATACCACTCGTAAATTCTTGTCTTACTCATAGCAGATTCACCAAAAGCCACAGTCAAAATGTCGAATGCGGTGCTACGCTTTATTCCATTCTCTTTTTTGAAAGTAAAAATTTGCCAAATGCTCTAAACCATGTATAGCCTTTTTGACTGTCAACAATGAACTAAATATTAAAAACAGCTGAAAATGCAAACATACATCGTCAGGACCATATGTACCAAAAAGATAAAAAACATATTTGAAAATCAGATGTATAAAGTTCACGAAAAAAAAAAAATATCCTGTTACTTTTTGATCACATCTTGTATTTCTATTATTTTGTCGTACGTGAAATCTTCATTAAAAATTATTAAAAACTTCATTTTTTCCATCCATTATTTACTGCACAATCTTAACACAGTTCTATAAACGTTTTTGGTCTTGCCTTCTTTTGCAAAGACAAAGATTTTGTCGGTTGGATACAAATGGGCAAGCTACAAAAAGTTGTCCATGAGAAAAACACAGATCTTCTAAAGGCAAAGCGGGAACTTCAAATGTTTTATTTATGGTCATTCCAAAAGCAATTTTTTGTGGTGACTTGCAATATTTTCTTTTAAAAAAAAAGGAAAAGCCATTAGTACAAATGGCATCTGGAGACTCCAAACACTTTCTTCTTTCTCCTTTAGCTGTGCCGCTAATTACAATTGCCCTAACAGTGTTTTGGCCTAAATTGTAATTTGTAAGCATGTACTGTTATATAATTTAGATGCCTCAAGATTCTGCATTATGAAGACCAGAAAAGCAACATTTAATTTGTATTTCAGTGGAGTGAAAATGTTATAAAGTGCAACGACATCAGCTGGTCTCAGTGTGTGCCTGTTTGGCTAAGCACAGCTCACACTGTGCCCCCTGCCAAACTGCCGAAACATACGACAACAAAGTACCCACACAGCCTCTCAATCGCGGGGTGCTTGCTGAGGGTCATGGACAGGAATTAGCATCCGTGCACTGTGCTACTGAAGTAGATATACATTATACAATAAATGTAATAATTTTTTAGATGGTTTATGTTACTTTCTAAAGAAACCTATGTTTTTTGTCACAGTTGACACTATCTCCATACCAAAATTTATCAAAAACATTTCAGCAGGTTAGTCGTGAAAATGTAATAGACAAGACTTACCTTAATAGTTAAAATATTAGTATGAATATGAAGCAACTTTCAACTTGCACACATTTCATCAGAAGACACCTGATTCAGTTAGTAGCCAAAGACAGGTTTTTAAACTGAATGTTGGGTGTTAACATAGAGCTTTCACAGTAGAATTACAGGAAGACAGAATGTCTGACCAGTACTTATGCCCAGGCAGTAAAATTCCCACTATTACCAAGAAAATCACTTGTTGTTGTTGTTGTTGTGGTCTTCAGTCCTGAGACTGGTTTCATGCAGCTCTCCATGCTACTCTATCATGTGCAAGCTTCTTCATCTCCCAGTACCTACTGCAACCTACATCCTTCTGAATCTGCTTAGTGTATTCATCTCTTGGTCTCCCTCTATGATTTTTACCCTCCACGCTGCCCTCCAATGCTAAATTTGTGATCCCTTGATGCCTCAAAACATGTCCTACCAACCGATCCCTTCTTCTAGTCAAGTCGTGTCACAAACTTCTCTTCTCCCCAATCCTATTCAGTACCTCCTCATTAGTTACGTGATCTACCCACCTTATCTTCAGCATTCTTCTGTAGCACCACATTTCGAAAGCTTCTATTCTCTTCTTGTCCAAACTAGTTATCATCCATGTTTCACTTCCATACATGGCTACACCCCATACAAATACTTTCAGAAATGACTTCCTGACACTTAAATCTATACTCGATGTTAACAAATTTCTCTTCTTCAGAAACGATTTCCTTGCCATTGCCAGTCTACATTTTATATCCTCTCTACTTCGACCATCATCAGTTATTTTACTCCCTAAATAGCAAAACTCCTTTACTACTTTAAGTGTCTCATTTCCTAATCTAATTCCCTCAGCATCACCAGATTTAATTTGACTACATTCCATTATCCTCGTTTTGCTTTTGTTGATGTTCATCTTATATCCTCCTTTCAAGACACTGTCCACTCCGTTCAACTGCTCTTCCAAGCCCTTTGCTGTCTCTGATAGAATTACAATGTCATCGGCAAACCTCAAAGCTTTTACTTCTTCTCCATGAATTTTAATACCTAATCCGAATTTTTCTTTTGTTTCCTTTACTGCTTGCTCAATATACAGATTGAATAACTTCGGGGAGAGGCTACAACCCCGTCTCACTCCTTTCCCAACCCCTGCTTCTCTTTCATGTCCCTCTACTCTTATAACTGCCATCTGGTTTCTGTACAAATTGTAAATAGCCTTCCGCTCCCTGTATTTTACCCCTGCCACCTTCAGAATTTGAAAGAGAGTATTCCAGTTAACATTGTCAAAAGCTTTCTCTAAGTCTACAAATGCTAGAAACGTAGGTTTGCCTTTTCTTAATCTTTCTTCTAAGATAAGTTGTAAGGTTAGTATTGCCTCACGTGTTCCGACATTTCTACGGAATCCAAACTGATCTTCCCCGAGGTCCGCTTCTACCAGTTTTTCCATTCGTCTGTAAAGAATTTGCGTTAGTATTTTGCAACTGTGACGTATTAAACTGATAGTTCGGTAATTTTCACATCTGTCACCACCTGCTTTCTTTGGGATTGGAATTATTATATTCTTCTTGAAGTCTGAGGGTATTTCGCCTGTCTCATACATCTTGCTCACCAGATGGTGGAGTTTTGTCATGACTGGCTCTCCCAAGGCCATCAGTAGTTCTAATGGAATGTTGTCTACTCCCGGGGCCTTGTTTCGACTCAGGTCTTTCAGTGCTCTGTCAAACTCTTCACGCAGTATCTTATCTCCCATTTCGTCTTCATCCACATCCTCTTCCATTTCCATAATATCGTCCTCAAGTACATCGCCCTTGTATAAACCCTCTATATACTCCTTCCACCTTTCTGCCTTCCCTTCTTTGCTTAGAACTGGGTTGCCATCTGAGCTCTTGATATTCATACAAGTGGTTCTCTTCTCTCCAAAGGTCTCTTTAATTTTCCTGTAGGCAGTATCTATCTTACCCCTAGTGATATACGCCTCTACATCCTTACATTTGTCCTCAAGCCATCCCTGCTTAGCCATTTTGCACTTCCTGTCGATCTCATTTTTGAGACGTTTGTATTCCTTTTTGCCTGCTTCATTTACTGCATTTTTATATTTTCTCCTTTCATCAATTAAATTCAATATTTCTTCTGTTACCCAAGGATTTCTATTAGCCCTCGTCTTTTTACCTACTTGATCATCTGCTGCCTTCACTACTTCATCCCTCAGAGCTACCCATTCTTCTTCTACTGTATTTCCTTCCCCCATTCCTGTCAATTGTTCCCTTATGCTCTCCCTGAAACTCTCTACAACTTCTGGTTCTTTCAGTTTATCCAGGTCCCATCTCCTTAAATTCTCACCTTTTTGCAGTTTCTTCAGTTTCAATCTGCAGTTCATAACCAATAGATTGTGGTCAGAATCCACATCTGCCCCTGGAAATGTCTTACAATTTAAAACCTGGTTCCTAAATCTCTGTCTTACCATTATATAATCTATCTGATACCTTTTAGTATCTCCAGGATTCTTCCAGGTATACAACCTTGTTTTTTGATTCTTGAACCAAGTGTTAGCTATGATTAAGTTATGCTCTGTGCAAAATTCTACAAGGCGGCTTCCTCTTTCATTTCTTCCCCCCAATCCATATTCACCTACTATGTTTCCTTCTTTCCCTTTTCCTACTGACGAATTCCAGTCACCCATGACTATTAAATTTTCGTCTCCCTTCACTACCCGAATAATTTCTCTTATCTCGTCATACATTTCATAAATTTCTTCATCATCTGCAGAGCTAGTTGGCATATAAACTTGTACTACTGTAGTAGGCATGGGCTTTGTGTCTATCTTGGCCACAATAATGCGTTCACTATGCTGTTTGTAGTAGCTAACCCGCACTCCTATTTTTTTATTCATTATTAAACCTACTCCTGCATTACCCCTATTTGATTTTGTATTTATAACCCTGTAATCACCTGACCAAAAGTCTTGTTCCTCCTGCCACCGAACTTCACTAATTCCCACTATACCTAACTTTAACCTATCCATTTCCCTTTTTAGATTTTCTAATCTACCTGCCCGATTAAGGGATCTGACATTCCACGCTCCAATCCGTAGAGCGCCAGTTTTCTTTCTCCTGATAACGACGTCCTCTTGAGTAGTCCCCGCCCGTAGATCCGAATGGGGGACTATTTTACCTCCGGAATATTTTACCCAAGAGGACGCCATCATCATTTAATCATACAGTAAAGCTGCATGTCCTCGGGAAAAATTACGGCTGCAGTTTCCCCTTGCTTTCAGCTGTTCGCAGTACCAGCACAGCAAGGCCGTTTTGGTTAATGTTACAAGGCCAGATCAGTCAATCATCCAGACTGTTGCCCCTGCAACTACTGAAAAGGCTGCTGCCCCTCTTCAGGAACCACATGTTTGTCTGGCCTCTCAACAGATACCCCTCCGTTGTGGTTGCACCTACGGTACGGCCATCTGTATCGCTGAGGCACGCAAGCCTCCCCACCAACTTGAAAGTGAAAAATACCATTCTTAGCTTCCAGGACACTTATATACCTTCCTCGAGGAAGGAAAAAAGGTCTAGTTTTGGAACACTGGAGAGGAATGGCAGGTCACTCAGGCCCATCTGTTAATCAGGCCATCATTCTGTTTCCTTGTAAGTTAACCGTATTCTCAACTAAATCTTCCAGTGCTGCATACTCAACTGAATGTGTTATTCTTAGGTACGACAAAATTCTTCTAAAAAGCAACAGAAACATCACTAGAAAGGATTAACTTAAAAAAACATTGGTGAAATTAAATTTTAGACAGGATTAAGCAAGTGTTCCACTGCTCACCTTCAATTTCATTATTATACAGATAATCTGCATGCTACAATGAATTTGAACTTAGCGTATCAATACATCATCAATCAACATTGAATGTTTTTGTTGCTGCAGATGTCAATAACTGCTTGTTCTTTGAAAAATAAATTTGGTCCTGTAATTGTTGAGGCAGCAGTATGAGATAAACACCAGCTGCTACATAAAACTGAGGAAGTAGTACTCATTTTTCTCAAAGTAGTGGCTTTCTTGGTGATTTTACTTTAATCTGTTTCAACCAAATAGTAACCAGCAGTGATAGTTAATTGTTATTGCAGCATACAAATTTAGTTTCTAATAGTTGCTTCTCACACTTAATTTGTACCTTAACTCTTCCAACATCCTTGAAAGTTCTACTTAATAATGTGATCTGCAGAACATTCTGAGTGAGTAAATTAAATGATTAATTAATTAATTAATACAATCCTTTCACAATATAACACAACTCTTATGTAAAATAAATCTAAAAAAAAAAACTAACCTTGTCTGGCAAAAATTTGCTTATCATGGCCATTACATTTTGGTTGTCTGATTGTTCTCCAAATAATGACATCAATTTGTCTTCATAGACTAAACATGCACAAAGTCTGCACATCTTATAACAACCTCGTCTCTCTAATGATTCATTCATCCTGGCTCGTACTTCAGGCGGGGAGTCACCATAATTTTCATTTGTTGATTGTTCATTTCCACCAATAAAAGACAAATCACTTTTTTCTCGAAGAAAGCTATCTGCAGAACTCTCCTCAGGCAGGTGTGCATGTCTACTCTCTTTATTACTTGAAGTAATGCCATCAACAGCTGTAACAAAACATAATGTATGTTTACCTACACAAATACATTTGTAATGTTTGTCCTGTATGTAGCTGTGCCTGTACAAACAACATCAGTTTATTTGTACTTGCCACAATGATAGAAATACTAATAAAATATTGTTTTCTCATTTTATAAGCAGCTTTTTTTGAAGATTAAAATAATAATTATAATTATAATATACTGGCATCATTATGCAGCTGACTTTATTTGTTTTCCAGATGAAACACTGCCACACAACGTGAAACACTGCCACACAACAACTCCACAACATAGACATAGTCCAGCAAAGATGGATTTCACCATAAAAAACAAAAAAATCTTAAATTTCTTCCGTCTCGCAATACACAGACACAACAACCAACATTAATTTCCCACATACCGGAAAACACACTACCACCAAAATCACACAAAACCTCATATCATCCTATATCAAATAAACAGGTTTCTGATACATGCTACCCAAGCTGAATAAAATTCCAGTCAATGAAGGCAACCAAAAAATGACCTCCAGGCAATGAAACAAATAGCTGTTAAAAGTGGATATGAATGAAATGTGATACACAAACTGAACATGCAACACATGAAAACAATAATTCAAACAGGGGGGGGGGGGGGGGGGCATGTGGGGGGGGGGGTCAAGTGCCCCCGCCCCCCCCCTCCCCGAGAAGCACACACACCTGTACAAGAAACACCCACAACAACAAATCAATTGCACACAATTGTCTGTAACAACGAAGTGGCTCACAGGGTTGGTAACATTAAAAAACAAGGGCTGCAAATAGCCCACAGAACAGATACCTAAATACAAAAGAAACAGAGAACAACCACCACTAACACAGAAAAACTTAATATGTCTGACACCGATCAGCTCATATGTCAAGACTGCAACTCAATTTGTATCAGAGAGATATATAAATTTCAATATTAGATATATAGAACACAGAAGATCACTTAAGTGTAACAGCCACCATTCTACATCAGAGAGCCTTATGAATATGAAACACAGGCCAAGGGACATAAACACTGACTCAGAAATTCTTAAGTGCAGCAACAGCCCTCCACAGAAACTTATAGCAAAAGAAAATTGTCACATACAAAAACCCGACAGAAAAACACACACACACACACACACACACACACACACACACACACACACACACACACCCTCAGTATATTTGCAACAGATTTACTGGACACTTTCTTGCAACTACCACTATTTAAAGCTTTGCAAAAAGATAAGACGGTCAAAAGGTGCTTTGGACTGTACATATATTATCCCATGCAATTTGTAATGACATGTGCACCTGCGATTTTCAACTTTATCTGGAACAGATGATCCAAAATATTCCACAGTTGCTAAGTCACTTGGACAGCATTGTAATCCGAGATTAAATACACTATGGTTAAAAAATCAACACATGTTTAAAGCTGGTTATGTGGGATATTTGGACCCACTCAACAAGGAAGTGTGGGGAGGGGGGGGGGGGGGTGCGGGAGGGGGAGGGGGGGGGGGTGCGGCATGCTGTAACATAGTTCCCAGCAGTGGTTGGTTGGTTGGGGAAGCAGACCAGACAGCGAGGTCATCGGCCTCATCGGATTAGGGAAGGATGGGGAAGGAAGTCGGCCGTGCCCTTTCAGAGGAACCATCTCGGCATTTGGCTGGAGTGATTTTAGGGAAATCAAAGAAAACCTAAATCAGGATGGCCGGACGCGGGATTGAACCGTCGTCCTCCCGAATGCGAGTCCAGTGTCTAACCACTGCGCCACTTCGCTCGGTCCCAGCAGTGAAAAACCAAATACCCAATGCAGTGGTATAGCTCTACGCACTGTTCCGTTCACCATGTGAGCACATGTGTAAGAGCTGATAAAACAATGGCAAACAGCTAACATGACCTAATTAACTTAGAATTGTTGTCGAAGCACTGTAATCAAATAACTGAAGTTCCACACAAACAACTGTAATTTCCTTCACGACGACAATATACAATATCCAGAGGCACATACTATGCATCTGGGGATTAAAAGCAACACAAAACCATGTTGAGGCCATTGACAAATCACATGCAGTCTACAACCTTAAGCAGTTACCAGCATTACAGTACTGTGCAAAATGAACTACAGCAGAAAATTAAAACAGATACACGAAGAAAAGAATTAAATGCAAGTTGGCAAAAGACTGCGAACGGGCCTTAATTTTCTTCAGAGTTAAACTTTTCTCAGCATAATTTTTAGTTATATACACATTGTTATCAGGAGAAAGAAAACTGGCATTCTACAGGTCAGAGCATGGAATGTCAGATCCTCTAATCGGGCAGGTAGGTTAGAAAATTTAAAAAGGGAAATGGATAAGTTAAAGTTAGATATAGTGGGAATTAGTGAAGTTCGGTAGCAGGAGGAACAAGACTTCTGGTCAGGTGAATACAGGGTTATAAATACAAAACCAATAATAACGAATAAAAAATAGGAATGCGAGTAAGCTACTACAAACAGCACAGTGAACGCATTATTGTGGCCAAGATAGATACGAAGCCCACGCCTACTACAGTAGTACAAGTTTATGTGCCAACTAGCTCCGTAGATGACAAAGAGATTGATGAAATGGATGATGAGATAAAACAAATTATTCAGATAGTGAAGGGAGACGAAAATTTAATAGTCTTGGGTGACAGGAATTCGATAGTACGAAAAGGAAGAGAAGAAAACGTAGCAGGTGAATATGGAATGGGGGTAAAGAATGAAAGAGGAAGCTGCCTGGTAGAATTTTGTGCAGAGCATAACTTAATCATAGCTAACACTTGGTTCAAGAATCATGAAAGAAGGTTGTATACATGGGAGAACCCTGGAGATACTAAAAGGTATCAGATAGATTATATAATGGTAAGACAGAGATTTAGGAACCAGGTTTTAAATTGTAAGACATTTCCTGGGGCAGATGTGGACTCTGACCACAATCTATTGGTAATGAACTGTAGATTAAAACTGAAGAAACTGCAAAAAGGTGGGAATTTAAGGAGATGGGACCTGGATAAACTGACTAAACCAGAGGTTGTACAGAGTTTCAGGGAGAGTGTAAGGGGAACAAATGGCAGGAATGGGGGAAAGAAATAAAGTAGAAGAATGGGTAGCTTTGAGAGATGAAATAGTGAAGGCAGCAGAGGATCAAGTAGGTAAAAAGAAGAGGGCTAATAGAAATACTTGGGTAACAGAAGAAATATTGAATTTAATTGATGACAGAAGAAAATATAAAAACACAGTAAATGAAGCAGGCAAAAAGGAATACAAACGTTTCAAAAACGAGATCGACAGAAAGTGCAAAATGGCTAAACAGGGATGGCTAGAGGACACATGTAAGGATGTAGAGGCGTATATCACTAGGGGTAAGATAGATACTGCCTACAGGAAAATTAAAGAGACCTATGGTGAAAAGAGAACCACTTGCATGAATATCAACAGCTCAGATGGAAACCCAGTTCTAAGCAAAGACGGGAAAGCAGAAAGGTGGTGTTCTTGTGGACAATATTATGGAAATGGAAGAGGATGTAAATGAAGATGAAATGGGAGATATGATACTGCGTGAAGAGTTTGACAGAGCACTGAAAGGCTTAAGTCGAAACAAGACCCCTGGAGTAGACAACATTCCATTAGAACTACTGATAGCCTTTTTCTACCATATAGTAAGCAATATGTATGAGACAGGCGGAATACTCAAGACTTCAAGAAGAATATAATAATTCCAATTCCACAGAAAGCAGGTATTGACAGACGTGAAAATTACCGAACTATCAGTTTAATGAGCCACGGCTGCAAAATACTAACACGAATTCTTTACAGACAAATGGAAAATCTGGTAGAAGCTGACCTCACGGAAGATCAGTTTGGATTCTGTAGAAACATTTGAACATGTGAGGCAATACTGACCCTACGACTTATCTTAGAAAATAGATTAAGGAAAAGCAAACCTACGTTCTAGCATTTGTAGACATAGAGAAAGCTTTTGACAGTGTTGACTGGAATACTCTCTTTCAAATTCTGAAGGTACCAGGGGTAAAATACAGGGAGCAAAAGGCTATTTACTATTTGTACAGAAACCAGATGGCAGTTATAAGAATCGAGGGGCATGAAAGGGAAGCAGTGGCTGGGAAGGGAGTAAGACAGGGTTGTAGCTTATCCCCGATGTTATTCAATCTGTATATTGAGCAAGCAGTAAAGGAAACAAAAGATAAATTCGGAGTAGGAATTAAAATCCATGGAGAAGAAATAAAAACTTTGAGGTTCGTCAATGACATTGTAATTCTGTCAGAGACGGCAAAGGACTTGGAAGAGCAGCTGAACGGAATGGACAGTGTCTAGAAAGGAGGATATAAGATAAACATCAACAAAAGCAAAAGGAGGATAATGGGATGTAGTCGAATTAAATCGGGTGATGCTGAGGGAATTAGATTAGGAAATGAGACGCTTAAAGTAGTAAATGAGTTGCTATTTGGGGAGCAAAATAACTGATGATGGTCGAAGTAGAGAGGATGTAAAATGTAGACTGGCAATGTCAAGGAAAGCGTTTCAGAAGAGAAATTTGGTAACATCGAGTATAGATTTACGTATCAGGAAGTCGTTTCTGAAAGTATGTGTATGGAGTGTAGCCATGTATGGAAGTGAAATGTGGACAATAAATAGTTTAGACAAGAAGGTAATAGAAGCTTTCGAAATGTGTTGCTACAGAAGAATGCTGAACTAACTAATGAGGAGGTATTGAATAGAATTGAGGAGAAGAAAAATTTGTGGCACAACTTGACTAGAAGAAGGGATGGGTTGGTAGGACATATTCTGAGGAATCAATGGATCACCAATTTAGTATTGGAGGGCAGCGTGGAGGGTAAAAATCGTAGAGGGAGACCAAGAGATGAATACACTAAACAGATTCAGAAGGATGTAGGCTGCAGTAGGTACTGGGAGATGAAGAAGCTTGCACAGGATAGAATAGCATGGAGAGCTGCATCAAACCAGTCTCTGGACTGAAGACCACAACAACAACGACAACAACAACAACAACAACAACAACACAAAAAGGAGACCAACTGATAATAGCTACAGATACTTCACAAAATGAAAACAGTTCAGTTATACCATAAAATAATGCACAACAAATCCATAAACTCATTCTATTTGCCTAAAATCACAGCCCATTCAAATTTGTCATAGACTGAGAAAAAGTTCTTGAAATGATTTAATAACAGATCATAAACAACTAACTGCACTACCTGGTGCAAGAGTACAACTGCCTGAAAGAAAACATCAAAGATTTCAGCCTTCAACATTATCTTTATATACGATTTCACTACCAAACCACCAGTCAGCATACTAATCGAGATGCACTTTGCGGATCACCTACGGTTTCTCAGCAAGATTCAGGTAAGACTCAAATTTTGTTTCCACATGGGATGTGATTTACGAAAACATCAGCAAATTGCTTATCACAACACAGACGACTGCATAGGAACATCCAACAAAGTAACAAAGTAAGTACATAAGGTGTGGCCAGAATGCCTTCCAATGCATTCTTAGTCAGCACTAGAAAAATACTTTTCATTGTGTCATAGGCTATAATACAGTTTATGTTATTGTTAACTACTGAAATGAAAATCCATTGCATGATGATTCCATTGGGACTATAAAATTGGCAATGGGTATGCTGCTTGGATACCATTAGGGCAATAATTTCTCACTAGAGGATTGATGGTTTGGCCGCAACCTCGTTTCTCTAAGCAAGTAATGTCCCGTCAAAAATTCTCTCCCTTCCTTGTTCCAAAAGTCACTAGACAGAGTTTACTATATTTTACTGGTCTGTTCTTGGGTGATATGAGGCTGTTAGTGGTGGATGCACTGTCAAATTTTCCGTACATGGTATGTACATCAGCCACAGACTCACCACTACAAAAGTCTTTACCGAGCACATTGATGTTGTTAGGTAAGATTTCAGATGGCAGCTTCCATAATACACAGTGTGATAAAACAATGTTCTCCTTTTGGTACATACAAATTAAGGAAAAAAAAAAAAATAAAAATCGCAGCTGTGGATGGGGTTTGGGAAAAAGCGTATAGTTACAAGTTAAAAAGTAAGGACAGTAAATGAAATTGTATATTACTGTATGAATGATAGATTGTCATCAATAAAAATGTTTATACTCTTGCAGCAAGTATTTATATGATGCAAATAACATAACATAACTTTTAATGTGATTATATATGATGCATTATCTCTTGGATTTAAACATACATTGCTGCAAAACAATGTTAATTTTTCCAGTAATGTTTACAAGACTATGTTTAAAGGTTAAGCCCATGGGTACTGCATCATACACAGAGGCCCGTCCAGGATTACAGACTGTTTTGGCTGGAGTATAAATAGTTTTTCTATTACAGGGAAATGACATGAAAGAAATTTCAATTTCATTAAAATTATGTACACAAAATGCCATGAAGAAACATGGAATCTGAATGCTGAAGGAACATTGATTTGGAAGCTGCAAAAGAACTTCATGCATACACAGATTATGAGGGGTGGCATGGGAGGGGAGGAGGGAGGGGAGCGAGAGGGGCAGACTGAAGACCTTCGAACAAGACCACAGAGGAAATGTCAAGCTAAGTATTCTAGAATTATTAAAATTATAATATTTTGGGGTGAAGTACTTTACAATCACACGAAGATGACTAAAAATAATGAAGCAGAAAGTAGAGCAGTGGGTGTGAAGATTGTAGATGCAAGCCAAGATGCTTTTGAATATTCAGATGCTATATCTCTGGACAAAAAACCAAATCAACGTGAAATTTTAGGCCTGATATTAAGGAAATTGGGAGTTTTAGAATCTGCAATAAGAAGTGAAATAAAAAGTAATGCTAAACACTTAGCTCAAAATTGAAAGAAATAGAATCTAGACTGGGAGGAACTGAATCCCCCATAAAGGTTAGTAATGAACAGATTAGCAATAAACTCACAGAAACAAAACTTTTTTTGGACAGTACAGCAGAAAAAAATCACTTCTGAAGATAGACTTGTTGTTAATGAAGATCTGTTAATTGAAACCGACACAAACATTTCTGTGTGTGACAACTCAATTCCGGCGCCAGCAACCGCCACTTTGAATTCCTGCCGAGTGGTGCATCTGTCGGCCACAATGACTGAGAGGGCGCTCTAGGATCGGTCATGCCTGTGCTGCTCACAGCATGTAGGTAGAACCTTCTGGAATGGGGCGACAAAACTTCTTGCTGGGACAGAGACGGCTGATGAAGAGTGGTTGCAGTCTTTGCTTTGAGGATCCGATGGACTGGTCAATATTTGGTCAACCAGAGGTTCCATGCCACTGTTGGATTGAGAGAGCATGAAGAACTTTATGAAGAGGCTCGCTGGAACTGCTGCATATCGCCATTCGCTGAACTGTGAACTCTCAACAACTTTAAACAGCCACATAGAAAAAGGTGATGTTGGTCAAGATGGCTGTTTGAAACTGTTAGCCTGTGTGGATTTGTGTGGCTGTTACAGCTGGTAAAAGTACTTTTACAGTTCACACGATTGAGTGACTTGGTTGTCGTGAAGTACGTTACTGGTGTGCATCGTGGTTATTGACTCCGTGTGGTTTTCGATGCGTGTGCTTGTCTTGACAAGAACAATATTTATAACACTTTGTTGAGTACTATGTACCCTGTTATTTATTTGATTGTTGTTGAAAAAGGTGTCATTCACATCTTGGAATGAGGGCTGTATGTGGGTAACGTTAAAGTGTGAGCTATCAATTCAAAGTAGTAACTGATGTGTCTATTGCGTAATGTGGTCATTTTAATATGATTTGTTCTGGAATACAGGACGGTGAACTATGTGCGTAAATGTAAATCTTTCATGTTAGTTGCTGGTGAGATCTGTGTGATTTCTGTCTGCCATGTTAATTAATCGGGTTCGTTCCTTATGTAAAGGTTATCTGTGGACGTTTTAAAATTGTTTATTCTAGTTGCAGGAAGGTGAACCCAGTACATCATTTGAAAGTTGTTTTGGTTTATTTCAAGTGCACTTATGTCATGCTGATTTCATGTTAATTGCCAGTGAGATTTGTGAGATTTCTGTCTGCTATGTTAGTTGACTGAATTTGTTTTTATTGAAGATTATCTGTGGGCCCTTTTAAAATTGTGTATACTAAATGCAGGAATGTGAACCCAGTATATATTTTGAAAGTTGTTTTGGTTGATTCCAAGTACATTTGTAAAGTTGGTTCATTAGCTGCTGCCTTAATATTAGTTGTTTCTTAAAGGTAAATGGGGAATGAAAGTTTGAATTCAAATTTTCCTTCCTTGCTCATTGATCTAAAAACTTGTATTAAAAAAATTGTGTGTATCGATTTTCTTGTAAGGCTAACTGCGGGTTCACCTCTTGGGTTTCCTTTAAATATTTGTGTGTAATAAAAGCATGAAACTTTGTTCATTGGACTGTAAACCCCAGCACCACCACTCCATTTCTATGTCATACTGTGGTAGAGGAAACTTGCTTGGCTAACTTTGCCATCTATGAACCTACCAGTGGCAGAAGGGAGTAATATGCCAGAACATATTTTCGTGTTGCAGGAAAGTTCCTGTAGAAAATAAATATTTTAGGATTAAAGGAGGTCACTCACTGAAAAGTGAGAGCACTGAATTGTCTATAGGCACAACACAAGATGAGCTAGAGTAAAAAAGACGACTCCCCCCCCCACACACACACACACACACACACACACAACTATGCCCCTACAGGGAGCCTGTTAAACTGACAGTACCAATGTTCTTTTGTGGCGGGTGGACTGGTTGCAATGTTGGTGGGGTGGGTGGAGGGAGAGAGATGCAGGAGACAGGGAGAGAGACTGGGGGTGGGAGGCTAATGGCTCACAGGGAGGCAGCTGGTATGCAGGCTAGGAATTCAGGAGGGAGGGATGGTAGGTACATGAGCTGGCAAGATTGTAGTGGCTGGTGGGAAGCGGCACACGCTGAAGGTGACCTAAGGATGTGAATTGGGAGGGAGTCAGGACTGAGAAAGGAATAACTGTTGGGTGGAGGGTATAGAGACAGTGGGTTACCTGAGATTGAGTCTAGGATGATTATCGGGGCAGAGTATCTGTTGTACGGACAACTCCCATCTGCATAGTTTAGAGAAGCTGGTGGTAAATGAAAGGACCCAGATGGCTCAGGCTGTGAAGCATGCACTGAAATTGAACATGTGGTGCTTATCTGCACTTTGTGCCACCAGGTGGTCAACTTCGTTCGTGACAACAGTTTGGCAATGGCCATTCATTCCAGTGGACTACTAGTTGGTAGTCACACCAACATAAAAGGTTGTGCAATGTTTGCAGTAGAGATGGCACATGACATACCGTATTTACTCGAATCTAAGCCGCACTTTTTTTCCGCTTTTTGTAATTAAAAAACCCGCCTGCGGCTTAGAATAGAGTGCAAAGTAAGCAGAAGTTCTGAAAAATGTTGGTAGGTACCGCCATAACTAACTTCAGCCATCGAATATATGTAGCGCTACACAGGCATGTTTTGCAGGCACAATAATAAATACTGGCGGCAAAACCTCTGGGTCAGTAAATAAATTTAAAAAAAGGTGGAAGACGAGCTTTTTTTCTCCGCCCCGAGTTTCGACCACTGCATTTTCATACATTATCCAACGAAGTAAATACAAATTCCGTATTGTTCATCTTCGAATGTAGCAGCATTTCAATGTACTACGAAAATCCGAATGACAAGACTGTTTGGGATGTTTGTTAATATGGCCAACTCTACATTCTGAAATTTTCCTACCTGTGAGAAGAGATGGTTGCTAATAGGAACTTTTTGAATTGTGAATCACATGCAATATTCCTTTCACCATAAGAATAATACGAATATAAACATTTTGCCATGTATTCTTTCGTGTTTGCTGCTATCTCATTTAAATCCTGTCTGCCTAATAAACTACGAAACTAGAGTGAGACAACAGCAAACGTGGAAGAATATACATATCTTGTCATGTTTATATCAGTATTATTCTTATGCCTAATAGTGATACAGTCAGAAATGAAGCATGGCAATTGATTAGATTTTTAAATCTAAGATGACCCTAATTTCTGTGCAGAATGTAAGGTACTAAAGAGGCGTCTGCAAAGATTTTCAAACGAAGAAAAATTTTCGCTAAACTCTCGTTCAGAACATCTTCTATCATACGCAGTCTATTATTTAGTTATTGCTGATCATTATCAAAGAAAGCAGCAGTGTAAGTAACAACAAATAGCAGTCTCTTGCCATTGTTTTGCTAATGAGACGATTTCTCTCTATTTCTTTTTTTTAATTGTAAGTGGCGGTAGCGCGCACAAAAGCAAGCCATGCCGCGAACGGCAACAGGCCGTAAACAGTCACTATCAGAATGTGACAAACAATGTATGACACAATACAATAATGCATTTTCAGCTTAGAGTGACGTAAACACCTACAACAAAAAGAACGACACTTATCAGATCGAAGAAAAATGAGCAATCAATTCAAACCAGACGAAGCACGTGAAAAAGGAAGGGTACTCGTATAAATACGGACAGAGCGCCTGACGCATAGCAATGGATACCTGGTAAAGCTTAACTGCTAAGCTTACGACTCTAACGAAACAACTGTAGCTGTATCGCCATTCATTCGACCTAAATTGTGTCTCATATTACAATGGACCAACTTTGTTTCGATTTGGAGGTGCGGCCTAAAACTTTTCTCTCCCCTTGAATTTCGAGTCTCGAATTTCAGGTGCGGCTTAGATTTGGGAATTTTTTTTTCCTTGATTTCGAGTCTCATTTCTCATGTGTGGCTTAGATTCGAGTAAATACGGTAGCTGCTTTCACAGGTGGCTCAGCCTCTGATTTGGTAGGGTAAGCCGGTGACAGGACTGGAGCACCAGGTACTATGTGTGTGGATTGGGCAGCTCTTGGATCTTTGTCTGGGTTGGAGTTGGGAGTGGGAATGGCAGTGGCACAAGAATGGACTAGTATGTTGCGTACATTGGGTGGGACAGAACATGACTCCAGGAGGGGTGCAAAGGATCTCTGATAGGATGTCCCTCATTTCAGGGCAGGATGAGAAAGTGGTGGCAAAGGAAATGGTTCAGTTGTTTCAGTGCAAGGTGATATTGAGTGGTGAGGAGGACACTCCTCTGTAGCTGATTCTTGGGGGTTGTGGGAGGAGTGAGGATGTTTGAGGATACGACAAGGGAAATCTTGTTTGTGGGCTACATTTAGGGGAGGGGGGGGGGGGGTGTTCTGCCTGTCTGTGAAGGCCTTCGTGACGCCCTCCGCATCACTGTAGATACATTGTCCACAGGTGGCTAGACAATAGGGGAGGGATTTTTGGTGTGGAAAGGATAGCTGCTATCAAAATGCAGTTATAGTTTATGGTCAGTAGATTTAATGAGGACAGAGGTGAGCACGGAGCCATCAGAGAGATGGATGTCATTGTCCAGGAAGTTGGCACATTGCATTTAGGACCACCAGGTGAAGCAAATGGGAATCAAGGTGTTGTGACTGTGAAGGAATGAGGATAGGATCTCTTGGCATTGAATCCAGATCATGTTGTCAATGAACCAGATGTTGGGGGTTTTGAAAGTATGGGAAAGCCCACAAAGAGGTTAGCATAGGAGTGTGCCATGCGCGAGCCCACAGTTGTGCTGCAGAGTTGTTTGTAAGTCTTCCCTATAAAGGATAAGTAGTTGTGTGTCAAAGTATAGTTAGTAAGGTGTATAAGGAATGAGGTGGTGGGTGTGGAGTTTGATGGGTGCTGGGAGAGGCAGTGTTCAATAGCGGCAAGGTCCTGGCCATGAGGGATGTTGGTGTCTAGGGAAGTTGCATCAACAGTGATAAGTAAGAATCCCAGAGATATAGAAGTAGGGATGGTGAAGTCAGTGAAGGAGGTGGTTATTATCCTTGATCCTTGGTTGGAGGTGCTAGTCAATAACAGCAGAAATTCTTTCAGTGGGAGTGCAACAGCCAGCTACAATTGGGCATCCAGGATTGTTGGGTTTGTGAATTTTGGGGAGCATGTGGAAGGCGGGTGTGCAGGGGTGTTAGGGTGAGGAGGGAGATGGACTCAGGTGAGGATTCTGGAAAGGACCTATGGATTTCAGCGGGGATTCGAGGTTACGTTGGGACTTACAGAATGGGATCACTCTGCAGAGCTTGTAGGTGGAGGAGTGAGGTAGTTGGCAGAGGGCTTCCGTCAGGTAGTCACTGCGACTCGTCATAACAGTAGTGGAGCCTTTCTCTGCAGGATGATGATGATGATTAAGTCTGGATGTTTTTTCAGGTTGTGTATGGCTGTCTTTTCTTCTGCCAAAAGGTTAGCTTCCTTCGGAAGAGATCTGGGGAAGGAAGCTGAGACCAGCATGGAGGTCAGGAATTCCTGGTAACTGACTAGTTGATGGTTAGGTGGGAGTGGAAGGGGGGGGGGGGCGGGGAGTGGACGATATGGTTGGGTGGTGGTATGAACTGGAAGAGGCAAGGTTCCATGTTGGGGTTGGTTGGCTTTGGTAGGAGAGGTTGGTGGGAAAGAAGTGTTTGCATTATAGGGATCGCAAGAACGAGAGAAGGTCTCTGAGAAGTCATTACTGTTAAATTTTGAGGTGGGGCCGAAGGTCAGGCTTTCAGACAGGACTGAAAATTCTGTGGGACTGAGGCTGTTGGTGGAGAGGCTAATCACTGTGTTCTGGGTTTTGGATTTTGTGGGGTGTTTGGGAGGGTGTTTTGGAGGATGTGGTACATTGAAGAGGTCAGCTAGGTAGGGTCCGGGTGCAGAAAAGCTGATGGTGGAGGAGAGGATCCAGATGGCCCGTGTTGTGAAGCAGCCACTGAAATGAAGTGTATTACGTTCATCTATACACTAACCACAGAGTGGTCAACCTTGCTCTTGGGCAGAGTTTGGCAATGGCCATTCATCCTGATGGACAGCTGGTTGGTCATCATACCAACATAAAAAAACTGTGCAATGATTGCAATAGAGATGGTATATGACATGGCTGCTTTCTCAGGTGGCCCAGACTCTGACGAAGTAGGATAGCTTGTGACAGGGTTGGTAAAGAAAGTGCTGGGTGAGTGGACTGGGCAAGCCTTGCGCCTGGACCTTCCACAGCACGTTGGTATTGGAAGTAGCACAGGGATAGCCTAGGATGTTATGTATGTTGTGCGGGCAATGGAACACCACTTTAGGGGAGGTGGAGAGAACTTTCAGATTTTCCTCATTTCAGAGCATGATGATAGGTAATCAAAGCCCTGACAAAGGAGATGGTTCAGTTGCTCCATTCCGAGGTGGTATTGTGGGATGAATGGGGCACTTATTTGAAGCTGGTTCTTCTGGGTGGTGGGAAGATTGGGAATGTGTGGTGAAATGGCACAGGAAATCTGTTTGTGGACTAAGTCTGGAGGAATCTAATGCATTGTGTCCGGTCAAGTAACATGGTACATGAGATCACATTGTATAACATGACAAATGCCATCATGTCATTCATAATGGCGTTATCAAATCAAGCAATATGACATAATGGATCATTGAAGTTTAGGATGTTTGCACCCCCACTCTGGGATACTTCCTATTATAGATGCACCCCCACACAAGAATACTTACCGTCATAGATACGTCCCGCTCTCTAGAAGCACATAAATGTGTCTATTTGTTCTTAAACCCCTCACTAGAGATGTAACTAGTGGGTTGGAGAAAGAAATGATTCTCTCTTTTTTTTTAATAAAAAATAAAAAAAACAGCCCCCCCCCCCCCCCCCTCTCCCAGGAAATCAAAAATACTGTCTTAGTGTCCCCCCTCAGGAAAGCTTCTTTAGCTATTGTGACTATGTAGAATTTCTTGGCATATTAACAGATCAAATTCTTGTTGGGTCTTGTGCTGTGTGAAGTTTATGATGATAATAGATGTTATGATATTTTTTGAAATTCTTCAGGCTGGAATATTTCCGTACTTATTTCATGTAAATTGTTTACAAATGAATGACAAATCATCAAAAGCATTGTCATAAAAACCCTTGTCATTTTCGTTTTCACTTAGACATTCCTCTAAAACCTCTACGAGCAGCAAAAAGAACTTGTCATTTCATGCCTACTATATTAAACATAATAATTACCATCTTTCTCTCAACACAACTGCTACAGTTTGATATCAATGTAATACAGAATTCCTTATGTAGCAATACTACGAAGCACTGATGCCCAGTACAGTCAGATTCAAGAATGGAGCGCGTGATAGCTATGAAAAATTGTGTATTTGGAGTTGAAAGGATAACAAGTGAAGTATAGTTCTCAGATAGTTTGTTGTTAATTTTGTGAACTGTCTGGCTCCTTTGTCTGTGCAGGTATTGGTCCCTCTACCTAAGGCTAGCAGTGCAACAGTAATCTTCACAGCTGTAACTGTTGTTCTATTCTATTCCAAATACAGTAACTAGGCCATTCTAAGGCAATTTTAGTGTCGCCAATTACATTCCTAACCACGGATCTTTCATAATGGGGTTTACATTGTATTTTATCCCTTATGTCAAATCTCATTCTTGCAATTGGTTAAAACAATGCAAGTAAAATTAACAACTCTCTTTAAAAATTTAATCACCATTTATGCACTGTGATGGATTGGGTTCTTGTTGGCCCTTCAATTTACTAAATTTCTTAGATTGTCTTAAGTGTACTTCTTTGCTTACTAAATGTAATAGCAGCACAGGATTTTGAACTTATTTTCACATGGATACATTTAGGAAGCACTTCAGATTTTAAACACTGGTTAAGTACATACTTTCACTATCTTGGCCATTTTTTCCCAAGGACACTGATATATAAACTACAATGTGGGGACTATGCAATTCAGTAATTTTCTGTAAAATATTGATAGGGCAAACAAGAGTACGAAGATATAATTGGAGGACTAAGATATAATTGGAGAACACTTCCTAGAGTCCTAAAACTCTATCCCTATGAGACGGCTTGATACTGCTGTCAAATGGGTGAGCAACAACACAGACTAAGCATTTCGCCTGGAGACTCAGTGACACAAACTACAGAGTATAAAATAAAATGGAATCAAGTGCAAGGAGGAAAAAAAAATAAAAAGAATTATTCTTTAACAGTTATATATTTTCAAATTGCTTACGGAACAACCTTATCCCCTTCAAAATACTATCCATTACAACCAATACATTTGTCCCACTGGTACTTCCACTGCTCAATAGATTTTTTGTAGTTATCTTTAGAAATGGCTGATACCTTCTCCCCTATTTTTTCCCTGACTTTTTCAATATTGTCAAATCAGTGTCCTTTTATGCCCCTTTTCATGCGTGGAAATAAGAAAAATGCGCATGGACCCAGGTCAGGTGAGTAAGGTACGAGGGGCAGAGGAACCACGCTATTTTTTAGCCAAAAACTGTCTAACAAAGATGGCTGTGTGTGCAGGTGCATTGTTGTGGTGGAAGAATTGGTCTCCTGTCTGCCACAAATTGGGTCTTTTTAGAAGAACACTGGTGTGCAATCTTCTCAAAACTTCCATATAAAAGGTCTGATTGGTGGTCTGACAGTCTGTAAGCACTAGCTCTACAATTTTTTCAACATTTTCGTCGATTAAGGCAGTTGACTGACCTCCAGAACGAGGTACATCAACAACTGTCATGTTGCCATTTTTAAATCGAGCAAGCCACTAGTATACTTGAGTTTTTCCGTAGCATCATCTTGGTAAGGTGTTTTCAACATTAAAACAGTTCAGCAGCATTTTTACCAACAAATTTCATAGCTGCATTTTGTTAACTTGCCATCATAAAAAACAAAGCAAGAAGAAAACAGCGCTGGCAAAAACAATCACTGCAGATGAACAGGTCGACACCACAGGCAGTACTGAACTGGCAATGAGTTGTGCTATACACGCCTGGCGACAGAAATGTGTGCTACACAAGGAAGGAGGATTGTTGTGGCACCAGTCTCGAGAAGCTCACAGCAGCCAGCCCTGGGGTGTAAAGGACAGCTATCTGCCGATGGGCAAGGCAATAATATTGACATAGCATTCCGCAGCACAGTGGTTTACCGTACTGGTGAGCTGGATTGCTACACGCAGTGGCCTAAGGCTACGCTTCATACCCAGCTACATGATGTGAACCGAACCCCTATCACAACAGGTCCAGTCAGGTAAGTATATATGCCCCCAATTAAGCCCACAGTTTCATTCCATTGGCACCATGCATTTGTCCAGTGCTGCCTCTGCAACAGCCATCAGAAGGATGTGAAGCCGAACAGCTACAGCACCTTCAATTGGCACCACCAACTTGGTGAGGCAACCTGTCTATGAACCGTTGGCCAGCCTCGACAGTTCCGGGAATCTAACCAGTATTGGTGACGTGAGGTCTCTCACCAGGTGCTATCGCTAGCCACTCTGGCCGGCCTTTGAGGGTCCCCGAGTTTGACTCAGTGCATCTGCATTTCCTTGCCAGCTTACTCGGGCCACGAGCAGAGTGGGCCAGTTTAGCCATAAGTCTGCCATGCTGTGAAATGGGCACCCATCAAGCTTCAGCAAGGCACCCGTTGTTGCTGATTGCTGTCACACTATCTCCACCCTCTGCCACTTTGGCTGACTCGCTCGCTACCACTCATCACATTCAGCACCTGGGTCACTGCCACATACTACTGTATGAAAAGCATCAAATAACAAAGAATGTTTTAATGAGTTAGCAATCAGGACTACACACTCGTCATCATACTGAAAGTTCCATCCCCACAGCCTCCCACACCTATTGTTCTGAGGGCAGAAGAGGCCATCCTGAAACAATGGTGTCAGCATAGCAATCTACACAAACACGACACCATTACAATAAAAAACATGAAATTCCTAACATCCCACTAACAAGTTAATTGCAAAAAAATGAACCATTAAAAAAGATGTCATGAAAAAAGTTTAGATGTTTTATCAAAATGTAAGGCTGAGTGGATAAGAACAAATCCAAAGGTCCTCAAGCTCTGAACTGAGGCAGGGAGGTCTACAGATTTTCAGAGGATCAAGTTCATGATTTTTCATGACTTTTATGTGGAATCTCAAAGTACAAGCATGTGTTTATTGCCTGCACTGTATACTTAAAGTATATGGAGGCAGAGCACATTCTCCCTTGCACTCCACCTCTTCTCGCAAGAAAAGCTGTTCGCTTTCCCGAGTCTCCCCACTCTATAGATGGCAAGTTACAGACCGCAAGTAGTACAAATACGGCATGGGAAAAGTTTTGGGTAGCAAGAAATCAATTTTGCTCTGAGTGTTCTTAACACCTTTAAAATGCAATTTAAATAGCAGAGACAACATTTTTGAGGGTAGCACTAGCCTGCTACTCCCAACTTCCTACTCTGTTCTAGAACCACTCCTGACTGACAAGCAAAACAAAACTCACGACCACCCACTCAATTTCAGGGCCTTGTCATTACTTTCATGGCCTGCAGACACCCTGCTCAGTCATTCCTAGGATTTTTTCTGTCAAAACCTCTGGGAAAGATTCATTATTGTGGAAAAGGCTCTGTTGTCTCACAGTTCAAAGACCACTTGAAACTGTTGATGATGCTATTACTGGACGAGGGAGTCAGTTCAACAGTTGGAGGAAGGCAAGGACATAAATGTATTCAATAAGAGCACAGCTAGTAACCTTTGTGTTGAGAACAGCTATTCTACAAAAAAAGTAACCAGAAAATAGATACTTACTTCAGCAGTAACTATGGACAATATGGGATCATGAAATGAAAGCTGTAAATAACTTTCAACACACAGTAAAATAGGATACAGTAAATTTACTTACGAAGCTCACAAAATTCTAATTAAACTTTTAATATTATTTAATCATTTATTTCACACTGAAAGTTTTGTTTCAAAGTTTCACAATTACCTGACACATGAGATGTCTCAGTTCTGAGCTGACACAGTTTTCTGACTGATTTGGGAACAAACTCAGCAAGATTGTTGTAAAATATAGTAGGAACTGGTTGGCCTGAACGAATAAATGCTGTCCTGTACTTGTTAAGAAACCAATGTGGTTCAAAGTGCTCAGCACATAAAAGAAATTTGCTCAGCTGCTCAGCAGTCTTCTCCAGTAGATCATCCCTCCCACAGTTGACAACCCACTGGCGACACCTGCAAGTACAAATAAAATTGTGACTTCAGATGTTTTTTTTTTATTTATTTATTTATTTTTTTGTTCCAGTTCATAATTATTTTGTTTGAGACAAACATTTATTTGACTAAGAACACACATCTAAGACGTGAATCTCCTTGGTTCCACATATATTGGTAGTTACTATACAACTTATATGGTTCACAAAAGTATCATTGTTATAATCAAAGTACTTTAAGTTTATTTTAAAAGGTAGTTGAAAAAGGATATGATGAATATCATGCAGGGAAAATAATGACAAGCTATACTCAGATAATGGTGTATAAGTTATTTCGTTTGTGGTGCAAAAATGAGTACTTTTAAAAGAACATTTGGTAAAATGTTAATTGATCTGGTAAAAGTCACATAGCGGATCCCTCTAGCATTTGTAGTCATTTACATGCAAGATATGTCATTATGTATCAAAATAATCTTCAGATTATGTATCAAAATAATCTTCAGGCTTTTCCACTACCTGATATGCATTTTCTGAATTTACCTTGCAGTTTTAGTTTTCATTGCAAAAAGTGCATTACCTATGGCAAACTGAAGTTCATTTGGCACGAACATAAACATTAGACAGCGCTACAGGTCAATCTGTTACCAAAACCTTTATTTGGCATTTACATTTGTTGGCTTAGTCACCCCTAAATCACTTTACTACCTTCCAACCAAACCCAGCACAGATCAGTCTGTCATCACAACCAAGATTTCATGGGGGGAGGGGGGTCCAGTGTGATATTCTAGCTCTTTATCTATCAATGTTATCATAACAGTTCTAATGTAGCACCACATTTGAAATAACTATTCTTTTTTTTCTGTGTTGTTTACTGCCCACATTTCACTTCAATGTAAGGAAGACAATTACTTGTTTTTTTGGGGGGGGGGGGGGGGGGGGGTGGAGGAGAATTTTCTTGCTAATGCAAGAATGAATTTCATGTCCTCCTTACTTCTGCCAGTTTCAGTTACTTTGCTATCTAAATACTAAAACTTGTCTATTACTTTCAGTGTCTCATTTCCCTCTGCACCACCTGACTTAATTTGACAACATGTAACACCATTTCAAATCAATTTCTATTCCTTTTAACTAATCTTAGAGGTCCTTAACTTTCTCTGAAAGAACTACAATGTGACTGGCAATCCATTAAGGTTTTATTTCTCCTCCCTGAACTTTAATGCCCTTTTCATATTTCTCCTTGGTTCCCTTACTACTTGTCCGGTATATAATTAAATGCACCACAATCCTGTTTCACGTGTTAACTTTTTCCAATTGTTCCATTCTTTTATAGATTAATTTTTGCATCCAAGATTTATTAAACTGTCAGTTTGTTCAGTAATATTCACAAAATCAACACCTGCCTTATTTGGAATGTTGTTCTTGAAATCTGAGGGTATTTAACCTGTCCCATATATTCTACATACCAGTTGGAACAATTCTATCATGGCTGTTTCTCTCAAAAAACTTAATAATTATGAAGGAATGTCATTTATTCAAGGTACTCAGGTCAAATTTAGGACTTTCAGTGCTCTATCAAATTCTTATCACAGAACTGCATCCCCCAACACAGCTTCATTCATTTCTTCTTCCATCTCTATAACACTGTCTTCAAGTTGCTTTCCCTTCTACAGTCCTTCCTTCTAAGTTTATCATCATTACACATACCACAACTCCCCATTCACTGAAATAGACTCCAAGTTCTGCTAGTTTAACTGAAATAATGAAAAATTTATCCATTAAATCTGCAGAGGCCATCTTCAGTGATCACACAATGAAATTAAAAGGTAGAAGTACTGATGTACTCAGGTATTTATTATAAAAGAACAGAGGTTTTATAATCTGTAGCTACTTGAGTTATTTATATTTGTTGCGTACCAACTGGAATTATTAAGTCTGAGAAAAAAATTGGCTACAGACAGGTGGAATATAAATGGGGGCAATGAATATCTATAGGATAAATATAAATTGCATCATTATCAAGTATAAAGATGATTTTGAAAAGTGAAAGCTATGAGCTACTGCCACAAGCAGAATACTATGATTAAAATGTCCTTTGAGAACAAATATACTTTTACAAAACAATAGTAAAATATTGTCACGTTGTAACCACAATAAACTCCAAATCTGAAAGCAAAGTCATCAATGAATTACGAGACTTCGTGCTGGAAGCACATTTATTACTGACGTCAACGTACAGACGAAACAGAACTGAACTCCAGGGTGGAGTGTGCTGCTATTTATAATCATCAAATATTTCAGAACATATAAATACTGTAAACATAAGAAATTTCATTAATCTTTCAGAAATAGTAAATACTAAATAACAATTAATTGAGGTTGGTTGACTTTGAATTGTAAACCCACAGCATGTCAGCCAGTGACAGTATCTGCTACGCCACACTGCTTGCAGTACAGCTCATCACTGCTCCCTCTCTCAGAGAAACAGTGACCTGACATTTCAGAAGTTCTCAGTGAAGCTAATTACAGTACCCTAGATATAAATATTGTCAATGGCTCTCTGCACAGCAGTGATGGCGAATCCTGACATTCTGATCATGTTGTCACATCCTCTTCACTGTGACAAGCAACAATTGTATCATCTCTCCTCAAAGCTTTGCGATCGATAAAAAGAGTTTCCTTGGATGGGAAGCCCCCACCGTCAATTTGTGTCTCAACGAAAGGTCATAACTCAAGTTCGTGTGTGATGTCTGACATGCAAAAGAGTTATGATACAACCCAAAATAGTGCTTTAGTAACTTTTCCAGTAGTCCCACATTCAACACAAGCATATAAATCCTACCGAGTCTCCCAGGCTCTATCTCATTAGTCAGTGCTTGGCATTCTACGGTTCTCAGTCCCTCTCCTGTGCACCAAGGGTCTATATGTAAGCCAGCTGTCTCACTTCTTCAGTCCATGTGATGAGGTATTTCATGTAGTCATCCTGAGTTTCACACTGTTAAGGTGAGATCAGAGCATCTAATGTCATTTAAACCTAAAGACCACAGCAGAAAGAATAGTGTGAAGCCCGTAGCAACTTGTTTCACTGCATTACATACGAATGTACAAAAGGCAGCATCGCTCGTCTGACATTGGTATATGTTGAGAATGTATCTGCTATTGCCTTATTAAAGTGTTCTGTGAGGCTGTTCGTTGTTGATAGGGGGTTGCCATACTATAGATGATATCACTACATAAAATTACCTCTGATACTAGTTTCAACTGGAAAACCTTTCCACTACCAAAGACCATCACTCAGGATGCACCGTGCTTCAAAATGGTGTCTTCTACAACAAACACTGTAAAATTTCTAGAACTTCAGCAGTTTTGGTCACATTTAGCAGGTGAGGTGGTCAGTGAGAATGATTCTGTCCAGAGTCTTCACAAATCCCAGGTAAGCAAATGTAGGAACATCACGGAAATACTTCAGGATAACTGGCCACACATGAGCTGTGATGATGAGCAACCATTTTCATCCTATCAATTCACAGTTCCTCTTATGCAATGGTCTTTCTATTGACTGAAACCCTTCTTTGATCAATTGCTCCTTCAAGGCTTCTATGGTTTCATGACAATTAATCGGTGAAAGAAACACGTTGTAATGAAAGCAAGAACTGTCTGAAGATGAATCATAACAATTCGAAACTGGTAACGATACCACTTGCATAAAGGAACTGAAAATAAATTTGTGGCTGGTTGCTGTCTCAACACCATCAAAATTTGTCTTGAAATAGCAGCCACGGTCTCCAAACATGTCATCATATGACAAAATTGCAAAACAGCTCTTTTCTGTCAAGTCTCAAAGTTTGTTTAACCCACCTTGCTGCAATGATTCCATACAGTCAACTAGCATAAGCACACTGTCAGCGGTGGAGGCCCGGTAGCAGTTCAGCTCCAAACTACCTGCAGCACTTCCAAACTACCTGCAGCACTCTCAAGTGACCAGTGCACTGTTTAAAGCAGCTGACGAATATTTTGGCTGGTGAGTTTACAGTTTCTTCATGAAAACAACTGCTACATGCTCACAATTAACATAACTCGATATATTTTCTTCCTTTCTTTTACTTAGTTTTTTGTCTACAGCTAATTTTGATTGCTGTAATGGTATCACATACATATTATCTACTCGAAATTGAAATCATTTTGGCTTGACAATGCATCAATCATTCTGTAGTGGCACCACAGTTTAAGATAGGGAAGTTAGATTTTGTCCAATATTTCGGAGCACACAAGTTACAGCCAGGTGCGGGCCGGATTGCAGTAAGTTATGCTGATCACCGGTTGCGAAGTGGAATGGAGACCACAGGGCCGTCAAACCACTGAAGAGAGCAAACACAGTGGTATGCATGGCGCAAGGTACAGGCAAAGGGGCCCAATGGCGCAACCGGGGTGTGGGGAGTACATGACTCAGAGCGGCGCATTAGTAAAACAGAGGCACACAGCCGAGAATAACTAGGTGCCATTTTCTAACGAGATTCATTCAAGTGTGGCAGCTCTCCTGGACGGCGGGGCGTATCACACCACCAGACTACACGCAGCAACTGATGGGGCACCAGTGTCCCAGTCCATGGCAGGTCGTTGGTTCGACATTCTGAGGCCAACAGGGGGTCCGCAGCCAACCAGGGCGGGCCACTCTTTGGCTCGCAACTGCGGGCAGTCGTCTCGGCTCCCAACACACGCTGGAGACTTCCCAAGGCGAGGGCCGCAGATTCATATGCCAGATCACGGGTGGTCATTGCCGCCGCGTTCTCAGCTACGCCAGCGAGGAAGAAGCAGCAGCTGAGCCGGCCTACAGGCTCAAGGCAGAGCAGCATGGAAACAACACGAGCAGTGGCGCAGCCGTGCTGACGTAATCAGAACTCTGCAGCTGGCGAACAGTGCCGGCTCGACACAGCGTGTTGCACTGGGGCAGTGGCCTCAGCATTCCGGGACCCTGTAACGTGGACCAAGGTGAATGGAGCACTGTAGTGGAAACAATAAATCATTTGGAAAGTTCTCGCCCAGTTTTAATACGGCACTTCCTGGCACCCACCCACTAAATTTGGTGTCTTCCAGCTACATTTGGCCATCCTGATACGTTCGGTGGCAGAGGTCGCCATTACATTTGGTGTCAGAATAGCGGACATCGTCTGTATAGTATGACGTTCGAGCCCACCGCCTGCATTACAGTCACAAGATGTGGTGAGTTTTGACCAGTTTTTGAGTGTTGAACATTTCTTTCTTCTTTGTTTTTTCAAGTACGGCTTCTGGCAAGCCACATTGTAGATGCTTTGCTTTGTCATATTATTTTGTTGTCAGAGTATGTGTTAGTATGCTTAGGGAGTAACATTGTTTTGTGCCGTTTAATTACTTTTGTTTTAAATTGAGGATGATGTTACTGAGTATGATGGTACTGAGGTGTAAGGAATCTGATTATTTTTGTACTTAATTGTTTTGTTTTGGGACTAACTCGAAACGAAAGCAACACAATAGCTGAGTCACGAACGCAAGGTATGTTGGAACCAGATGCGGTGCGGATTTTGATGGAAAAGGTAGCACAACTGACAGCAGACAATATGCAGTTGAGAAATGAATTAACGTCTAGAAGTGAGCACAAAACCGCATTGGATCAGTCGTCGTTGCCTAGGGACCAGGAGATTGATCCAGCTGCCGAAAGTTCAATTATTCCATTTTCTGGCAAGGCATCTGAGGACGTGCGTGCGTTTGTGGAGGACTTGGAAATTTCAACTGTGGTGAATGGTTGGTCTGATGAACAGTTGTTACATATAGCCGAAGATTAGATTAAAGGATGAAGTGAAGACATATGTAAGGTGTTCTGAGGCCTTAAAGAAGGCACACATGAAGCTGAATAATCCGTATCACAGAGCAGAACAACATCAATGACAGAGAAATGATGCCAAAACAGACAGTAATTACAAGAGGAGGTCAGATGCCTGTAATGTAGGTGCCTCAGATCAGCCATGTTGTACACAATGTATCACTTTCCGTAATATCAGATCAGTAGCACTACCAGCGCAACCCGAACACTAGTGATTGGAAAACCATTGACAGTTTGTTGAGCGCATTCATCAATATGGAAACAAGAGTAACTCCTCCCAATCAAAAACTGGGTCCAGACCAGCAGGAAGACGGGAGGGCAAGTCACCATTCACACGTTTAGCCGTGGAGCTGAAGTTAATCTCACAGTTGTACCGAGAGACAAACTGTGCCCAATGTTGAAGGCAATTCACCTTGGCTGGCAATGATGCTGAGGGGTTGTACAGAAAAATTAATGGCTTGTAATGATATGGGATTTTACGCCATACAGGAAAACATTAAACTTCTTTAAGGCATAAACAATGGTGAGGGCTTCTTTCTCTAATTGTAAGTATCTAGTCTGAGCCAAATTTAGCGTCTTCAACATGTGTGCAACAGGCTGTTCAGAGTCATCAGAATATTTGAGTCAACATCGCCCAATGCAGACTGCAGCAGACTTCGGTTTGAAAACGTCGCTTTACACACCTGCCATCAGTGGAAAGACGTCCCCTTATGGAGTAAGGCACGTAACGGTTGTGCAACGACACAACTGATTATGATGATGATAAGCAATCTTACCTATAAATCCTGGAATTCCTTGACCGATGCAAGATGTGGAAGAGCCACAATGGCAAACACATTCTGACGAAGGGGTTTGATACCAGAACTAGAGACCTCGAATCCAAGGTAAACAACAGAAAGCTAAAATTGCATTTTAAATCCGACGACCTGTAACACCAAATAAGAGTCTACGTAAGTCGTTGAGATGTTCAGCAGTGCAGGAGCCAAAGACCACAATATCATGAAAGGAGTTGGCACAGCCAGGTACAGACCTCGTGAGTTGCTCAAGAAACCGCAGGGAGTGCTGGCCCCACCGAATGGTAACTGCAAGTACTGAGGCAAGCCAAAAGGTGTGGTAACAATCAAGAGCCGCTGAGAGTTAGGATCAATGAGAAGCTGCAAATAGGCATTGGAGAGATCAATCTCGGAAACATACCGACCACCAGTGAGCTTAGAAAAAAGCTAATCATGGCGAGGCAAGGGATACATGTCAATGATAGACTGAGCATTGACAGAAACTTGGTAATCGCTGCAATGGTGTAACCGTCCCAATGGCTTCTTGAGAATTACTAAAGGGGTAGTCTTTTCACTTGACGCAATCGGTTGGATGACCCCGGAGGCCGTAAGTTGCTGGAGCTCTGCCTTGACTTGGTCACGGAGTCTCAACTGTACCAGGTGAGCCCAAAAGAAACAGGGTCTGACCGAAGGTTTCATGGAGATGTGGGCTTTGAAATTATTGGCACAACTCAAACCCGCAGAACACAGGGTGGTAAATTCAGAGCATAAAGATATGAGTTTTATGTAAGGCATTTGATAACAGATGAGATTAACTTTATCGGAAATTGTAAACCAAAAAAGGTTAAAAGAATCCAAATCATCAAACAAGTTTTTGGTGTGTGCATTGTTCACCACCAGAAAAGTGAGTAGAGAACCACTGATTTACATGTGACTGGGCTGAGAAACAACTCAACATCAGAATGCTTTTTCTATTGTAGTTGATTATCGTACATTTGCAAGTTGAGTAGTGACACGGCAGCACCAGCATCAAATTGCATGTACAAAACCTTCCGATAAACCTTGACGTCAATAAAAAGCTTATTGGATGCAATGGAGATTGCCAATAAAATTAACATCCATGTCAGCAATGTGGCCCATTTTGTTGCACTGGTGGCAAATGGTCCACTGACTGTGCAATTGTCAGAATGTCAGAGGAAAAGGAGTTTTCACACGGAAGGGCCCATTCACAAACAGGGGCCAACCGAACGATTGCATGACGAATCATTTGGCCAGGATATGACTCCTTATGTACATCATTGACAAAGTGACAACGACAGCTTAAGCCGTGAAGCTCAGCTGCCCAAGTCTTATAGGAATGACCTAGTTTCTTGCAACACCGATAGAACTCGACTTGAGCAGCAGTGATGTGCATCCATTCACGGTATATCTGAAAGAAGGTCACACATGTTACAAATTTTCCTAGGCTTCTCATTCTTCAACAGACTCATCGTAAGCCGGAAACACCAGAGTATAAATGAGCAGTGTAGTGACAGTTAAAACAGGAGGTGCAAGGGGCGATGCAGCAAGTGGTATAGACTGAGATGGAGCCAAGCTGACCAAAACAGAGACAAGCATTTGCAATCCCTGGGTTTGATTGTGCTGTGGCGACCACCTCCTGCTGCTGACTGAGATCCTGTAACACCTCCGTAAGAACCCCTTGCCGATCAGCCATCCAGTGTAACAACTCATCAGTAGCACCATCAGACTTCATAGATGCAACGGAGGACCAAACAGAGAGTGAAAATTGTGCAGAAAACAGTCCCACACTTGTTGTCAGTTGTGTTGTAACTTGGACACACAACACAACCAATAATGTAAGTGCAACTTTAGAATGGGGCATGTACGCCAGTCACCATAACATACACTGAACACAATAAGATAAGGCAAATGTAAGCAAGCAGCCAGGTGTATAGGCAGGGTAAGCAGCCTAGGTGCTATTCCTGCGTAGACCTACTGGTTGTCGTGTTGGCCTAACTGTCTGAGTTGACCTCTGTGAGCGTCTCTGGTCGTAGAGACGCTCTTGTTGTCTGCATTGGCACTGCGAGAGACACTACTCCCGCAGTAGGTGGGGCCAACGAGTTGTTGGCCTGTGGTGGATCTGGTAGCCCAACCCACGAATTACACGGCTGCTAGAGTGTTCTGCATTGTTGTAGAACACCCTGGCTGTCTGGCGGAAGCGATTCCGCAGGAAGGGGGTGCCTGCTTCCTCGTGTAGCAGTCTCACTGAATAACGAGGCGGCTTGTGCAGCGCGATTCGTCGTGCCCTGTTATGGATGCGCTGCAGCGTTACAATGTGCATCACAGCTGCTTTACCCCACACCACGGCCGCATGTTCTAGCACCGGTCAAACGAGGGCCAGGTACACAATGAGGCCCTGGCACGGAGGAAGGGTGGATGAGGGATTCACCAGCGGGTAGGGCGCAAGCTCAGCGCGAGCGTAGCTTGGAGAGGCAGGATCTAAACAGGCACTCACTCGTGGCAGCTCTATCGCAAGTTCACAGAATTGCTCTCTCGCGGGCGGGGCGCACTGCTAATGCGTGCGTCTTTTACATGTGGCCACATTACTTGAGATTCTACACCCAAATCGCAACTGAGTTAACAATAATCTATCACAGATCACACAAACAAACAATTGTGCCCAGTTGTCAGAAGAAAGGACACACAACACAAGCGCATAATAAGGGTAGTAGATGTGATCCACGAAACTACCGCCCAATATCCTTGACAACGATTTGTCGTTGAATCTTCTACCACATTCTGAGTTCAACCATAATGAGTTATCTATAACAGTATGATACCACCCATGGCATCCTTAAAGACATGGATCAAGTCAGTCACGCAGATGCAGTATTTCTCGGTTTCCGAAAAGCACTTGACTCAGTACCACATCTACACTTACTATCAGAAGTACGATCATATGGGTATCAGACAAAATATGTGACAGGACTGAGGGCTTCTTGGTACGGGAGAATACAGCATGTTGACAAATGTAGAAGTAACTTCCGATGTATCCCACGAAAGTTTGTTGGGTCCCTTGCAGTTCATGTTCCATATTAATGATCTTGCGATCAATATTAATAGTAAACACGGACTCTTCACAGATGATGCAAAGTAAAGTCTGAACGAAGATGTAAAAATATTAAATCAGTCCTTGATAAGATTTAAGAGTGGTGCAATGACCGGCAGCTTGTTTTAAATGTTCAAAAATGAAAAACTGTGCACTTGATAAAACGAAAGTATCATGGTAATTTTAGTGAGTCACCGTTGTAATATGCAGTCATACAAATACTAGGGTGTAACACTTATTAGCAACACAAGGCAGAATGATCACATAGGCTTAATCATGGGTAAAGCAGGTAGTAGCTTCAGTTTATTGGTAGAATGCTAGGGAAATGCAATCAATCTACAAAGGAGTTACTTACAAATCACACGCGTGACGCATCCCAGAATATTGCTCAAGTAGTTTGGACCCAAACCAAATAGGACTAATGAAACGACTGAACTGGCAGGATCTTGAAAACAGACGGTTAACTATCCAAAGAAAGTCTACTAATATAGTTTCAAGAACCGGCTTTAAATTAGGCCCTAGGAACATACTACAACTCCCTACATATCACTCCTATACCGATAGTGCGGATACAACATACAATAATTACAGCACACAAAAAGGCATTTAAACAATCATTTTTCTTGCGGTCCATAAGTGAAGGATATGAAAAAAGTACTACACTGAACTGGTGCTGTGGCACTTACCCTCTGCCATGCACTTCACGGTGGTTCGCAGAGTATAGACATAGCTGTACATGGGACAAAAAAATGAAGATACTGCATTGTATTTTTTTTTCTTTTTTCAGATCATTCCAACTGCCACCAACGTATGGAAGTTTGCAAATTAAGATGATGTTATAATGCTTCCATCCTCTTAACTGTATTTTAGCCGTCAACCGCATTGAGAATAACAATTGTGCAGCGTCATAATGTGGAATATTCGCAAGTGAAACGTCATGTGCATATTATTGTCCTCTGATATTTCTCTAATAATATACTCGAAACTAGCAGCGTTCCCGTAAAAAAATTGGAAAGAAATTGAACAAATGGTTCAAATGGCTCTGAGCACTATGGGACTTAACATCTGAGGTCATCAGTCCCCTAGAACTTAGAACTACTTAAACCTAAGTAATCTAAGGACATCACACACATCCATGCCCGAGGCAGGATTCGAACCTGCGACCGTAACGGTCACGCGGTTCTAGACTGAAGCACCTAGAACCATTCGGCCACACCGGCCGGCAAGAAATTGAACAAAGAATACTATAAACATGATCGCTGCTTGTTTCACTCAGAAGAATTGAACTTGTTTACTGTAATGTAGCGTTATCTTCCTGCCTAAATACATTCTCGATAATCGTGACATATTCTTAAAAAAAGTAATTTTGATAAACAGTATAAACAGGATTATACAGTCAAAACTCGTTACAGTTGTAGAGAACACTAAAGTAATTTTAGGAAAGAGTATTATATGATCGCTGCTTGTTTCATTCGCAATAATTTAAGCTGTAGTGTTAGATTATCTGCCTAACTACATACCGTACTCGAAAACTGTAAAATAAGGGAGAATTTCAAGGAAAAGTTTTACTCACAGTAACTAAAAGCAGTATTGTTTGGTTGCTGCTTAGTAAGCTACTCTAAATGCTCTTAAATTGTGACATACCCATAAATAGGAACGTAATTTTAAGAAAGAGTTCTGGACATATGATTCATGTTCGTTTCGTCTGCAGCAATTTAAGCTATGTTCTTCGACGCGTCGAGTCTCGTAATTCGCGCAGAGCTACATTTATTGCTATCCTAGTGATATATGTACTTTTGATGTAGTAGGTCAGAATATGAAGAGTGTAAGATTCTCGTTTACTACAAATAATCTCCACCGAATTATACGCGACAGTCACAGTGTGTAGTATAAGTCATTCTCATTGTCGCAGTTTCTAATGTGCAAGGTGACAAGCCGAAACACAGTTAAAACCACCAGTGACGATAAGTCTGAAGCAATTAGAGACATTTTTAAAACATACATACAGAATTGCTGAGAACTAGTGCATTACCTACGATGCCTGGACAGAAACAATGCAAAATGCATCATTCGTGGGCATTACTACTCACATTCGAGATAAGACAACTCCTCAGCAGAACATTAGCTGGTTTGGAGCTGACAGAACACATCGTTGTACCTCACTGGAAGACCGATAAGCTTGACAGCTCTGCTATGGAGTTCGACTGGGACACATAAGACCCGATACACTGTGAAATGTATTGAAGGGAATGTTGATGCAAGTGAAGAGTTACGGAATAGACAGGTAGAGCCGGGACTGAAAGGGGGCCAAATACGGAAAAAAGGATACTTTATGTTCGCACACGATAGAATTCGTGGCTGTAGGCTATAAATAAAACGAGTTCCTGAGTTAGCGTCCGTCATGGAAGCGATACTTTTAACTATAATCCGTTCATTAGAAGAGTAAATCTTATGTAACCTTTGCGCTATGTGAATCTTCAGATGTTGGCGGCGCAAAGACTGTTCCATTAAGTTTCGAGGTGCAGCTGCAAGAATTCTTCTTCTTCTTCTTCTAATGTTTCGGCTGTATTACGTTCAGCCACCTTCAGAGTGAGCCGCAAGACTGCCGCTTCACTGCACTGCACTGCAAATCACTGGTTTCATCTACCAGGAGGAGGGACAGGCTAAGCAGCGAAGCTGCTGTTCCTGTTTGGGCCTCTAGAACTGTTGTGTGGCCTCACTGTTGGTTTGGCCTATGTGAGCGCCCGCGTGAGGGCGGACGCTGCGTCAAATGCGTCATATGGGCTGCGGGAGAAGCTACTCCCGCAGCAGATCAGGCCAACGCGTGGTTGGCCTGCGGTGGACTTGGTGTCCCAGTCCACGTATAAGATGACTGCCAGAGTGTTCTGCAGAGGCATAGAACACCCTGGCGGACTGCCTGATGCGATCCCGTAGCAACGGGACACCAGCTTCCTCATGAAGCAGTCTCGTGGAGTACCGAGGCGGCTTGTGAAGAGCGAGTCGCAGCGCCCGATTCTGGACACGCTGGAGCATTGCAACGTGCGACGAAGCGGCATTCCCCCACACCACGGCGGCGTACTCGAGTACCGGCCGGACGAGGTCCAAGTACACGGTCAGGCCGTGCCGAGGGGGGAGAGTGGACGAGGGGTTCAGCAGCGGGTAGAGCGCCCGGAGACGCCCAATCGCCCGCCCCCTGATGTCGCGGATGTGCGGTAGCCAGGTGAGATGCCGGTCCAGCCGCACACCAAGGTATTGGCCTGTTGGTGACCACGGGATAGGGCCTCCCGAGAACGAGACAGGCAGCAGGGCAGGAGGCAGTCGTCTCCGAGTGAAGACGACAGCCTGGCTCTTGGCGGCGTTAAATTTGAGGCGCCACTTGGTGGACCACGCCCCCAGGACGTCGCACGCAAGTTGGAGTCGGCGACACATCGCGACCACGTTCATGCTGCGGGTGAACAGCACAGTGTCGTCGGCGTAAAGAGCCAACTCCACGCGCGCCACCCGCGGTGCGTCGGCGGTGTACAAGGTGTACAGCAGGGGGCCGAGAACTGACCCCTGCGGTACCCCTGCACGAATCGGCCGGTCGGTGGATGTGCCGCCGGCGGCCCGGACGTGGAAGGTGCGGCCCTCGAGGTAGGACCGCAGTAGAAGTGCGTGGGACGTCACGACCCCATGTACAAGGAGCTTGTACACGAGGCCCTCGTGCCACACGCTGTCGAACGCCTTGGAGACATCGAGGAGTACCGCCCCAAGGTACTCCCGCGACTCCAGCGCCCTCATCGCCTGTTCCACCAGGCGTAGGAGCTGGTGCGTGGTCGAGTGGCCCCGCCGGAATCCGAACTGCTCCGCTGGAAGGAGCCCTTCGGCAGTGACGTGGCGCCACAGCCGCTCCACGTACAATCTCTCAAAAATCTTGGAGAGAGACGGGAGCAGGCTGATCGGCCGGTAGTGCTCCACCTGACGCGGATCCTTGCCAGCCTTCGGGACAGCCACCACTTCCGCGTGTTTCCACGCGGAAGGGTAGATCCCGGAGCTGAGGACACAGTTGAAAGTGTCCGCTAGTGGCTGATAGAGTGCCGGCGGCAGTAGCCGCAGGAGGTGGTTTGTGACTCCATCGGAGCCACCTGCCTTCCTCGGGTTGAGGCGGCGGAGCTGGAGTCCAACCTCTTCAGCTGTGATGGGTGTGATCACATCGTCAGTGGCCCTGGCGGCGAGGAAAACTGGTAGGTGGTCTTCCACGAGTTGGACGTGTTCGGCGTCGAAAACATCTGCGACCGGGCGGAAGTTGTCGGCGAACACGTCTGCGAGGGCGTTGGCCTTGGCGTCCGGGGCACAGACAACCTTGCCGCCGACATGGAGCGGAGGAACAGGCTGATGGCGGCGGAGGAAGCGCTTGGCGGTCCGCCAGGCACTCCCATCAGTCATGTTCAGGGTGGCCACAAGGCCAGCCCAGTCACGGTTTCGGTGTTGGTCGATGGCGGCCCGGATTTCGCGCCGTGCCCGATTGAGGCGACGCTTGGTCGCAGGCTGCCTAGTGAGCTGCCACTCACGGAAGAGGCGGTTTTTGGCCGTTATAGCCTCCAGTATGTGCGGAGGAAGCTGCCGGGACATCTCTCGGGGCCGCCGCGGCTGTCGGGGAGACGCAGCGGCAGCAGCGCTAAGGGTGTGCCGCGTAAAGAAGGCCAGCGCAGCATCGGCCCCCTCCAGGGCAGGATCTGGAGCATCTTCAAAGCGGCCGAGCAGTTCGGCTTGGAATCGGGCCTCGTCAATTCCGTGGAAGGTGCGTCGGGCAGGCGGCAGGGAGGCGCCGACGACGTCCATATCGTAGACCAGCGGAAGGTGGTCGGAGGACAGGGCGCAGCGGACAGTAGCCAACGTAAAGTGCCCGACGCCTTTCAGGACTGCGACGTCGAGCACGTCGGGCTGGCCTCTGTTGGGGAAGAATGTGTGGTCAAATGGACCCAGAACGAGAGTGCCGTGACGTTGAGTGACGCGGAGAAGGCGTCGCCCGCTGACGTTGGTGACTCGAGAATTCCATTGCGGGCTCTTGGCATTCAAGTCACCCGCAATGAACAGTTTCCCACACAGGAGGGCATCAAGGTCGGCCTCCAGGAGGTGGCCCCTCGGTGGCCTGTAGACGGCGATGAAGGTAATGACACCAGCTGTGGTGGTGACAGCCACCCCAGGGGCCTCCACCGCAGCTAGAGGCGGCAGCAGGACAGCATGGTGCTTCAGCGAGTTTTTCACATATATGGCGGTGCCTCCACCATGGGTGGGCCGGTCGGTGCGGTAGCAGCGATAGTTCGCCACACCGACGGCCACGCCAGGTTTCAGAAACGTCTCGCAGACGAGACAGATGTCTATCGCCTCATCTCGGAGGAATTGACGGAATTCCCCTTGTTGGGGAACTAAGCCGCGTGCGTTAAAGCCGCACACGGTGAGCCCATGTACATGCTCATTTTCCATGGCGGTCCGCAGGAACAACGCCGGCCTGGAGGGCGGACGTGACGGCGGTGACTAGCACCGGCAGCTGCTCGAGCAGCTGGCTCAACGAACGTTCAGCAGAAGTCGTGAGAAGCCGGTAAAGATTATTGCCAGCAGTCCTGACGCTGGCAGTTGGCGCCACCCTGGCGATCTTCTGCTCGAACAGCCGATAAGGGCCGTCCCATTGGACGACAATCGGCGGCGGGCGCGGCGCAGCAGGCCGGGGTGGCACCCCGGCGTCGTCCGAGACATCATCAGACGCGTCCTGGAAGGCGCTGGCGGTCGGCAGCGGCAGCGCAGGCTGTAGGACAGCCGCCCTTGCCGTGTGCCGCCTGGCAGGGGTGACAAAACCGTCCTCATCAAGGTGGCGCGCAGCAGCAGGCCCAGAGGAGGACCGCTGTTCCCTCGCGCACACCGTCGTCTCGACCGTCTGGGCCGCAGTGGCAGCGGCGGCGCGGGAGGCCTTAGGGGCCTTCTTCCGCGGCCGAGCAGTGTCGGAGGCTTGGGAGCGGACGTCAGAGTCGTCAGCCGCGTCAGCCCGGCGCTTCCGGAGCGCACGAGCATCGTCAGCGTCACGTCTGTCTGCGTCAGCAATGGCCTCCGCAAGATTTGCGTCTGGCAAGTCGTCGTCGTCGTCGGTAATCATGGCGGCCTCTTGGGCTGGTTTTGCAACCGCCCGGACCGCGGTAGTGCCCTTCGCGCAGGGCGGGGCAGAAACTGACGTGGCTACGGGTTCTTGATGTTGCAGGGCCGTAGGAGCAGCCACATGCGAACCGACCTCTTGCACGGCCGGCCCCCGTGGCGCACCCTGTGAGACCGCCGTCGCCAGGGACGCAGCCTGTGCGCCTGGCGAGGCCCCCACCGGCTCACCTGTCTCCTGTCGCCCCGTGCCCGGCAGTGCAGAAGCCTTCCATATCCTGCAGTACGCAAGGATGGCAGCTTTGTCGTCCTCACGACCGGGGTAGTCACCCCCATGTGCAAGCTTGTGCATGCGCACTTCCATGCGCTCCTGGGAGCGAGAAACATCAACAAGAGAAACGTCCAAGTCATTGTCAGGTAGTCGGTGCCGGTTCGTCATAAGTGGGGGGCCGGATGGGGCCGCCGACAGGAGCAACTCAAGTCGCCTGAGCTGACCCCGCCGGACAGCGATCCGCCACACCCTTCGCTCGATCGTCAAACACGTCCTCTCGCCTCGACATCTCAGCTCGGAGTGCGTGCGTCTGCCGCTTCAGCGCTCGCTTCGTCCCTTTATACTCATGTACCGCGCAACTGCGCACGCGGCCACAGATGCAAATGCGCCAGAGACGTTGGTCGGCGGCAGAGACGTGCAAAACGCGCGAGTTGCATCTATCCGCAGTCGATCTGCGTTGGCATGTCGATATATCATTGTGAACTGCACTGTGACGACGTCTTTGTGAGTTTATTACACCAAGTGCCGGATTCCATGATGTATCAAGGTTGAAACCACTATCTCTATTAATTAAATTGGTCGTCAAGCGAATCTCAATTGCCTCCTTCACCATCGAGTCCCAAAAAGATGATGTAGTTGCCAAAATTTCGACGTTGTCATACAATATACTGTGACCAGTGTCAATACAATGCTGTGCCACTGCCGACTTGTTAGGTTGTAAAAGTCGTGTGTTCTGTACATCTTTCTTGGACAGTACGAGTTGTTTGTCCAATGTAAGATAGGCCACATTCACATGGAATTTTGTAAACTCCAGATTTTAGGAGCAGCAGATCATCTTTGACGGAGCCCACGACTGCAGCTGTCTTGGGTGGAGGACGAAAAATCACTTTTACTTTGTGTCTGCTGAGAATCCGTTCTAGTTTTGATGTGAGGCTACCCACATATGGCAGGAAGGCCATCGATTTAAAGGTTTCTTTGTCTTCTGTTGCTTTCTTTGCGACCTCTTTCGGTTTCATTTTCAGTGCCTTCTGTATTTGCTGTCGGTAATACCCATTGTCTTCACACACTCTTTGTAAGTGGGAAAGTTCTTCTTGCAGACTGCTTTCGTCAGAAATAATATGCGCTCTGTGGGTCAAAGATCTGAGAACACTCATCGTCTGCGCAGGATGGTAGCAGCTATTTGCACGTAAATACAAATCCATGTGCGTGGGCTTCCGATTCACTTCATGTCCCGAAGTGCCATCCTCTCTGCGCCGAACCAGAACATCTAAGAATGGAAGGCATCCCTCCCTTTCAATTTCCACTGTGAACATTACCTGATCGTGGAGGGAGTTCAGATGTCTTAAGAAGTCCTGCAAGTTATCTTGACCATGGGGCCAAACTACAAAGGTATCATCAACATACCTCCAGAATACCGTGGGTTTCAAGTCAACAGATTCAAGCGCCTTCTCCTCGAAGTCTTCCATAAATAAATTGGCCACCAGAGGGGACAAGGGAATACCCATGGGGACTCCGTCCATCTGTTCAAAAAATTCGTTGTTAAAAAGTATGTAGAGGTCAGAACATGTCTGAGTAAAGCTGAAATCTCTTTGTCAAAACTTATTCCAATAAATTGTAGAGATTCTGGAAGGGGAAACTCTGTGAATAATGACACCACATCGAAACTAACTAATATATCAGAGGGGTTCATTTTCAACTGGAATCACTGAATCATGGCTGTTAATACATTTAAATAGCTTAGAGTTTCATTTAACGTAACTTAGTAATAAGATGCCTAATACGTAAGAAACACTTACTTCCAAGAGCGTAACAACACCAGTGTACGTGTGCTGCGACTTCTGACCAACAACCGCGTTTGTGTTTGTATACATCAGGTTTATTCTTATGATGAACGGATTACAGACCTCAGGGGCACCCCCTCCCACCCAATGGTTTCCAGCAGCGTGTTTGGCTGAGTCAAAGAAATGGTGGAATTGCTACGACCATATGAAAAATTAACAAAAGAAATTTCATGGCACACTTACGTTACAGTACGCAAAGTGATCCCGTTAGCAGGGCCAGCTCTAGGGAATTTGCCGCCCCGTGCGAAAATTTCGAGCGCCGACCCCGCCCTGCGTCGCGTAGACGCAAAAAGAATAAATATTTGTCACCAAACAAAAGAATGAACCTGCGTATTCTGATGCCTTTGCAGCATCATTCACAGCTAGATTTAAAAAATGACTACTGCAGGAAATATAATACGCTTTAGAGTTTATATCCAAAATCTTCTTTTGAATTCGTACGTTCTTGCCTTTCATGTTAGAAGCGTTATCATAGCCACTCCTCATGTCCTCCAAAGGTAGTTCCATCTCTTCTAAATGTTTTAAGACTACCTCCATAAGTCCCAAACCACATGTAGACGTATCAGTCCAAGACAATGTTCACTAATATTTACATCGCACGTGTGAAGATAAGAAGAGGCCACATTCACAAACCGCGCTATCATTGTCATCTGCTGAACAACAGAAATATCTGGTGTACAGTCCAAAATTAAACTATAGTATTAGCAATCTCAATAAAGATAATATTTTGTTTTTAATTTTTTGATTGAGAATGTGAATTATTTCTTTTTGTAAGTTTTTACTCATAATGACGAGACTTATTTTCACCTAGCTTTGTTCTCCTTATATGTTCGCCAAGAACTGAATCAAATTTACCAAAATAATTGGATCAATTTTAAGAAATTCCCATTGTTGTAGAGAACAGTTTGTATGACGTTCCTCTTAAGGGAACACACTGTCTACCCAAGAATTGGATAATTGCCGTAAGGCGTTCGATTACACCTTTCCAATGCCGGGTTCCTGCGTTCTACATCGACAGTGTTGCCAGATTTTAATCTCCTGGCGAGCACCACCCACTTTTGGTGCGATTCTAAGTCCACTTGGGACCTACTATGTCTAGCTAATGTCTCAGAAATGTGCCGCCAGTTATTATAACCACCTGAAGTTAATAATATTTTAATGTTCGGAAAGAGTTTACAGCTGAAACAAAAAACAGCATCTGTACTCTTTGAAGAAACTAAAAATTTCCTCTGAAGCATTTCACCATTACGCAAAACTGTAATTTTTAGAGATAAAGCGACGATTAGAATCATCCTTAGGGCAGCTTTCATATTCCGTTACTGTTCTGGAGGCCCTCTTCCAACTAACGTTGCCCTAACAAAAATAATCTATTGTGTCGGGCCATTTTGGGGGATTTGAATCAACTACAACACTGACAGTTTGAGTATCAGATGAGGATAACAGATGAGGACGTGCTACAATCAACTAGAATAGTTTCACATTCATCACAGAGCTGGCATACAATGTAATGTCTACCCTGCGGAGTCTTCATCTACCGAAGGCTTACCCTGATTTATGTCAACATCTGCATTTGTGCTTGGATCATTCTGACCAGAATCTTTCTTAGGTTGGAAAGAATTATCTAACGAAAATTTCAATTTCTTGTCTACATTTTCCCTCCACGCTCGTCTTTTCCTACATTGGCTGTCTGAAAGCCGTTTCCTGCCGTCAGACAATGCAACAGTTTACAACGTTCGCAATAAGTTATAGCCGGTAACTTCCAAGAATGTCGGCGTATCAAAGCCGAGCGCTCCAAACGATACATATCGAACGTGCGATTCTACAGCGATCCGCGAGTGTGGTGGCGGGCGTTGTGAACATGTTTACAGCAACGACAAAAGAAGAGCGTTACTAAGATAGTTGTAATTACAAAGGAAACGACTACCTCACTCGTCATCGAAGCTGTCATGAGAAAGTCCATTTGATGCGTATGCTACGGGAAGCATTTCCTTAGTGACTTAACTCTGCCAATGTCACACAAAAATATGGGTTGAGTGTCACATTTCCGACAAAAAATCAAACAATTTTCTACATTGTGTAAGCATGAAATTAGATTCTTCTACGTGAGGCATTCGGCCGAAGAAACGTCTACAATATCAGACATCCCACGCACTACCGTCATAAATCGTTTGGGTTTTCCTAGCATCTCACAAATAATTTATCATAACGCCAACCACAACAGTCGCGTGATCGATGTAGAATCGCGCGATTGATATATATCGTTTGCAGCCCGCAGCTTCGATAGGCAAACTTTCTTGGAAATTACTGCCAGCTGAATGTACAATTATCAACTTTTGTGTCTGGCAAATGAAATGTGTTTCTATATAAGTGAACCACATACAGACCTGTATTAGCGCCATAATCCACAGTTCGACCACTGTATCAAACAATTAACTTGCTACTTAGCTATTAACAAACAAAACAAGCATCCATTGTTGCTAACAGAGTGGCGTATCCACTATGCACGGCTGCCAACTCCCAAAAATATTTCCCCATTAACTCAAGTCAAAACATCCCTAAGACACGGTATTCATTATCTAAAACCTCTAAAACAAAATATCCCTATTTTGCTGTCGATTTTACTTATTTATTTGCATATTATTCAACATTTCAAACATAATTTCAGCTTTTTTGAAGCATTCGAAGTTTTAATGCTAATGTCAAACAAACTTATCACTTCGAATAGATTATGTGTAATTCAAGATCTGCTTTTCATTGCGCAGAAATATGAACCATCAAAACCGTCTTAGGCATTTCAATGCACAACCTGCTTCATAGCTTTTTTAAATATTTGTACAATAATGTAAATAGTAAACGTGCGTCAAATACCAGCACTTGGAACTGTTATGCATTACCTAGTACAAATTAATGAGAAAGAGAGGCCATATTTTGAAACATCTTTGTTATCGTATTGTTAAAAATAAAGAACTCCACACACGTATTATTGTGTTTATAATTGCTCCATGTCACAAACAGGCTTGTGGATGTCTGTGGAAGATTCGTACAAATACTGTTACGTTACTAAATAGTAGCCAAATACTTAAAATTTCAAGTCCGTTTTTTTAAAACTTATATTAAATGAAACTTTACGATATTCAAATTTACTAACAGCCATAAAAGTTTTTCTTAATCACGTTTTAGCTACGTAGTTTCTTTTTTTTCATAAATCCTGTACAGTGACAGACTCTACCGCGTTGTGTTCTTATTGTTGCGCTGTAAATGCGCAGTATGAAAATGGCTGAGGCTGTTTTGTGTTCCGTAGTGAAGCACGCACGTGGAACACGGTTGCAAAGTGCCGAGAAATAGCCTGTTCTTAATGTTTTTCATAAATTTACGGAAATAATCAGCTTTGAAATTTTCGCAGCGTTGTATACACTGTAGTAGATAAACTAACTCATAACGAATGTGTAGGGTAATTGGTGGAGTAAAGGAACATGAATCAGATTCGGCTATTCGTGCGTTGGTTCGAATCTCGTCAGTATTTTTTTTTCCTCGTTCCATTTTGAAAACCTACATCTCGTAATTACAAAACTCATCATCATCATCATGTTTTACGAATAATGCACGACTTCTTGTTTCTAATTACATATTTGACGCGAAATTCCTATTTCAATTTCAAATACAAATTCTTAATGAGCGATGTTTCATGAAAGACTCTACATAAAAGTTGTTTAAATTAAGAAAAGATAATATTTAATTTTTTAATGCAAAACTGAAAAACCAGACACTTTTTTCTTTGGACTGTGTCCTTCGTTTTATGTCACAGAGGTAGATATGAATCGTAGAAACATGAAAAACAATGATATTCAGCGCGTCGAGCATATCATACAAATACTGCATTTTTAAATTTGCTACTGTAGCATTACAACATGAACCCAACAGTATTGATGTGGAGCCAAGCTGCGGGATTCGGCCCGAGAAGTAACAAGACTGTTACGTTGCCAGAGGTACTGAACTAACGCACGCAGCTTTTTCACACGTCACTCGTGGGATAAAAGAAGATGAGAAAATGCTGTGCCTGGTTGACTTCGTGGATTCTGTTGTTGATAGGCTCGTTATCAACGTAGCAGGTGACACTTCCAGAACTGAAATGTATTTCTCGGATTCGGATAAAGAAGGAGCTAAGAGATTACCAGACGACTGACTATAAGTAATACCTTCAGTGGCTTCAATATTTAACTATACGGTGAAATCCTTCAATACTCTCTTACGTTACACACAGCTTATGCAGGAAAATTACCCTGTGGTTAAGTCAGGAATTTACATTATCCTTGTTTTTAATTACAATAGTACTTTAACTAAAAACGATTTGTTGCGGTATTCGTCTAGTCGTCTAAGGAGCGTATTTCAGGAGATTTGCAGTGTATTATTCCATTCTGCTTAAAAATTAAATTACATTCGAAGCTGTATTGCTCCTCTGTTCATCTCTTTAACGTGTGAACTGCAGCTGGTCACGTCTCTGCAGGCTAGCTGTACCAGCTGACCGGCCAGTGCTGTCCAAATTAAATGCGCCGGTAAAGCTGTTGTCCCGTATTATCGCTAAGTCGATGTGCGCGTAACGCACAGCACAAAACGTACCCTTATTATTGCACTTGAGACAGCTTGGCTGCAGTCCCAAGTGAAACGGAAATCCAATGAGGTTCCAGCAAACGCGGAAGAATACATAGTGCAATGTTTACATCAGGTTTATTCTTATGATGAACGGATTATAGTGGTGTTCTACGTGTGAGGATTGAAACGTCTTTGTGAGCAAGATTAATGGAATATAACATGATTATATACGCATTTTTATTTTATATACGCATGAAACTATTGTCTATATCAATATTTCCAATTTCTTGTAGGAGTCAACGTTTTCTTTCGTAAATCGGAGCGCAATGTTTCTGTACGTAGATAATTTTCAATAAGACCCTTGATTTTATGAATAAATTATATTTCCAACTTATTCTCACATTTCTTTATTTATGCAAGATGAACTGGCCGCCCCAAAACTCTGCCGCCCTGGGCCATGATGGCGCGGTTCGCCTCCCCTAGAGCCTCCCATTAGCCACCTGTGTTCGGCATGCAGTCAAAAATACAATACCTACAAATTAAATTTAAAGCCGCAATGCATAAACCACTGGCAAGTAGGTTCGACAATTTAGGACATTCGGCCGTTACGGCACTTTCAACAACTTTTGACCCAAGTTCGTGCACTTCAAAAATGCTGTCACTAAATCAGGGTATAAGTTACTTACATAAAAAAAAAAATACAATCAAAAACGACAAATCCGATGAGTCGGGCGCAGAAGATTCAAAGTCTGATACCTGAACATATCACATGCAATTGGCACACGAAAACATGACAAATAAGTGATCAATATCTGCTGGAAACATTTGTGAAAATGAGGTTCAGATGCACTTGTCATCTATCACACCAACAAAAAGGGATCATATTGAAATCTGCGAGAACGTGAAGTCACTTTTCCCAAAACTTGCCAAAATTGCAAAAGGTGTATCTTCCCATTGTCGCCACATCTGGTACCACTAACTGGGCGCTCCAACCCTGCTCCACTTGCGAATAGCGCATGGATAGAATGATTGTCGGTAAGCCTCTGTATTGGCTCTAATTTCACAAATTTTCTCCTCACGGTCATTGCATGAGATGTATGTGGAGGGAAGTTACATGTTGTCCTACTCTTCCCGGAAAGTGCTCTCTCGAAACTTCAATAGTAAATCTTTCCGTGATGCACAGCGCCTCTCTTCGTAACGTCTGCCAATGGAGTTTGTTTAACATCTCCGTAATGTTCTCGTGCCGACTAAACGATCCCGTGACGAAACGTGCCGCTCTTCGTTGGACCTCCTCTAGCTCTATCTAAGTCCTATCTGGTAGATATCCCAGACAGGTGAACAATACTCAAGAATTGGTCGAACGAGCGCCCTATAAGCCACTTCCTTCATGGATGAGTTACATTCCCTAAAGATTCTTCCCATGAATCTGAAATGTTTTACGTGGTCATTCCACTTGAGGTCGCTCCGGTAGTTACTCCTCGATATTTTAAGGCACATATTGTTTCCAGCGGAACGTGTTACGCCTGTAAATTATTTCTACAACCATAGACAAAATGAGGGATTAAAGTGACAGTATGCACATAATTCGTCTAGAAGTGCTGGAATACATTCTAAGAAAGCCAAAAGGCTTACTAAAAATTATACGAACTGGAAAAATAGTTATTCCTGGTTAAGACAAGTAAAAGAAGCCTCGTACAAGGCGTACTGTCGCCTGTGCAGTAAAGATTTCTCGTGTGCTGTAAAAACAACACGCATCAACCAACATTAATAAATGGGTTAAAGGCATTTCACTATGACCTACTATATGCAGCTCAGAGGCTGTAAGAGGCTTCCTTCCAGCATGTGTGTAACATATGAAGACATGCAGATAGAACAGGCTGACAGTGTTAAATTTCTGAAATAAAACTCGATAATAAATTCAGTTGGGATGGGTTTAGCACAGAATTGCTGAAGCGCCTAAACAAGTCTGTATTTACAATGCGAATGATGTCAGATGTAGGAGATATAAATATAAAAAAAAGGCTGCATTCTTTGCTTATTTTCATCCTATAATTCTGGGGTAACTCGTAAAGCCGAGTAAAAGCGTTTAGAGAGCAAAAGCATGTAATAGACTCATTTGTGGTGTAAAGTCAAGAAAATCATGTAGAAACCTGTTCAAGGAACTGGGTATTTGTTCCTGAAACTAAACTGCTTGCAGGTAATATGTCTCTACTTCCAACCAATAGCTCAGCACATAGTATCAAGACTAGGAATAAGATCAATCTACATAAAGATCTAAAATCACTTACCTTGGTCCAAATAGGGGTCCGATGTTCAGGAACACATTTTTACGATAAATTGCCAGTAACCATTAAAAACCAGGATTCAGATAAAGCACATTTCAAACAGCGTTATAAATACTTTTTGGTAGGCAACTCCTTCTACTCTATAGCTGAATATCTTAACAGGGACTGATAGACGAGGTTCATTAAAAATGTCGGTTAAGATTAGCTATGTTGTGTATAATAAATTTATTAAAAGTGCATTATTATGTTTCATTCTGTCAGTGTATTAATGCTGTATGTATATCAGCAGTTCCACTTTATTCTAATGTATCCACATATTTTGACAATCTCCTGGCAAATGATTAGGGAAGTGACTATTATATTCAAATGTTCTGCGGTTTTTTACATTATACTTTGTTATGTTCCACACCCACGAGAATCATTTCTTTTTGGGTCTATTGAACGAAAACTGAATTGAATTTAATCTAGTCTAATGGGAAGAAATGATAAAACATTTTGCCGGATATTTTAATCTCTTGGTCCGACGGTCGAAAGAGTATTTAAAATATGGCCTGCACTAAAACCTCATTTCTGGAATTCCGCAATGAGTGTGCTCGTCTATTAGAAAATATAATCACATGTGAAGAAGAAGAGAAAAAAGCTTCGGCGTATGTGTCGTTTTCGCATTTTCAGTAGGAACAACAATGAAAAAGACTGTATCAGATTCGATTTCAGTTGTCAGATGATGCTGAAATGCACTGGATTCGTGAAACGCGTGAACAAAGCATATGAGACAGCTTTTTCGGAAGTAGAACAAGAGAAAAAATGGGTGAATTAAGCACTAACTCAAAGAGAATCTATTCGGACGATTTTCTACAGTTCTAAATAAATTTTGTAGGATATATGTTACCACGATGTAACTTCTCAGAAAACAACATCCTTTCGAAGATGCTGCATTTAAACTACTAATCACCAACAACTTAGGCCTACCACCATTTTCAAAAATGTGAGGAACTTTAAAGGGTCGATAAACTGAACGTGGACGCCTTATACCAAGAATTTCAAATAATTAAAAGAAACTTGGACATGGCACAGTCTTGATGACAAAAATAAGAGTGCGACTGAGAAATGGAAGAAAATCATGGAAGTGTTTTCCAAGAATCAAATCCCTAGCATGACACTTCCTGGAAGATTAAAACTGTGTGCCAGACCGAGACTCGAAATCGGGACCTTAGCCTTTCGCGGGCAAATGCTTTACCATCTGAGCTATCCAAGTACGACTGACGACCCGTCCTCACAATTTTACTTCCGGCAGTAACTCGCCCGCAGAATTTTACTTCCGCCAGTACCTCGCCTCCTACCTTCCAAACTTCACAGAAGCTCTCCTGCGAAACTTGCAGAGCTAGCACTATTGGAAGAAAGGATATTGCGGAGACATGGCTTACAGTCTGGGGGGTATCTCCAGAGTGAAATTTTTACTCTGCAGTGGAGTGGGCGCTTATATGAAACTTCCTGGCAGATTAAAACTGTGTTTCATTCTGGAAACATCCCCCATGCTGTGACTATGCCATTTCTCCGCAATATCCTTTCTTCCAGTAGTGATAATCCAGCAAGTTTCGCAGGAGAACTGTCAAGTTTGGAAGGTAGGAGACGAGGTACTGGCGGAAGCAAAATTTTGAGAACGGGTCGTGAGTCGGGCTTGGGTAGCTTAGTTGGTAGAGCACTTGCCCGGGAAAGGCAAAGGTCCCTAGGTCGAGACTCAGTCCGGCACACACTTATAATCTGCCAGGACGTTTTAAATCAGCGCACACTCCGATGCAGAGCGAAAAATTCATTCTAAATCCCTAACTTTTTCACGTCTTATAGTTCATCTTTAGCATTCCTAGCTCCAAATGCTTTGTAAAAAGTATTTTTTCACATACGGCATTAAAAAAGGCAGGTGAACGAAATAAATATACCCCGAATTTGATAAAAAAAAGAATTAATGGCCATTTTCGTCAATAATTATTACTACATTGACTTTCTTAAATATGTAAGGTGAAACAAAACCGAGAAAAAATTATTTTGTTTTTCAGTTATACCGCGTAAAAAAAGGATATCTCAACTGAATATTTGTCCCTCACAGAATAATACACAAAAAAAACTAGCAAATCATTGCGCATAACGTAACTTAACGTTAGGAAAGGTAGGCAGATTTTGTGAAATAGGTGACTAAGTCCGGCTTCTTTGAGTTTTAAAATATCTCTGACCACACAACTTAAATTCTTTTATAATGCAACTTAAAATCATTTCCAATATTTAAAAAAATGAATAGAAACATCAAAAAACATCGATGTATTGTTTTTAAGAGCGATGTTTATTCGACTTCTCTTGTGCGTCACTCATCTTGTCAGTAGAAAAACTTTTCAGTCATCCATCTGAATTCTACAATGTTTAACACTTTCAATATTAATTTCAATGTCAACCACACAAAGTACTCAGCTTAAGCTTTTTATTACTAAAGATGGCCGCCGAGTGAGATCACAGGTATTTTCTTCGTCCGCTGAAAAAATTTATTTAAGTGGAAATAGTGTCAAATTTAAATTTTCTTTGTTTTGTATACTTGCGGTAGTGTCCGTTCTTGTCACACAACTGAATATTAGCGTCCCAGCAGAGCTTGCTCTTGAAAAAACTTGTTCTTTTGAGGAAGTCCCGATAATCGCGACATAACCCGAAATTTTGTGTGATGAACACAAAAAAATTCTATTGAAGTTTTCTTGAAGTGCAAAATTCGTTTAAAAAAGACACATACTAGTTTCATCAGTGTCTATTGTCGCAATAAAAGTGTAATTAAACATTTCTAAATCGTATTTAACAACCACATTTCGTATTGTTTACTAGTTACATAGACGTGATCTAGGCCTAAATTTTACGAGTTATAAGCGTTTAAAAACCTGACCAAACACGCCTGATAACGTAAATTCTCTAAATGCGAAGTAATTACAATTCATTCTTCTGTCATTGTATCTCTAAATCAGTACAAAAACAACAATCACCGCACTTAAGACCTTTGTGTCGTTTTTTGTTTACACGCAGCCAATCTCGTATCCTTGACAAATTTATAACATTCTTTAAACTTAATTATTCTTTCGAAACTGACCATGGGTGAGAAATGTGGGAGCTGTGTTATAGGGTAGTGAGTAGAGGGGTTTGTTGCCAATCTTGTAAGAAATATTTTTACTGAGTGGGGGGGGGGGGGGGGGGGGTGCAGTGGGGAGAATGTTGGTAGAACAGAAGAGCCTCTCTCCTGGAACTGCAGAGTATGCCCTTTCAGACACAGTTGGAGGAAGCAAGGAAGAAGGAACTCATAAGGAGAGGTGGTTGGGAACTGGCACCTGATAGGAGGATAGGAAGAAAGAGAACACGATCTGGCAGTTTTATCATCAACACCAAAAACAGGTATCTAACACTGCCAGAGTTAAGTGGAGAAGAGCCTCAGGTAGAACGAGGAGCAGGAAATATGCAGCACACTTCAACTGAGGCCAGGAAGCCTAGGAATGTACAAATTGTCAGGAAGAAGAAAGTACTGCTGCTAGGTAGTAGCCATGGGTAAGCTGTAGGCCCTCAGTTACAGGAAAGTTTAGGGGCAGCGTACCAGGCCACCAGTATCTTCAAGCCAAATGCAGGGCTAAGTCATGTGATAGAGGACCTAGGGTCTTTATGTAAGGACTTTACAAAGGAGGACCATGTAGTGGATAGTGGGTGGTGGTGGGAAACAGTTCGGGCAGGGATGGGGCATATGACATAGGTGGTGACCTGGACAAGATAGCTTCCCTGACTCATGGCAGCAACGTACACTTTGTTGAACTGTTCTGGCATCACAGCCAACTTTGCTCATGTTTCTCTGGTGCCTGTCAGGACTATCAACAGATGGGGTTTCACCAGGCATGGCCTACACCTAAACAGGGCTAGGAAGGGAAGATTGGTACAGCTGATTCATGACAGTACACAGGGTGGATCTTGGGCCACACATGGTCAAATACCTGTTGTCATAGGTAGGAAAAGTACGTCTTTTTTAGGATAAATCCAGACAACAGGTTCCCCTGCATAAAGAGTATCTCCAGCACTTTAAAAAATACTGAAACAATCACTTACAATACAGATTTTAACACCTTGAATATCACATATACCAGATGTCACAAAGAAAAACAAACCACTGGAAAGAGAACATTGGGCATTTCACAGACTTGACAATCCTCCATCAAAACATGCAATCAACAAAAAATAAAATACAATTATTAGAAGTTGACCTCCAACTTCTGTAGCTTGTATTACTGAGCACTGGAGTAGAGAGACAGAAATCCAACATGTAGTATTATCATTGTATGAAAGGGCAAACTCTTAAAGCAGAACAACTTTAAGGGGTGGAGGATCATGCATTTATATCAGAAAAGGAACACAGTTCAAGACATGACCTCAGTACAGTAAGTGAAGACAAACACTTTGAAACATCACCTATTGAATTAACAGAGCTTGATATCATCAAGAAATTACTCATTTTGTGTGTGAATAGATCTCCCAGGGGTAGTGTGGACACTTATTTCAATAAATTAAGAGAAGTTCTAGATAAAGTCTCAAGTACAAAGGTCAACATAATTCTGTGTGGGGGCATTAACACCAACACTAATATCATAAATTAATCCAGCAGCACTTTCATAAACATCCTTTGAAGATTTGGCATGTCCCTAATGGTCAATATTGCAACAGGGGTTACTACAATGACTGCATCAGTAATTGACCATGTGGCCACAAATATGGACAGGGAAAAATGTGATGTAGCTGTAAAAGATCTCAGACTATCAGACCATCTCTGTCAAATAACAACAGTAAAATCAGGCATCGAATCATTCCCTAAACTACAAGCTTACAAATGACATCTATCAGAAACCAAAATACATTTTTTTCAAAAGAACTAGAAAAACAAAGCTGGGATGAAGTGTATAAGGGGACCAATGTGAATATGAAATTCTCTAAATTCTCCACATTGTTTAAATTGAACTTTGAAAAGGCATTTCCAAAAGTATGCATGTCTGTATCAACGTCTCACAAAAACAGATGGATAACAGCAGGTATTAAGAAGTCCTCCCAAACACTTAAAACACCTCAGTTCCATGAAAAAGATTCTGAATGATGCAGAATTCCTAAATCATAGATACAAAAAGATCTATAGGAAGGTGCTGATTGCTGCAAAAAAGTAATTTAATGACAAAATAATATATAATGCAGAGAATAAAAGCAAAGCAGCCTGGTATGTTATAAAAAAGGAAATGGGGAGAGGCAAACATACATTGAATAACATACTGCTAAGGGAGGGGGATGAGGTAATAAATGATCCGCAACACTTAAACTATGTAAACGAACGTTTTTCAAGTATTGCAGAGAAGTTACAGCAAAAATTTTCCAAAACAAATGTAACACCAGTAAACAATGTTAAACTAAATACAAAGATGGTACTTCCAACCACAGAGAATGAAGTCAATAAAACTGTTCAAAAGCTAAAAAATAAGAAGTCAGTAGGCTTAGATGAAGTACCAGTGTGTGTACTGAAACAATGCATAGGGATTATACAAGGCCCCTTAACAAATATAATAAATGAATCCTGCACACCAGGGACACTTCCAGAGCAGTTAAAAGAGGCTAGAATTGTACCTTTGCTTAAGGAAGTTGATGCAGAAGACATAGAAAATTACTGGCCTATTTCCCTGTTGTCAGCATTCTCAAAATAATAGAAACAATTATGAAAGAGTGATTAATACCTGAATTAATACAATCTTTTAAGTCAATCACGGTTTGGTTTACAAAGTGGCAAAAATACGGAGTCAGCCATAGTAGAAATCACAAAAGTTGTACTTGATGCTCTTGATAAAGATAGGTGTGTCACAGGCATATTTTTAGATCTTTCTAAGGCATTTGATACAGTCAACCACAAGAATCTATTAAATAAATTAGAAGCATTAGGAATAGGAGGGGTAGCTAATGACTGGTTTCGATCATACCTAATAGATAGGGTACAAAGAGTAGATATAACACATACTTCAAATAGGTCTAAACATCTAGTAAAGCACTTATCAGAACCAAAATACATTAATATAGGGGTTCCGTAAGGTAGCATATTAGGACCAATACTGTTCCTGATATATATCAATGACTTTCCCAGTAATGTTACTCATGAAAAAATTCTCTTCACTGATGACACTGAGCGAACACGAGAACTCTTGGCCGAGAAAGCAAATGAAACTCTCAAGGTAGTTTATGATTGGTCAATAAGCAATAAAGTGACACTGAACATAAAGAAAACTAATGCCATGTATTTCAGTTTGAAGAGGAAAAATGACAATGTTAAATTAAATGTAGATGCCACCTCTATGGACTGTGTAATAAATGCAAAATTTCTAGGAATGAATACTGATTCTCAGTTGAAGTGCTATGAACACAAAAAGGTACTTGCAAAGATAATGTCATCAGTATGTTATGCCCTTAAAATCCTATCATCAGTTCGTAACATGCAGTGTCATTTAGTTACATATTATTCATATGTACACTCAATTCTTAGCTATGGCATTCTTTTTTGGGGAACAAATGCACAAAATACGAACACAATTTTCTAACTCCAGAAAAGAGCCATAAGAATAATAACCAAAAATACTAGTTGAGCTCATTGTAAAGATCTGTTCAAAACACTGGGGATTTTTACTGCTCCATGTGAATACATTCACCAGTCAGTTGTACACATCAAATATAACATTGGTAATTACTGCACAAACAGCTCTGTCCATGACGATGCAACAAGAGAGACTCGACTTACATTTACCAAGAAAAAATAAACATAAAACTCTAAACAGCATTTTCTACCAAGGAATAAAACTGTATAAAAAATTACCAAAAGAGATTAAAGAAATTGCAAAAGTACACTTATTTAAAAAGGTAGCTAAAAAAGTACCTGTTATGCAATACACTTTATACATTGAAGGATTACTTAGATGAAACAGAGTAGGGGTTTGATAATAAAAATGTTATGCAAATAAATAGCAATAATAATGATTATAAAACACCCAACATTCCACACAACACCTTCATTTTACGTTTTTTTTCCTTCTTTTTTTCCTTTCCATAAATACTAACACCTCTTCCTCTTCCCAAGATCAACATCTCACTCATTATACAGGGATGCCGACTCGGTTATTCAGAAAGGCAAATGGGAAGTTGCTGTACAGAAAAATTGCCCAGAGATAACCAGTGTGTGTTTGTGTGTGTAGTGACTGAAATTTTATGAAACAATGTGTGTATAGTGTGTGCAGTGATTGATAGTGAGCTATGAGTGAACGTTGTGGCATTACATTATTTAATAAGTTATTTGGAAAAAAAATATTGTATACCAGGAGTAAATCTAATGATTATGTCTAACTAGAAGTCTGTAAACATATGTGTACCCGAATTATTTTAAATTGGTTTAAACTTGTAAATACTATCACATGTCCTATATCCTTGTAAAAAGAGATCTACAGGTGAATAATAATGCTACTGCTACTACTACTACTACTACTACTACTAATAATAATAATAATAATAATAATAATAATAATATTAATGCTTTTCCGCGTGAACACCGATGTCTCCCAATCGATGTTTTTAAAGATGTTACTGCAACTTGATCGCACTCCTGCATGAAAAGTGATAACTCGAAAAACGGCATCTTTAGTTTATGCCAGTGAAAAATATATATGAAATTCCCTAACATGCATGAAAGTTGGAATGGAATTTACTACCGACAATATTTAGTAGAAATTTAAAGGACGCTTATACTAATTTAATAGAATTAATTCCTTAAGATGAGTTTTCTCAGGTATTGTATTTCTGAGTTGTGTCACCTTTCTTGCGGGCTACAAAATATTCCCCTAAGTATGAGTTATTAAGCACACTTCTGCAATGGTTCGCCCCATGAAGTGAATCTTTTACAGCCGCTAATGCCTTTTGTATCGCGTTAGTGTGTGCTCTGGTTTCTGGATCGTTGAAAGTTATTACGTGGACGAAACCTTCATCAGACAGGCACCCGTAGAACCGGAAATTATTATTGTACTGGGCAATACAGTTAGTTCTTTAGTTACATTCCAGAGAACACGTTTTGTTGTTTTGTGAACGACTTAAAAAAAACCGTCCCACAACCTGCAAGCTTTCTTACACAGCCCACAACAGAAACATCACGACAGAGGCTGCGCCAATCTGCGACAATGTGATTAGACAAAGGAAGATCTTCACAATAACTGTTGTGCCGGAACTCGTGTTTTACCCACAAATACGTAATTTGCAATATGTTTCACAAGTTCAGCTTACTTCCCTCAAACCAATTTTTTTGACGAATATTGATTCGACGAATGTGTTTACTCTGATTGCATCGCCACTGCAGTCCATCACGTCTGTCTTTGCGAGCTGAACGCGTCACAGGCCGAGAATATTTAGAGCACAATCTTTCTTTAGCAATGAATCCGTAATCCATGCACCATCTCACTGCACCAACACACTGTCTCCTCCTACAAATTAAAACGAAAACGCTGGAATACGAACCAATATTATTACGAAATCTCACTATATTCCGCTAAACGTACATTCTAGAAAATTATTACTGAACTCAGTGACCAATCTTACAATGCATGTCTCCATAACGAAACGAGAAATTATCAAATTGCTTCTTGCGCAAAAACAACATGAAACCAGAAATAAGATGAAATCGTTATCTTGTTCCGAAATAAATCGTTTGAATGTCTTGTTCTTATTCGCTATCATCAGTGATCTGGCTACAATACACTGTGAGTAACGTTACTATTCTGATGCTATGAGATTTTTACTCTGCAGCACCATAACGTTATTCTTAAGAAAACAAAAACAAAAAATAATTGATATTGTATTAAGGTAAATGTGCAGCAAAAATAGTATTAACTTCTTGCACATAACTTATAACAGTTGTTGATTTAAATAAAACAGTTCGAATTTCACATTACTTTAATATTGGGACAGTTGGCAGTATAGCACTGTTTTTGAGTTAGAAGGCAGTGTTTGCTTACAAGTGTGTCAGTCCACCAACTGTCCAGACGGTACAATCCAACGCAAAACTATAACCAGTTTTGGTACGCAACTTGCGACTTTTCATCAAGCAAAAGGTAAACCAACGATTCAAAAGCGTGGACCGTATAGACCCTCCGTCGTCAAACTTTTTTGCTCCCCAGAGCCAATACGGAATTTTTTTTGGGGGGGGGGGGGGGGAGGGAGGGGGCGCACGCAACTCAGGCCGCATATGTACAGCTCTTATTATTAATTTGTAACTCACATAAAGTAATATGTTACGAGCTCAAATAGACTATCTGTAGTAAGGATACGATAAGTTTGCCGAAGGTCCCAAAGTAATGATGATTTTAAGTCGGCAACAATCGAAACAATCCGTGTCCATTATTACTGTTTCAGATTGCTGCCACACTCAGCTACCACAAAGTTGAGGCTGAAATTGCCTAACGAAACGATGCTGTGCTGTCTGAATGAGCGGACGGTTAATTAATAACAGTAGCTACATTTATGTTTAAATACATTACACAATACGAGAAGAGCTCGCAAAAGTATACTAAATGTTTTGAATCTCACGTTTTACTACACTCGTAGCGTTTTATTACAGAAGCCTTGCTCCAAACATGTAATACATTTGAAGGTGGCCGTCCCTATAATGCGCGTTCACGAACCCATGATAATTCCGTGTCAAAATTTATACCGTAGCAGCTGACCGTTATGAGCCACACACCCCTGAGGTACCAACACTGGAAAACGAACCAAACATTACCCATCTCACATCCTTTTAACCCTTCAGTGACGGCAGTAGTTATCCCTCTGCCCCTGAGGTAAGCGGCCAACTTTACTTTGCTCACCGCAGAATTCACAAACGTCAATAAAAATTAAACACGTCATAAAATATTGCTGTCTCGGTAAGTATTTATATTCGCTGGTGGGCAGGAAAACTATCTTTAAGAAGCTCTTAACGGTAATTTACGTTTTTTATTTTGGCTATGTATTATAAAATACACTTAGGTGACAAAATTCATGGGATACTTTCTAATGTCTTGTCAGGCCTCCTTTTGCTCTGAGTAGTGCAGTAACACGACGTGCAAGTCCCCAGCAGAAATAGTGGTCCGCCATAACTGCGAAGTGTTGTCGGTGCAGGATTCTGTGCATGAACGGACCTCTCGATTAGGTCCCATAAATGTCTGTTTAGACTCATGTCGCGCCCGACATGAGTCTCAGTGGCCAGGCATGGCGCATTGTCACCCATAAAAATTCCATCATTGTTTGGGTACATGGATGGTGCAAATGGTCTCGAAGTAGACGAAGATAACCATTTCCAATCAACGGCCGGTTCAGTTGTACCACTCCATACAAACACAGCTCACATTATTATGGATCTACCACCAGCTTGCACGGTGCCCTGTTGACAACTTGGAACCATGGCTTCGTGGGGTCTGCACCACACTCTAACACTGCCATCAACCCTTACCAACTGAAATCGGGGCTCATCTGACCAGGCCACGGTTTTCCACTCGTTTAGGGTCCAACAGATATGGCAACGAGGTGCTGCAGACGATGTCATGATGTTAGCAAAGGCTTTCGCGTCAGTCATCTGCTGCCATAGCCCATTAACGCCATATATCGCTGCACTGTCCTTATGGAAACGTTCCTCGTATCTGCCACATTTATTCCTCGCAGTTCACCTTGCTTGTTAGCACTGACAACTCAACGCAAATGTCGCTGCTCTCGGTCATTGAGTGAAGGCCGTCGGCCACTGCGTTGTCCGTGGTGAGAGGTAATGCCTGAAACTTGGTATTCACGACACACTCTTGACACTGTGGATGTCCAAATACCGAATTACCAAACAATGTCCGAATCGAAGCGTCCAGCGAGTCTAGCTCTAATCACCATTCCGTTTTCAGTCGGTTAATTCCCGTTGTCCGGCTATTATAAGGTCGGAAACCTTTCCACAACAATCACCTGAGTACAAATGGCAGAGCTGCCAAAACACTGCCTTTTATTCCTTGTGTACGTGACACTCAGTGCACAACTGAGAACAGCGGGCCCCACGAACACTACTGGGGCCGAAGTCGACAGCCAGTCGGAAGAGACTGTCGACCGTGACGACGACATGTTGCCGTAACCAGCGACAAGCTCTACAGTGTGTCGTTCGAATTCGAAGGCGACGGTTGTCTGGAAAAAAATGTCGACTACCGAAATTTTGCGTTTACTTTTGGAAGAGGAGGAAGTTGATTTTTTTTTTGTACCAATATTTAGGGAGAAGACGTCCAGTCAACTATGTTCAACGACGCAAGGAAGATTTCTACATGTTAGAAAAACATTTGAGAAGTGATGATGAATAATTCACATCTTATTGCAGATAAAGTAAAAACAATTTAATTTTGTTCTGAAATTAATTTGTGAGGAATTACAACTAAGAATTGCAACAGATGTAATCACAATCGAGGAAAAAATATTGTTAACGTTAAGGTATAGTATTTATACTGGCTTGTATCATATTTTCACTTTCTTGTACACTGAAATTACGCTGTTCGTGAACAGGTTGTAGCGTCGTATCAGTAGGCTCTTGAGGTGAGTATGCATACATCGTAACGTGGAAATAGAAGGCTTGTAAGCGTATCGTCACATCACTGGATTGGTTGCAGAGTATCTTTGCGGACAGCCGCGTCTGCAAGAGTCGAGCACGGGGCACGGAGCTGTTGTGCTGTGGGTAGCTCTACATGTGAATGGCATTGTTATGAAAGTTCTAGTTCAAATGGTTCACATGGCTCTGAGCACTATGGGGCTCCACATCTGAGGTCATCAGTCAGTCCCCTAGAACTACTTACACCTAACTAACCTAAGGACATCACACACATCCATGCCCGAGGCAGGATTCGAAACTGCTACCGTAGCGGTCGCGCGGTTCCAGACTGAAGCGCCTAGAACCGCTCGGCCACTCAGGCCGGCAAGGTTCTAGTATTGCTACAAATGCTATTACAGTGAAGTAATGGAGATATGGAGGTGAATTCAGTGAAAAGGGTCGCAAAGTAGTAATGAAATATGAGCAGTGCCGCCGAGAAAGTGTTACGAGTATCCGCTCGTTGCTTGCCGTACCGTAAAGTAGCAATCATCCGCGCCGTGGTCGGTCTCCCAGAATACACTAATATGAATCAGTAAAAATTAGCGACCACAAAAGAGTGCAATCAAGTGCCAGTGTCTTGTAGCGAGCGTGAGAACATGCGTTCGGTCATCGCGTTCCCGTATCATCAACAATCAACCGCGCCGCGACGGTTACGCGCACGCTCGTACAATTGAGAACTGTGAACTGTAAATTAACTTTATGAGGAGTGTTATATTATTACTAGTGTCAAGGAGGACTGGTACCAGATGTGTGTATGTATGTGTGTGTGTGTGTGTGTGTGTGTGTGTGTGTGTGTGTGTGTGTGACGAGCGTAAGAACTTTCGTTCGATCATTCGGCTTCCGCATCATCATCATCATCAATCATTCGCGTCGCGTCAGTTTCGCGTACGCTCGTCCGAGTGATATTGTGTACAGATAATCATCAAGAAGGTTAATTAGGATAGAATGTAAACTGTGCAATCTGCGATTTTCTTACCGTCTCAGAATATCGGTAGTTCATACCAGACGTAGGGCAGAACTGTGTTTAATGTTGAGTGGCTCCCCTAAATCCGCTTGCATATTTAGATACATAATTTCAGGCAAGCCAGCAGCAGTGTGGAGCAGAACAATACGACCGCCGCGGGCGTATCAGGTACATGGTGTGGACAGGGCTCACGGTCCGGAGCGAAAACAGTTTTAGGTACCCTCGCCATTTGTAACCCCGGGCTTCGAAATAATGTAAGGAATCTGAGTGACATTAATTAATTAAATGACACTTCGGTACTGAACTATCAGTGATAATACTATCATCCCACGATTGCTCAGCAGTATCATCCCACTCCACCCTTTCACCACGTTAGTGCCGCCAGTTCTATGCTGAGATACGGTTTCAAGAAAACTGTCTATATACTGTCCATTCAGAGTCTTCAGTGCAGCGGGCCCCGTTCCTGATTTATTATTGCGCTTGAATCTATTGTTGAAGTCTTTAACGTGTTACCCCCACCTTCTTTTACAATCCTTACCTGTAATGAAAATTACGACATACATTTTACATGTTAAAATTCAAATATTAGTCACAACTTCTTACTTATGTCATGTATACTTACAGAACACATGGTCTACATAAATAATGAAAACAAATTCTTTTTTTTCCTTATTTTTCAGATTCATGCCCACGGGAGAAACTTTTGAATCTTTGTCATACACTTATCGCATATCGGACGGCTATATCTGCCGGCAAATGAAAATACTTTTAAGCACGCTGAACAAGATTTCTGGCAGAAATGGAATATACCAAACTGTGTGGGTAATACTGATGGCAAACAAGTGCGCATAAAGTAATTACCTGATGAAGACACACTCTAAGAGTTGCACGATTGGATTGGGGAAAAGAAATTTTTAACTATCGTTTGTGTCGAGCTCGTCGAGTAGTAGAAAACGTCTTTGGGTAATTGTCTCTTAAGTATTCAGAGAGTTTTAAACACCAACTGCAAATTTTACCAGAATCAGTTAATGACCTGATTACAATAGCTTGTTGCCTACATAATATTCTGCGAGTGCGAGGTGCTTATCTTGAAGATCAACCAATCCCAATTTATTGAAGTGAGACAAGTATGACCGAATTGGCATACAACGGAGGTTTTTCAGTGTCGGATTTGAGATGAAAGACAAGTATAACCTTTTTTTAATCCACAGGGCGGAGTATCATGACAAGATAATGCTATAAATAACCGTAACTGATCTTCACGAACTTAACGTAACTAATCTGAATACTATCTACAAATTAACATAAATGAAGATATGTATTGTTGTGTACATAGCTCCGCGTGGTCAGCGCGTACACAACTTTCCCACTAGAGTGCGCCCCGCTAACCACAACAGCGCAGGCGCACCGCTCGTCCGTCTCCGCACTACGAGATGGCGCTGTCTTACAGACGGACCAAATTCTGCTTCCGCCGATCCGCGTATTAACATGTAACGCAGCCAATGAGATTGCTGCTAACGTAGAACCTTTCCTCCTCGCGGATCACACTCGCGCAGTGATACATGAACGCGCGAGGTATTATTACGAGTGTACAGACCGCTGATTAGTCAGTCTGCCTCAGTCTGCATTTTTCTGTACCAGTCTATAGTCAAGTTCCAGTCTTCCTCTAATAAGATTATCATATTCCTGTACATAGCCATGAAGATAAATGAATAGACACTTTGTCAAGTATCAGAGATATGTGAGAATAAGATTAACGTACCAAGACCAAAGGAACTTCAGATTGTCAATTGTAAACAGCATCCAGAATCAAGTTACGTAAATCTATGCTTTTTATTATTTTAATAAATGTGTGTGAAAATTAATCAAGTTCTGTTTAAAGTTGGTCACCGTCAATCTGCAGTTCGTAGTGCAAGTGGCATTTCTATCGTCTGACTTAACGGCAGAAGATAAACACCGCGAGAGATATTGCTGACACTCGCCTACTTCGTTAGAGCGACAAGTCAAATAATCTGATGGTGTGTGTACCGAAGGTCTTACAGTATGCACACCACATGTATGTATTTTAGTATTTATGAAAATAATTTGATTATATATCATGTTCCTTCATTCATAAATGCGAGTAAACGGCAAAAAGGCGGCGGGCAGATAAAAAAATAATACTCTTTTTTATAGAGCTCGTCCCCTATATCTTTCCTTATACTGTATTTTTGCGTGCATCTAATTTGACGTGATACAGCTGGGGCTGACAGACCAAACCGATCAATTTTTCGTCTTCTTCGCGATTAAAATCCACATTTACGCTCGTCGACACTACCGGTTTGGGAGCAACAACGACGACCGTAGCGCGCGCGACAAGTACAGGCATGATCTGCAGCGCGACACTTGCGCCAGACGTTTAAGAGCTCACATACAAAATAATACAGGGAGAAGCAGAGGGAACGCATGTTTTTTTTTCAACCGCTAGTACGCGGCGACGACAGGGGGTGTTGACCCTGAATGATTGTTGGCAGACTGCCCATAAAATGCAGTTTCAGTGCCTATGGAGCGTAGAGCATCGTGTGTTGGTAGTCGAACAGTACTTGAGAAACAATGATTCCGTAGTCTTTTCCGTCAAAATTTTAGAGTTGGACGTGGAGGTGCAGTGCCTCATCGAAATACTGTACTCCGATGGGTTGCAGGGTTCAGAAGGACTGGATCTGTGATGAAAATGGAACCACGTGGTCCCCCCGTTCAGTTCGTAGTCCAGAAAATGTAGACTGAGTGAGAACGGCAGTTCTTGCTAGTCCAAAACGTCGTTCGCTTCACCGCATATTACATGATGATCTTAAGTTTCACCCATATAAGATAATGATAGTCCAGCAGCTTAGTGAAGGGGGATTTTGTGCAGCGCAGTGAGTTTTGTCGCGTAATGGACGAAATTTTTACGGAAGATTCAGATGCTACTGTCTTCATCATGAGTAATGAATCACATTTTCGTGTAGACGGTTACATCAATGTTCAAAATTGTCGGTATTGGGCGCCAGAGAACCCACACCAAAGACCTCTCTGCAGTTTAATAGTGTGGTGCTACATTTCAAAGATGGGGATTGTTGGACCCTATTTTTTTTAAGAGGAAGGAACTGCAGTTACTGCGACATCAGCGTGCTACGTTAAAATGTTAAACAACTTTCTTCGCCAGAACTTGAAAGACGTCAAGTGAACATGAGAGAAATACGGTTTCAGCAGGTGGGTGCCAGAGCTCACACAGCGAGAGCATCCATGGATGTGGTTTGACAAATGTTCCCAGGACAAAGTCAACAGTCTACATGAACAATCCTCGCACAATCGATGTCCTGAAGAATTCCATTCGTCAGGAAATTGAAGCCGTGCCGAATGAAATGTTGGAGAGAGCCATACGTAACATTCCCGAGAGGATCCAAATTTGTATCAAGCAAGAACGACGTCATCGCCAGGACATTATTTTTCGAACCTAATTAATGTATGTATATTTGAAAACTGCATTTAAAAAGCTATCACGTAATGCTTGTTCTTATTATTTTTACCAAACCGTGTCCCAGTCGTTCAATAGTGAAAAACATGCGTTTCCTCTGCTCTACCCCGTATAAACCAGTTGTGTCGCTGTCGGCGGGCGACACTTGACTGTCGCTGCGTTCGGAATGTAACCTTAACAGTAATAGACTCAATACCTCAAAAGGGCCAACCAAATACGTCGGATGGGGGTGATAAAATGAATCTAATACGGGAAATAAAGAACTACCCTACACTGAGTGCACCAAAATTAGCAAGTGCGCTTCCAAACGAGACTGTAAAGAAAGTGAAGATTCGCACAGCATCGAACGATAGTGGCTACAATGGATCAGTGACTAGACTGAAACTGTATGTGAATGAACGGAATCTAAAGAACTGAACAGACTTCGCTAAAGGGGCCTGAACACTTAAATTTTCAATATATTGAAGCGATCTCACACTATCAATAACATTGACAAAAATTGTCAGTTGGCAATGCGATTTTATACGGTTAAGGTGTCGAAGACCAAAAAAAATTAAAAAAAATGGCGTGTGCTGCAATTATATTACCTATAGCTTGCAAGCACAAAAAACAATGAAAATGGGGAAATGGGTCCGAGATTGGTTGAAAAATGGAGCCACTGGTCACATGTTAATTTACTGACTGAAATCAGAATCACGGAGCCGAAAGATTTTAGATTTTTTTGTGTATTTTGCATCGTAAGACACGTTATTAGTGTCGATACGAGATAAAACAGAGGCAAAATACGTTAATGAGAGAGGCAGTCGCATTCGACGATATATAAGAAGTAACTTCGAGATGTCTAGCGACAGACAAGTCATTCTAATGATCGAAGTTTAGTTCGCAAATATCAGCAAGTGAAATTCTATGGAAACCTATGAAACAGTTATATCTGCCTGGCAAGAACCTGTTCAGGAAATTAACAAACTTTTTTACGCTTTGTAATAATTTTGTGAAACTGACACGCATTCCCCAGACCTCTTACTAGTCACAGCAGATATACGACGTATTTTTCGAAATGGAAGCGTTTTTCAAAACTTCTACGTAACACAACAATCTATACTACATTTTCAAATTAACGAAGCAAGCAATGCCATATGGAATCCTCCTAAAGTGTTGTATACAACGATTATCCTTGCACATGCCTATTAAAACTCTTTTGTGTTAAATGGCTCCTTAAAAATTGAGTCTACGGAATATCATACACAACGGCGAATTGAAAAAATAAACAGCTGACACTAACAGCGCGTCGCTGGTTCCTGACGCTCTGTCAACATCTGAATGGAGAATATTGTCGGACAGTTAATATTTGACCTAACACGTTCAGTATGTATTGGCAATATTGAGAATATTGTTTGATATCCATCAATAACGCTCATCAATATTTCTAGGATTGACAATATGTCAATACACGGCCTCGCATAGTACATGTATTGACAGTTAACAATATCATAGAACGTGTGAGTGCCTCTTAATGAGCTTATTAAAAGCTTTGGTAAAGAGCTTATTCAAAGGAAGGGACATGCTGGAACAACGTCATTTTTACCGACGAAAGTAAAAATAACATTTTTGGTCAGATGGACGAAGGATAGTGTGGCGGAAGAAGAATGAAGAATTTCAAAGTCACAAATGTTAAGCAAACTGTAAAGCATGGATGTGGAAGAGTCCTTGTTCCACATTTGGACCGAGCAGATTAGTGTTCACTGGCTGTGTTACGGACCATTACGTCTATCTAAACATATTAAAAAACAAGTTACCCACAACTGCTGCAAAAAAATGAATATAGTAAACGCTTTCATGTTTCACAAAGATCCAAAATATACAGTTTGCTTTGTGCAGAAATATTTGTCGTATAGCTGGCCAAATGTTTTACAAGCAGCAGCCCAATCACCTGACTTCAACCTTATTCACAATGGGGGGGGGGGGGGGGGGGGGGGGGGAGAACTTGATTGATATACTGGAAAAACACCAATACCTTCTAAAAAGAACGTTAATGCATCAATTAAAAGAAGATTGACACAGTCTGTGTACTGACTATTTAAAAAAAAAAAAGACCATTTGCAGTATGCCACAGCATTTGAAAGAAGTGATAACAACAGAATGGCTTCCTTACTATACACTGAAACATACTTATCACAAAGATTTGTCTTCAAATAATTACACTGAAGAGCAAAAGAAACTGGTGCTGGTGCAACTGCCTAATATTGTGTAGGCCCTCACAAGCACGCAGAAGTGCCGCAACACGACATGGCATGGACTCGACTAATGTCGGAAGTAGTGCTGGAGGGAATTGACACCACGAGTCCGTAAGAGTATGAGGGAGTCGAGATCTCTTCTGCACATCATGTTGCAAGGCATCCCAGATATGCTCAATAAGGTTAATGTGTGAAGAGTTTGGTGGCCAGTGGAAGTGTTTAAACTCAGAAGAGTGTTTCTGGAGCGATTCTGTAGCAATGCTGGATGTGAGGGGAACCGCATTGTCCTGCTGGAATTGCCCAAGTACGTCGGAATACACATTGGATATGAATGGAAGCAGGTGATCAGACAGGATGCTTACATACGTGTCACCTATCAGAGTCGTATCTAGACATATTAGGGGTCCCATATCACTCCAACTGCACAGGCCCCACACCATTACAGAGCCTCCATCAACTCAAACAGTCTCCCACTGACATGGAGGGTCCATGGATTCGTAAGGTTGTCTCCATACCCGTTCATGTCCATCTGTTCGACACAATTTTGAAACGAGACTCGTCCAACCAGGCAACAAGTTTCCAGTCATCAACAGTCCAATGTCTCTGTTGTCGGGCCGAGGCCAGGGTACAGTCATCAAGGATACATAAGTGGACCTTCAGCTCCAAAAGCCCATATTGATGCCTTTTGATGAATTGTTCACACAAGACATTTGTTTATGGCCCAGCATTGAACTCTGCAGCAATTTACGGAAGGCTGCACTTCTGTCACATTGAACAATTCTCTTCACTCGTCTTCATTCCCATTCTTGCAGGAACATTTTCCATCCACAGTGATGTCAGAGATTTGATGTTTTACCGGATTAGTGATATTCAAGGTACGCTCATGTAATGGTCATATGGGAAAATCCCCACTTCACTGCAATCTAGCAGATGGTGTGTCCCATCACACGTGCACCGACTATAACAACACATTCAAACTCACTTAAATCTTGATAACCTACGATTTTAACAGGAGTAATCAATCTAACAACTGTGCCAGATGCTTATCATCTTATATAGCCACTGTCGACTGCAGTGCCATATTCTACCTGTTTACATGTCTCTGTATTTGGATACGCATGCCTATACCAGTTTCTTTGGCACATTGTAGTTCTGATAAAGTGTCCAAATATTAAATATAAAAATAGGCTCATGTTATATTTAAATTGTATTATTAAAGAACTTTTGTAAGTTACGTCAATAAGCTATATTCTATTATTTGCAGGGCACATAATATAATACTTGGTTATGATTTTTGTTTGTTTTGTGAAGAATTAAGTTATGATGCCACAAAGTAAAAAAATTATGTTGTGGTTGTTTTCAGACTAATGACTGGTCTGATGCAGCTCTCCATGCTACTCTACCCTGTGCAAGGTCCCCCCTCCCACATTCTTCCAGTATGAAATTGGTGATTCCTTGATGCCTCACATTATGTCCTATCAACCGATCCCTTCTTGTAGTCAGGCTGTGCCACAGATTTCTCTTCACCACATTTCTATTCAATACCTTCTCATTACTTACATGATCTGCCCATTTAATCTTCAGCATTCTTCTATAGCATCACATTTCGAAAGCTTCTATTCTCTATCTGTCTAAATTATTTATCGTCCATGTTTCACTTCCATACATGGCTAAACTCTAAACAAATACTATCAGAAAAGACTTCCTGATACTTAAATCTATACCCTGTGTTAACAAACCTCTCTTCTTCAGAAACGCTTTTATTGTGACATCAGCGTCTACATTTTATATCCTCTCTACTTCGGCCATTAACAGCTATTTTGCTGCCCAAACAGTAAAACTCAACTGCCACTTTAAGTGTCTCATTTCCTAATCTAATTCCTTCTGCACCACCTGACTTAATTCGACTACATTCCATTAGCCTTGTTCTGATTTTGTCGATGTTGATTTTATATTCTCCTTTCAAGACACTGTCCAATCCATTCAACTATTCTTCCAAGTCCTTTGCTGTCTCTGACAGAATTCCAATGTCATTGGCAAACCTCAAAGTTTTTTATTTCTTTTCAAAGGACTTTAATTCCTAATCCAAATTTTTCTTTGTTTAGCTTGCTCGATATACAGATTAAATAACATATGTTATAAACATGTTTCTCTTTCCTTAACCTATCTTCTATAAGAAGTCAGAGCCAGTATTGCTCGCGTGTTCCTACATTTCTCCAGAATCCAAACTGGTCTTCCCCAAGGTCGGCTCCTACCAGTTCTTCCATCCTCCAGTAAAGAATGCTTGTTAGTATTTTGCAAACATGACTTATTAAAATGATAGTTTGGTAATTCCCACACATCAGCACCTGATTTCTTTGGAACTGGAATTATATTCTTCTTGAAATTTGAGAGTATTTCGCCTGTCTCATAATCTTGCTCACCAGATGGAAGAGTTTCATAACGGCCGGCTCTTCGAAGGCTATCAGTAGATCTAACGGAATGTTGTCTACCCCTGGAGCCTTGGTTAGACTTCACTGTGTCTGAATATTAACATTACTCCCAATACTGTCACCCATCAGGCTACGAGCAACAGAAACAAGAAACAAATTGCAACTTTACAATGCTGTGTAACAACTAGGGACTCCAGAACTGTATTTTAGTCCTAATGTAAGTCCAAATCTTATGCACATTCAGGAATTTTGAAAAATAAGTTTTACATATTTCCTTCCCCATGTAGCCTACTGTAAGATCATTGATGATGCTCTCGCTTGTCTTATAGAAAATTGAATGAACTGCACTTTTCTTGATTCAGATGATAACACTATTTACTAAGAACCAATCAACAGTACTCTACAATATTTCATTTATTATTCCTCCTGTTGTTACAGCTCTGTTGAGCTTGAATATGATGCAGAAAATGAATGGAGGAATGGATGTAACAGCCTCTTTCCTTTAAGATCCACAGTTAATTACTTCACACAATATTTTTATTTCTATCCCGTGTTGAATAAGCATTTTATTTATGTGAGCTGTATTACCGTAGAATGTACTTCCACTATATGACAAGTGATGAAAGTTCACGAAATAAGACAGCACTCTTTCCTACAGGTCAACACAGTGAGCTCCACTCATCAGTGCAAAATGTGGTGAAATTAGTTTATCTGTGTTTGACTTCATTCTGACTTATTATTCAGTTAGTCACAAATGAAATTCATACAGAACATTATGAGTTGACAGCATCAAAATACCAGTGTAGAAATCAGCAGAAGCTAGTTTAACCCTCGAGCAGTTGTGTGGGTTGACTGATTCAGGCAGAGTTCAATGTTTTGTTCTGAATTCTGATTTCTCGTTGTGGAACTGCTGGCGATTATACCTATCCTCAAGCTGGACCACAGTTAATCATCTGTGTTGTTGCTGGAGTTTAAGTGGGAAAGCATTGTCAATAATTGCTGTTTATTTTTGTCCATGCTCTGTTTGGTATACAGAGTCAACCACACGACTGGTAAGGTAAGTAAAATTATTTAATATTAATTATTTATACGATCATTTTTATGGGTTAAAATCTTTCATTATCAAATAAGTTTCATTTATGTTTGCACTTCTAGAGCTTGTTTCTGAAAAAGGGCTCTCAAATGAGGAAATTTCAAAGCTAAAGGGTATGAGGTACTGGCAGCATTGAATCTGTGAGGATGGGTCATGAGTCTTGCTGGGGTAGCTCAATTGTTAGAGCACTCGCCCGCAAAAGGCAAAGGTCTGGAGTTCGAGTCTCGGTCCGGCACACAGTTTTAATCTGCCAGGAAGTTTCTTCATATAAAAGCTTTTAAATGATGAATCTGATGACAGCAAATATTCTGTATGTGACTGATCTGATGGAGTAAGAATAAATATGAGTTAGCATTCACAACAGTGAATCAGAAACAGAAGTGGGTTCTTTAGAGGGAAACACACATATACATGCGGGTGCCAAAAAGAGAAAAAAATACAGAATTATTTTTAAAAGCAACATATTTTCAAATTCCCTTCAAAATACTCTTCATTACAGCTAATACATTTGTCCCAACAGTGCTCCCGCTGTTTGAAACATTTTTGTAGTCATCTGTAGAAATGGCTGATGGTTCCTCCCTCATTCTTTTCTTAACTTTTTCAGTGATGTCAAATTGGTGCCCTTTTCATGCGTGGAAATACGAAATAGTCGCATGGAGCCAGATCAGGAGAGTAAGGTTCACGGAACAGCAGAACCATGCCATTTTTAGCCAAAAACTGTCTAACAGAGATGACTGTGTGTGCAGGTGCATCGTCATGACGGAAGAACTAGTCTCCTGTCTGCCACAAAAGGGGTCTCTTTTGATGAGTACTGCAACCCGCTAGTGTCTGACAGTTGATCAATTGTCCGTTGACGGTCTGCGAGCACAAGCTCTCAATTTATTTTCAATATTTTTGTCAATTCGGGCAGGTGAAGGACGTCCAGAACAAGGTTCGTCATCAATTGACATGTTGCCATTTTTAAATCAAGCAAACCACTTGCACATTTGAGTTTTTCCCATAGCATCATCTTGTTGTTTTCAATATTAAAACAGTTTCAGCAACATTTTTACTGAGAAGAAAACAAAACTTCACAGCTGCAAGTTGTTTGTTTAAACTTGCCATCAGAAAAAATGAAACCAGAACAAATCAGCGCTAGCAGAAACAATCACTGCAGATGAAACGACTAAGCCAGATAGACAAGACAGGTGGCACTGAACTGGCAATGAGTTGCACTATACAAACCTAGTGGCAGAAATGCATATTACACAAGCTCCGCCCAAGTCAAGGTTATTCTGTTTATATATTGCATCTGAAGAAGAGGATATGCAACATTATGAGATGATGGTGTGACGATTTGGATTTTATTTGTAGGTCTTTTGTCTGTAAAGATGGCACAAATAAGTGGCCCAAGGAGAGTGTTATAGCCAAAACAGCAAAAATGCCCTCAAAAAATATAATAAAAATCCTTCCTGGCCCAAAGAGGTCAGCGAAGGATATTACATAGGAAGTGACGGTGTTCAACCAGATTACTAGTGAGGACATGATTGATTCATTAGTGGAATACACCAACATGCATATTAGAAACACAATATACCAAACAACTATTTTAGAGAGAGGGTTGTAAAGGAGAGTCCAATGGAAGAGATCTGTGCTCATACTGGAACCCGTAATTTGACTGGCTTGAGGGGTGGAAATAAAACAATTGTTGAAAAACTTTGGAGTAATTATGGTATGATAACTCTCAGAGCTTGTATGTTACACAGACGGTCCTTATTTCTCCACAGAAGTGTGGGATGTGATGATAAAGTGACAAGCACACAGAGGCATGAAAAAGATGAATTATCAGCAATCAGGTCATATTTGGGTACATTTGTTACAAATTGTAATGAAAACTAAAGTGCAGGAGAGTTTGCAACCATAGATGAGATGCTGAAACCTTGTAGCGGAACATGTCTGTTCGTCCATTGGAAACATACCAAACAAACTAGCCAAGGGAGGTTTGATATTCTCTCCTATTTTTGATGTCAAAATTTCTACACACCATGAGTTGGATTATATTGTGGAAAACAACCAGATGGCCCTTACAAGGTGTCAAGTAAATGATATGATATATATTAAGCATCGACTGGCAGGAACTATGAATGGATCCTATCAGAATATCACTTTTGAAAACTGGTAATGTAGTTATCCATTGACAATGTAGTTATCCATTGACAATCTCACTTTTGCTGAAACACATCATTTGCATTGAACTCTGAGAAAGAAATAAAACGGAAATCCCACAATTCCTACCACTGAAACCCAGGAAACATTGGGTCCTCACTACTTGAATGACTACAATGTGGCAATGGGAAGGGTTGACATAGTCGACCAGATGTGCAGTAAATACTCTGTGGCTAGTCTAACTGCAAGACGGACAATGGCTGTATGGTTAGCTTCACTATATATAGCTGGCATAGGTGCACAAATATTGTTTCAGTTCAATGTGGAATTCCAAATAAACCAATAAGGATATTTTTGAACAGGTGTCTCAGCAACTTACGAAAGCTCATTTAGTAACAACATCCCACACTCCTACACTTCCAAATGACCTAAAAATATTTTTGGCACCTTATAAATTGGAAGAACATAGACACCTGGAAGAGTCTTCATACAAAAAGAAGAGTCGCTGCATTGTGTGGAGCAGAAAAAAGAATGTTGTTACCACGATTTTTTTGTCAGTCTTAAGTTGTTTGTGTGCAGAAAGTGTTCTTCCATTGTCTGTGTCAAGTGTGCATGTAACACTGTGGATGAGATGAAGGAACAAAATTTTTGTATACATAACAATAGCAACACACAGAATAAATCACCAGAATATGATACAATAATGCTGTAGAACTAATATGCACAACAAAGTAAACATGGACCAAGTGTAATGTGTGATTATTGTGTGTGTTAGACATCTGTTGCTAAATAAAATGGTAGGGTACTTTTATCAGGTTTTGTAACTACCTATAAGAAAAGAAGAAATGAAGTTCAAACATTAAAATATATGTTTACATATGTAAAAAACGATATCAAGTTAGGCCTAATATTTTTCAATCACAAACATATTAAGGCAGTGTATTTTTCGTGTCCCTACAGAACGCGATGGCAGGTTGACAGTCAACCATACAACTAGTTATGTTACAAAACCTGACACAACTGCTCGTGGGTTAAAACAGTGTCTCAGCATGGGAATGACCACGCATTAAACAAAATGACACTGCTAGTTGGCCATGGTCACAATTATATTTCCGACTAGTAACTACAGGATTTGGAACAGAGTTCCGAACTAACTGGGAGGTCATAAACTGCAGACAATTACAGATAATCAATCGACACGAGAAACTGTATTATTTTCGGACTCTCCCGTGATGTTCCGTGTGTGTGTGTGTGTAAACACTCCCACTACAACAAACACTGTTGCTAATTTTCGCATTGTAGCTCTGTGCCCACCACAGAATTTCCAAAGTACCTCGCAATAGCCACTAAAATAATTGTTTCCGACTGATATCTTGACATAACACCCGTATGATCAGAAATGTATATTTATCTTATGTCTCTCAGAATATCTACATTTCGCATCTATTAATGATTATCGGTTGTGTTGTCTTATACTGTATCTACGTCTGTCAGTATCTGCATTGGTAAGTTATTTAAAAATACGCCAAACACTTAAAAGATCTTTGCTGTTTGCATCATTTGAGTTTTCGGCCTGACAACATGAAGGTGTACGCACACATTTGACGAGATTAGGTTCATCTCGCGCATTTTTTAAAAAACAGATTCTTTGATCACATAACAATACGCCTTGTACAATTGGTGGAAACATATCGATATGTTTCACGTAAAATATGCTAGGAATTTATATGTATTAGGGTACTTACAGTGCTTCATCTTTAGGAAACGTAAAGAATTTGAGGTTAGGTCGGCTCTTCTGTGAATTAAAGCATGTTTTCGCAGCACACCTTCTATTGCTCATCTCATGTGAGAATTTTAATGAAACCGTGTTATCGAAACCACACACACTGAAAAGAATATATACCGATATTTTAATATTACGCGCCTCATTTACCGGTGCTTCTGCTAACCGTCACTTAGTACTGAAGTGTATTAGTATGCAGTGTAGCCAATCGTAAGGATTCCACAAATTTTACAGTGATGCTGTCTGCAGCTTTCAGGGATAGAGTCAGCAACATGTGTTACTCCTATTTGGACATATTTCGTAATATAAAGGTTTCAAGCTTCCTCATCCACGGTCCACTGTTTTTGTAAGTTCATTTGTTTACCCTGTAACGTCATAGTGTAATGTTATGGAAAGATTAAATTGTCACACATTGTTGTCTTTGCGATAATATAGTGCAACAGTACTCCACTTAGACGAAACGTTATCGTTTTCGGGCTGAGTGAAAGCACGAACTCGACCCACTCTTCTGCACACGTAATAAAAAATATAGAACGTAGTAGAACCACGCCGGATGCTGTTTCTACATCTTTCATATACTCTTGCAGACTACTGCCCTTCACATGTGGTTTGCCATATCTAGTTGGTACCTCGTCGGGACTTTCTGAGATAGGGGTGTAGACATTGTAGACATAGAGAAAAAATTTATTTAATGTAATTACTGTCTATTAGAACATAATTACATGGAACTCGTTGCGGCAGAAGTAGTTGGTACACTATATTTTCCGGTATATTTCTCGTTTTTCAGCAAGTCTTTTTTTTTCCTTTTAGGTATTTATAAAACTCCAAGCAAGTTAGCTTGTATTTAATGTAGTACAGTAAGATTGATTCCACAGTCCCCGGGCAGCAGCCGATTTCTTTCATCAATCCACTTGGCCGACATCAGGGAAAATATTCGTTCCACAGTGGCGTTGTGTGAGGCAATAGAAAACACGTACTCGCATAATTTTAGCAGTTGGTATCTGCGTTCAGGATTTTCTGTTTCCTTCCACGGAGTGTTTTAGGCTTCCATTCTTCCGAGTCACGCTTAAATTTCTGAAAAGCTGTTTAGATAACTATATTCCTGAAAACAGTTATCGCCTGAAATCTTCACATAATTTTAAGTCGGGTATATAATAGTGTTTGCAATCATCACCCAATTTGTGGCTTCAGATAGCGTCATCCAATCAAATGCTTGACATCTGTTAAATGAAATAATCCATTTCTCTAAGTAATCACACGCTGTGATATAGAAAGCCATTGTCTCATATTTCAGTTCTCGAGATTTTTTTTTTCCTCCGCGCTTTTTATATATTTTTTTCAAACAGAGCCAAGGTTGACTACATGAACACGAAGTAAATTTCACTGACCAGATTACTGAAAAAAAATCTGAAATTAATTTAGATGACCTGTCTTCTTAAAAAAATTGTTTTAATCGAATCCAAAGCTTAAGAATCTCAACTGTGGGCACTAAAAATAGCCATCTTGTTTTAGAGTGAGGTAGAGTCTGATGATTGACATTAGCGAATAAACAGAACTCTTTCAGCTTCTGTGTCCTTGCCGATTATATTGAAAAATAATTGAATATTTTCATGACTATTATTTCAATGTCGACAGTTGAGACTTTATATTGGTATAATGTTGTGGAGAATATGGGCAGGGCATCCAATTCCGTCAACAGTTTTTCCTAGTTCTTCCTTAATTTGGTGAAACACATTCTGCGTCGATGAAGCCCTCCGAAGTTGGTATTGGTATTGTCTCCACAAAAAGCGACTAATTTATCTAATTGAATTTGTAATTGCCTTAAAGTGTCGAGACAAAACTTTGCAATTTGTCTCCAGTGTTTCGTTATTCAGCGAGTCAAATTTCAGTTGCTTCCATTGGATTCCGTCAGTTTCAGTAAAGTACTGGAGAACTAAAGAAAATATCTTTTCAGCCTTGTAGCTCGATGCGACGGTACCTATGCCGTAAAATGAAACTTCTTGCAATTGTTTTACCTATTCGGAAGCATAATGTGGTGCGAGAATATTTTTTTAACAATTGTTGTAGCTTTGGTCCTGGGTGTTGACTGCTTTGCGGCAAATTTGGACTCAGAATACATTGAGGCATGCAATTTCACGGTAAAGTCAAGAGAACTGCAGGATTAATGATGCTTGACGACTTTATTAACTGTTGTTAGTTCTGCAGCAGCAACGAGCAAATGTTCAAGGGAAATTGCATTAATCATTACTGTAGAAATAGCGTTTGAAGTCGATGCCCTAACGCGAATCTGTTTGTATGATTTTTCGTAGAAATGTGACGCCTCACTTCTGCCATATCTACGTGAGTTACTGAGATGGAAAAAGCTACAAATCTCTCACAACGCTTCCTGGTCCGTACGACCTTCCTTGACAAAAGACCACTCTCTAGTGTAATCATCCTAAAAGTGGCACTTTCTCTATCCGTCCTTAGGCATTTTCGTAACCTATGATAAGTTTATTAGACGGTAAACACAAGGACGTAGGCGGGATTTTGTCAAAGGGGTTGAAAGATTTGTTAAAGAGGATCATACAAAGACTCCTGTTTTTCATTTATTCAGAAAATTTCCATAAAGACCAATAAATCATTTTATTCGATATTGATCTTGGAGTTTTCACCAAGCGGAGACATAAACTCGTTAATTAGGAGTGGTGTATATAGGCAAACGACTTAGAAGCAGTCATACTCCAGTCTCCTTTCACCATCCAAGGTTATTTTACAAACTTTCGTTTCAGCATGGAATTGAACTGAGGAAGTGATCAGGAACGCACACCGTGATTATTACCGACAGGGCTTTTGGAACAGAGAGAGCTCTGTTAGACAGAGAAGCGAGATAATTTTTAGCGGCGAAAATGCAGAGGATCTGGAATTATTCAACCGTACATTTTCCCACATTTCCTCATTTAAATATGCATCTGTCACTTATTGCACTGTAAGAAAGATAATTTTCTGCATTAAAGTATATCCCAGCAGACAAATGCAGGAGCCTAAATGAGGAACATCTGGATTATTATTTATTTATCATACGGCTTTTAGTGCTAAGAGTCTCCCAAGAGATGCTCGGCTCACCTTCAATGCAGCTCTTTTCATTTAAGTAGAGGGGCTTTATCTTTAAGGGAACTGAAATCTGTTAGGAAATGGAGGTGCTCAGAACTAATTGGCTGTAGCCTATAGTAAGGGACCAACCTCAGCATTTGCCTGAACTGAAAATGGTAAACCACTGAAAATCATTTCCATGGCTGCTGGCGGATGGATTCAAACACCTCCCCTCCTGAATTCAGGGATTGCTAGCTCAGCATGCAGAGTTACCAGAAGTCAGTGGAGAGTTTGGAAAAAACTTATTGATGTGCATGGTTTTAAAATAAAATAAAATGCAACACAACAACAAAAGATTGAATTCTGACATTGCTTGTTTTTCCTTCAATTGTGCATGTTTAGGCATTTGTTAGTACGTGACTGCATGCATATTCTATGATTGAAGTGTGCATGGAATTGTTGGCTTCATTTATTATAGTATTACAAGAGTGTAAACATATTTTGGATGGAAGGAGGTGGGAGGGGAGGGCCCTGCTGGCTCGGACGAATTCAAGCACCTCGCTGAAAAAAATCTCTTAGAAGCAAATAAACTATAGAATAAGCTATCATTGCATACCTTGTCCACCACAAATCTCTCCCCATCATTCTGTTTCAGAACTGGTTTTTGTAACTGAGTACTGCCAGGTGACCAGATTTGGTGAAGTTTTGCCATTTCGGCAACTAGTGATAGAATATTGAGAAAATTTTTAATGAAATCCAACCATTGCCATTTGGGCGATATTTTTGTTGATCAAGGCAATTTTTGGATGACACAGCCAAATCCAAGTGTATTTTTATGGACTGAATTTAAGTTATTTGTTACGATATTTACTAATTTGCTGCGTTGTGAAAGACTGTTGCAACCCCGAAGTTCTATCAGTCTCAGATAACGACTCCAGTGAGAACATTTAACTGATACGGATAGGTTATTAGACTATTATAGTAGTGCATACATATTACTTTTATCTTACCATAACGGAAAAATCAAAATTGATTTTCTTCTTCTTTCTCATTACAAACTTATCCCTAGTTAGAAACTATCATAACAGCACAAAAACAATAAATGGTAGCACTTACATTAAAAAAAAAAAAAAAAACTGAGCTCAAGCAAGGTCAGCAATTGGTCTTGGGTAAAATAGGGATGTGCAATAGCTGATAGTGCTCTGGATGTGTAGATAATTCGGATGTATCCTTGGCCTTGCTGGCTGTTGATAGTGCATATCCCTTTTTTGTCGAATGATTGATTGAAAATCAAAATATCTTTAAACTTCACTACTCTGCCGGGACCAGCCTCACAGTCCATGACTGCAGTGCCTTAGACCGCTCGGCTAATCCCGCGCAGCGCTTTAGCTATGTCTTTCATAAACAGTCGACAATAAGACTTTAGTCAAAGTACACGTCACTATACACTTCACACCCTATATACTGGCAGTACTGCAAATATTGCTAACTTGCACTCATTGTTCATATCACATTTAGAAAGAATTGTCTTATTGGATTGCTGTTCAAGTGGGAACTGCCCGATTCCTCTGCAAGGCACTGCTGAAATAGTTCTAGCCTTGTACTACTGGAGAAGTCTGGTATTTTCTTGAATGATGGCTAGATCTGGAAGATGCTTGCATTGTCAAAATCTATGGAAATAAATAAAACTAACAGAGGCTGCATTTACATGTTGTGCTAACAGATAGCGTAACTTCAGTACTTGCACCAAGCTCTTAACAATATTTTGCAAAATAGGGTCAGAATTACGTCTTGTCAGGATGTCGAGACAAGAAGGTCCATAATGGTGATGGTCCCAATATATTGTGATGGATGGCATACGTACTTCACAGTGGTTTGCAGAGTACAGGTGTAGATGTAGAAATTTGTGGCAGAGACTTCTTCCCATTCGATTTGTGTGAGGAGTAAGGGAAGGATGATTGCATAAATGCCTCTTTGCATGCTGTAATTAGTCTAACATTGTCACCACCATCCTTTAGGGAGCAATATGTAAGGAGTTGTTGTGTATTCCTAGATTCTTCACTTAGTAGTGGTTTTTTAAATTGTTAAGTAGCCATATGCAGGATAGTTTGCATCTCTCTACAAACTCTCAAACTGAGCATCATTCAAGGCATTAATTTGTAATTGTACCAATATCACAGAAGCACACGAATACAAGTTATAAAGATCAAGTCATATATTTGCTTACCACTGTCATCCAGGATGTTATGAGAATCTCAGTTTGAGTAATAACACCACATCCTTCAGCGCTCCTGGCGTAGGAGATCTGGACCTTATCATCTTGAGAAATCAATTTGGAAGGTATTTGTAATGCACCAGGTGCCCACTGTATAAACTACAGTTTAAAAACGCATAAAAATATCAAGCACATAGGTGCATTCAATGAGGCCAGAAACACACCTCCAGGCAAGGTGTGTGTAAACTGTCAAATCACTTCACCAGGGAGGAACACTACAATCACGTGTCACAAGGACCCAATGGATCAGTCTGCTCCTCCCAAGGGAAGGTGGAACTGAGGCACACTAACAGAATATTATAGACCAAATGTGGACCCTTCATTTTACTGACATTCACATGTGATAAACACCAGATGGTAGTATGCCTCACTGCCCAGTAAACCCATGAAAGCGTTAGACATCAAAGCACTTTAAATCACATGAGATATTAAAAACACTGCTCCTAGAAAAGCTCCTGCTCCAGATGGAATTCAAAGACAAGTGCTCAAGGGGGTCACAGACAGATCATTAGCATGTCATGAATGCTATCCTCCAACACCAACTGTTCCCAGCCTTTTGTGAAGTGGCCGTGGTCTTAATGTTCAAGAAGCCTTGGGAAGAGAGCTCCCTTTTTAGAATTATAAAGACCAGCCAGCCTGAAATTTTCATTTCATATACCCCTGAAGCTCCCATTACATCATGCGAAGTTCCATTTGCAACCACAAATCATGCAGTCATAGCTATGTGCAGTGTACGAGATAAATTACACGATATGCTGCTCTGTATCTTCACTCAGAAACATTTATTGGCAAAACCAGATAAATTCTCTGAACTGCTACATTATGTAAATCGGTTTAAATATAGGTTTCCAAGCTTGCTTTGACCCATGATAAAGGGTAAACTTCTCGGTACTTTGAAGTCTATAATTGAAAGTCATGTAGTTATCTGATTAGTATCAATAAAATTTTGCGTTCTGACCATTGGACTTGAATATGCACATTACTGACAGTTCATACACTACCTCCAACCAGCCACTAGCAACTTTGAAGATAATTTCTGCAACAGCAGAACAGCTTCTGTGGTTGAATGCAGGCATTTCGATTGGCCATTTCCTACTCCGAATAACTGCTCCCTGTTAGGACTTTCAGAGGAAGAATTTCCGATTAGTCCTGCAAAACACCTGGCATCATGGAAAAATACAACCCATTTAGGAGGATTAAAGAAAAACCAACCCTTCATCTTAAGGTTGGAAAAACTTCCTCCTCTGGACACTGAAAAGTGGCTCGGGCATACACAATAGCCACATGGAAAGTATGAAATGTGGCTAGGGAATTATATGTTACAAGCCTGCTAAATTCTCCAGCAGAGTAGTGAAGAAAATAATTAGGAAACAGCTCGCTAGATACTGCAACAACACTCCCAGACCAGAGTAATTCAGATTCAGAAAATATAACACAATGATTCCACATAGCACTTGCGTTCAACACCAACCAAGCCACAGAGGCATTTTTTCTGGATAGTGAGAAAGGCCTTGAACATATTTAGCACAATGGTCTCATCTGCAAACTGAACAACACTGGGTTCCTTGATGACTTATGCATCTCATACACTTGTACATCAGTATAGGGTGTGTGAGCTGTAGTACATCAACGAACTACCCCTAAATTAATGAGCTTCCAGCAACACATAACACAATTGTAGCTATCTATGTGTATCACACAGCCATCAAGGCAAAATACTGGCAACCATCAATGAACAAATGACACCTACTGAAAGCACTCAGAACTGTTGACACTTTTCTGGAGAAGAGACAAGTTAAGGTAAATATCAACAAGGGCAACAAAGCTCTGTTCACACAAAGACTGCACTACTGAACAAACGCTAACTCCGTGGCCAAAATATTCTCCACACGCAACCAATTTACTTTTCCCTCAGCCGTTGTGCTTTTTCTCTTACTTAGTTCACTATGCCATAGATAGGATTATTTTTTATGGGAATATGGACCCAAATGCATGGGTAACATACCAGCCACACATCCAGTGAACCTTATAGTTGGTTCCTAATTCTGTACATGACAGGGAAACTGTAGCAAGCAACTGGCAGTGTGGAGGGGTTCAACTTCTAATTTTTTTTTTTAATCATACATTCATTTTATACTCCTGGAACAAGTAACGGCTGCCAAGTTATCATTGGATGGCTCGAATATTATTTGCTCAATCATGAAAGAATTATCCAAATAGGATGGAAATTGGTAGATGTGATGTACATATACAGACAACAAATGATGAGAAATTCAGAAAAAACGGATGATTTATTCAAGAGAAAGAGCTTCACAAACTGTGCAAGTCAATAATGGATAGGTCCACCTCTGGCCCTCATGCAAGCAGTTATTCAGCTTTGCATTGATTGGTTGAATTGTTGGATGTCCTCCTGAGGCATATCATGCCAAATTATGTCCAATTGGCACATTAGATCGTCAAGATCCTGAACTGATTGAAGGGCCATACCTTTAATGCTCCAAATCTTTAGATTTGGGGAGAGATCCAGTGACCTTGCTGGCCAAAGCAGGGTTTGACAAGAAGTAGAAACTCTCATCTAGCACGGGCAGGCATTATCTTGCTGAAATGTAAGCACAAGATAACATGCTATGAAGGGTAATAAAACAGGGCATAGAATATCATTGACATATCACTGCTCTGTAAGAGTGCTATGGATGACAACAATGAAAAGAAATGGCAGCCCAGACCATCACTCGGGGTTGTCGGGCCATAGGTGGGCGACAGTCAGGTTGGTGTCCTGCTGCTATCTGTGGCATCTCCAGATATGTCTTTGGTGTGGAATCTCATTGACTGTATTGTATTGAGTGACGAGTTTGACTTTGAACCGATCCCAGATGACCAGCAAAGATGTGCCTGGATGCCTCGGACAGTGGAGGGATACAAACCTGGTTGTTGCGTGCCATATGGCCTGACAACTAAAAGTTATGATCTGGGGTTCCATTTCTTTTCATAGCAGAACCACTTTGGTTTTCATCCATGAGACCCTTACAGCACAGTAGTGCATTGACAATATTCTATGCCACGCTTTGTTGCTCTTCAGGACATGCCATCCTGGGTTTACATTTCACTGAGATAGTACTTGCTCACACACAGTGGAGGTTTTTACTGCTTGTCTTTGTGACTGCCAAACCGTAATTTGGCCAGCAAGGTAGCTGGATCTCTCTCCAATTGTGAACATTTGATGCATTATGGACAGGGAGGGCCCTCCAACCATCTTGAGATTTCTAAGATCTAAAGCACCCATAGGACAATTTGGCATGATGTCCCTCAGCAGGACATCCAACATCTCTGTCAGACAGTGCCAAGGCGAATAACTGCTTGCATAAGGGCCAGAGGTGGACCAGTGCATCATTGACTAACTCAATATGTGAAGCTTTTTCTCTTGAATAAATCATCCAAATTTTCTGAAACTGTAACAATTTGTTCGCCTGTACATATACATCACATTTACTGAATTCCATCCTATTCAGATAATTCCTTTATGGTGTGTTGTTTTTTGTCTTAGAATGTATATTCCAACATAAAGGGAAAGGAAACAATACAGAAATTTTGCACACTTTACACGAAAATATGATAATTTTGCAAAATTTGATTGCAGGCAGGAAATTAGATGTCTATTAAGATAAATAAAAAAATCACAATGAATGTAAATGTTATAAAACCCATTACAAACTGCCATAGTTCTTTGGTTGTAAATTGCTTTAATGCTCAGGGAAGTCATGATGTTTATGGTTCCTTGCCAAGATTTTGTAGTTTACCTTGGTAGATCTCAGTAGGGTAGTGTAGTCAGGAGTGTATGCATTTGAATTTGGGTGCAGGTACACTGACCCAACCAGTTTGGGAATATGCTGTTACAGAACATCACCTATGGTGGACAAACATCTTTGTGGACCACTTACAATTAGTGAAAATTTTAGATCCCTTGCTATGTCATTGTCAATTTTCATCATACTCATTACAAATCAAATTTGTTTTTGTATAAGTTTAAAATTACACTGAGCTTGACAATAACAATTGCAATAAATAGCTAGTCAAGTACAGATTTAGAAATGGTTGCTAATCAAATTTTCACTGACATAATGAATGGTTTAAAGCTAAATCACTATCATTAAACTTTGAACAGACTCTCTATATGCAGTTCAGAACCTGTAAGAGATTTCCCACCAGCATGTGTACAACATATGAAGACATGCAGATAGAAGAGGCTGACGGTGTTAAATTTATGAGATTACAACTTGATAATAAATTCAGTTGGGAAGGACATGCCATAAAATTACTGAAGCACTTAAACAGATCTGTATTTGCAATGCAAATGATGTCAGATATAGGAGATATAAATATAAAAAATCTGCATACTTCCCTTACTTTCATTTTATTATGTCATATGGAATCGTATTCTGAGGTAATTCGTCAAACCGAGTAAAAGTTTTTAGACTGCAAAAGTACACAATAAGACTCATTTCTGATACAAATTCAAGATCATCATGTAGAGAGGAAGTAGATACTCTAATCACTGCTCCTCTGTATATCTATACCCTAATGAAATTTGTTGCAAATAATATGTCCTTATTTTCAATCAATAGCTCAATACATAATATCAGTACTCAGAATAAGAACAATCTATGTAAAGACCTAAAATACCTTACCTTGGTCCGAAAAGAGGTCCAATATTCAGGAACACTTGCCACTATCCAATAAAAACTTGGTTTCAGATAAAGCACAGTTTAAACACAGTTTGAAAGACTTTTTGATAGGCAACTCCTTCTACTCTATAGATGAATATCTTAACAGGACTGTTAGAGCAGCTTAAGTAAAAATGTTCAATTTCACTATTGACAGCACTTGGTCACAACAGTCAAGACTGGGTATTTTGTGTATGATAAATTTATTAAAAGTGCATAACTGTTTCATTCTGACAGTGTTTTAATTCTGAAAATATTAGCAGTTCCAGTTTACTGTAATGTCTCCACATATCGTGACACTCTTCTGACAAATTATCATTATGTTATAGTTTCTGACATGTTCCATACCCACAAGAATCTTCTCATATTTGGGTCTATGGAATGAAAACTGAATCTTATCTAATTTAATCTGTGCACTAATTATATACCCTCTAAAAAAAGGTATTAACTGAATGAGACAGAGATTGGTCAATGTGATGTACATGTACAGACAAACAGAGTATTACATTTTAGAAAAATTGGTTGATTTATTCAAGAGAATGAGCTTCACAACCTGAAACATCAATAACGTGTTGGTTCACCAATGCCAACTCAAACAAGCAGTTGTTTGATTTGGCATTGAGGGATAGAGTTGTTGGATGTCCTCCTGAGGGATATTCTGTCCAACTTATGCATTAGATCATCAAAATCCAGAGATAGTTGGAGGGCCCTGCCCACAATGCTCCAAACAGTCTCAACTGGGGAGAGATCTGGTGACATTGCTGGCCAAGGTATTTGGGAAGTATGAAGACAAGCAGTACAAACTCTCGCTGTGTGTGAGTGGTCATTATCTTGCTGACATGAATTCCAGCATGGCTTGCCATAAAAGGCAACAAAATGGAGCATAAAATATCACTGATACACCTCTGTCTGTAAGAGTGCCGTGGATGACAATCAAAGGGGTCCTGCAATGAAATGACACCCCACTCCTGTTTGGGGCATCTCCAGACACATCTTCATTGTTCATGAGGGCTCATTTTGAATTTAGACTCATCACTGAAGACAATTCCATTCCAATCAATGAGATTCCAGGCTGAATACGTGGCTGGAGACACCTCAAGACAGTGGTAGGATACGAACTTAACTGTCACCTGCAACACAGTGCAACAACCAGGAATAATTGTCAGAGGTATCTTTTCTTCTTATAGCAGGATCCCTTTGGTCGTCATCCATGGCACTCTTACAGTGCAGTGGTATGTTGAGTGGTATGTTGACGGTATTCTGTGCCCTATTTTGTTGCCCTTTATGGCAAGTCATCCTGGGCTTACTTTATTTCCCCTTAGAGTGTATTATCAGTTCAATGGAGCCCATTATCACAGTGATTGCATGTGGATTTTTTTTGGTATCTTGTATCAACTGTGCAATTTTCAGTTGTACTTAATACAAAAAAGATAAATAAAAAGTCACAATGACATTTTTTACAGATGTTTCTTTGTTTCATTTGTTAGTATATGAGACTACCATAACAATGCAATGTAATGATGAGACATGTCAGTACATTAAGTGAGTGAAAATTAAGAAAATGATAACAACAGAATATTGTTATATTTATAAGACTGTATAAGAAGCTATTTTCAAATTTTGTTATTCAGCTATCTCTACAGCAAAGTTTTCACCATGAAAACACACACTTGTGCTAAATGATGACATTCATGTCAGATGTGCCAAATTTTACCTCACCTCAAATGGATGCTTGCCACAGATTTCTAAATTACAGTTAGCACAGACTCATATGTAATGAATTTATTAATAAAACAAAGAAACTATGCAGGAAGTTGGTGACAAGGTTGAAAATAAAAAGAACAGCAATCTGTAAGGCTCTTAATAGCAAAAAGAGAAGAAACAGAAAAATAATATGGCTTAAAAAAAAAACAATTTTAATAAGGCAATTTTAAGTCACATAAATAAAACTGCAGCCACATATAAAAAACATTAAGCTTGATTTAAAAAAAAAGGTACAGCATCATTAGACTCTGAAATACTGTGATTTCACCATCAAAACATTATTAAAAAATTAAAGAAATTGGAGGGATATATAGGGTAAACCACATAAAAAATGAGAAATCAAATGGCAACAAACAATAAAAAGTCAGTGTCAAACACAACACACATGAAATACTTCAGTTTAAGTTTAAGATACTGAGCAGTAAGGAGGTATAGGAGCTTTCAATGATCCTTCTCAGATTGAGCATACTAATGAAAAAGATGACAAAAAACCACACTCCCCTCTCCCACATAAACTGGCTGTGTTGTCTCAGTACTGTAACACAATGAGGGTGAGATGATGTGTCGAGTGGACTCGGTGAGAGAAACAAGGAGAAAAAAGGGGGGAGGGGAGATGCTGGGAGAGAGAACAGCATTGGAAGACAAGAAGAACGTAGCACCAGTGCTAGACACCTCTCCCTGGTGAGATTAGGAGAGGTTTCATTGAGTATACAATGGAACAGGTGGTGTGGGTTAATGAGAAGAGATGAGGGATGGAAGGAGGATATAACAGATGATGTGGGAGTCATGGATACAACAATGTGGGAGAAGATTAATATACAAATAGACTGGGCTATAGTGAAGTGAGGCTGGGTAGGTGGTTTGGAAGGGAAGGCATGTTAGACAAGAGTGGAGGTGGGTCAGTGAAAGCAGCTAGAAGAGACTGAGGTCAGAGAGGTTACATGATCAAAGGATGTTTATTGAGGACAATTCAGGGAAGCTACTATGTGAGGGGTTGTGTGGGGAAGGACCAGAAACTGGAGGAAATGAGATTTTTAGGTCTCTGAACAGGTATCAGTTCGCAGCATCATTACAAGACCTAATCAGGGCTCTCTGGTCTGGAACTGAGCTGAGGGTCTAAACCATAGGCTTTGACAGGTCTGTCATGAGAATGACTGTAGATTCCTTGACCTACACCTGGGACAAACAGACAGTTAACTGTACATCAGAAATGGACATACTGTTGAAAGAGTATATATGGAATGTGCAGGGTTTATTTTATTTATTTTAAGATTAGACAAAACTCAAATGTCCCCATCACATAAACCAGTTATTCCAACAGACTGGACAGCAAATGGGGACAATGAGAATCCAAAATATTTTTTGTTAATGCCAAGATGGCATGAAATCCATGGCATGAAAATACCTGAACCAGATGGTAGTAGTAGTTGCTGTCTTTAACCAGCCCAATATTGACTGGGAAACTATACATACGTTATCAGTAGTAAGAAGAAACAGCCTTGTAAAGCTGTTTGATGACTGCTTCAAACAACTAGTCCAACAACAACATGTGAAAGAAATATTTTAGACTCCCTAGTTCTAAACAGACCCAACTTTTTAGATAGTATCACCAATGAGAGAGGTATTAACAACCATAATGCTATTACAAAACAGTGGTCACTTTCATGGTGCCACCCATCACTATGGAAACTGAGTAAGTGGTGCGACATGGTGCAACATTACTGTCATCAAGTTGTAGCATAAGCAATTCAAGGTAGGATAGATGTTGTTGACTGATGACACATGATCTGTAAGGCCCCACCACATTACCAATGCCCTCATTATTAAAGACCAGCAAGTTACTGTGGCAGCCATTGCCCCAGGGGTCAAATTGAGTGTTGGAATGGCAACAGACATTCAAGGTTCTCTGTACACTTGTCCCATTCTTCAATGTATTTCCTTTCATGCACTCCTACTGTAAGAAATTCACTCTACCCCTTTGCTGTTCTTTTGAAGCCCCTGTTTCTCCATTTTTCAGTCCTACTGAGTGCAGTGACTGGCTTATGTGTGCACATACTCAGTCTGCTACCTGTGTCCCTTAGTAGCAAGTTTGAGGCCTCAGTGCTCTCAGACAGACCACAGCTGATGACATTACGACCCCTTCAGTGGTTTTCATTTTACAGCCTCCAGCTTGCTTCTTTCACATAATAAACCTAATAGTTTTTTTTAAATCAGAGTGTTCTCTTCATTTTGACTTACAGCTGTGAGATTTGGACACTTCACTTCATGAACATGCAAGTCAGAAATGCGTGAGAAGGCACAGAAAGCTCTATGTTGCCATTTACAAGGAAGGACAAAACAAAGAGCACAAAATCGGTCACTGATGTCAAGGACATCCTGAAGGGAACAGACACTACAGACACTATCAAACAGCAATAAACTAGCCATGTTGATGAAAGAAATGACAACTGATGGACAAAGACAGTGCTGGAATAGAATCCAAGAGACAGAGACAGACAACAAGGGGCATTGCCAGACTGATGGAACAAAGGCCTGTGGAATATCCCTAACATTAAATGGCTGGATGTTACAAAAGATTGTTCCTGATGGAAGAAGAAGTTGCAGGCCTACTTGAGCTCAGTACTTAGAGAGACCACATCATTTAATGATAGAAATGGCTGTTGCTACTGATTATGATATTAGTATAAAAATTCCTTTCTTTTACTTGATGAGGCAAGCTATTTGTTTATAGGCACTGTCATGAGTAGTATTACATTAACTTTTCTCATATTTACTAGATTATTCTGGGGTGTGCACACTTAAAGGGCCAAAAATAAAAACTCTAAAATCTATAAAATTATTTGATCTGTCAGCTGGCAATAAGCTTGTGGTGTAAACAAGTACAAATGACAATCTCCACCATAACAAGTTCTTTGACTCTGTAGCCTAACAGCCCATGCGATTTTGCTTCTTCAGTTCGCTGTATGATTTGTTGCAATGTGGACATCTGCATGAAATCAGTCTTACAGAAATGAGTGTGTTTTCTTGGGCTACAACCCAACTGAAATCCCACAGTGGTGACTCCGGGTAAGAATTCACATGCTGTTACCCAGTCTTACAGAAATGAGAGTGTTTTCTTGGGCTACAACCCAACTGAAATCCCACAGTGGTGACCCCAGGTAAGAACTCGCACATTGTTTCCTCATAGTGCAAGTATATTTCCACTGTGGTCAAACCGTGCTCCACACCATGGAGGGGGAAGGGGAGGGGGGTTGTGTGGTGTCAACAAGTGGAAACGGTATCTCTGCCATTGCAAATTCTTTGACTCTGTAGCCTAACGGCCCATGTGATCTTGCTCTTCAGTTTGCTGTATGATTTGTTGTAATGTGGACATCTGCATGAAATATACCAAGTCTTATAGAAATGAGTGTGTTTTCTTGGGCTACAACCAAACTGAAATCCCACAGTGGTGACCCTGGATAAGAATTCACACGCTGTTTCCTCATAGTGCAAGTATATTTGCGTCTACCATGCCGGCTTTTTTTTATGCCTTCGTTCATTCCACTTGGCCATGTATCCTGCCACCAGCACGTGGATATCAAAGCTCCTGCACTTACAATGGAACATTTCATTTCTTCACCACCACCTGGATTCTACAACATGTTTCCTGCAGTTTTGTCACCTCAACACTCCTGCCTCTTGACAGTGCAACATGTGACTGCAGACTCAGGCTTTGCCTCTCCAGCGAGTGTGCATAGACATGTGCATTTCAAAAATGATAACGAGGAGAGCAAAGTTCCTGCATTTCATTGTGCTGATGTGGATTCTGCATTTCGTGCACAAACTATGGATCAGATGCTGGCCGCCTGGGAAAATGTTACAACGGTACTGTGTGCAATCTTGCCTTTGTTAGGAAAGACCACATGCACAGACTGTGCTCCCACAACACCCGAGTGCTTTACCACTTTATCGGTTTACAAAGTGGACAAGCCCAGTGTATATCACGAACATTTCCAGGCCAATTTCTGCCCCCAGTGACTGTTCGGCCCCTCAGTGTACTTTACGGGGCCTCACCTGATGTGAACAATGTGCTGCATAGAGATACTAGTTGTGGTTTCCACCCCTCCAAACATGCCCCGGCCTGTCATGTCAACAGCCTGGTGGGAACATTTTACTGTGCTGCCCCACACACATCTGCTCTTCCACCCCACCCTCCACCACCGCAAATAAACTTGCAGGGTTTTTTGGCTGCAGCTGTTCCATCACTTGTTTTTCACATGGCATGAGTCATGCCTTCTGCATTGGACTTCTGTGCCGTGAATGTTGTATAGGACAGTTCTACAGCATCATTTCCTAGTGCTTCAGTGCTGTTCTCATCTGCTCCAATAGACTGCTTGCTCCCACCCTATACAGTGCTGTCTGCATCAACCACACCGATCCAGCATCCACATCATATGAGTGATATGAGGGACTCAGATACAGAACTAGCTGCGCCTTTGTTGCCACCACCAGGGCCCTTACCGTCCCTGCTCCTGTTATCAAAGGACAACCCAGCAACGTGGTTTGTACTGGTGGAGAACATGTTCAAACTGTACCGCATCACCAATGACAATTCAGAATTCCTGTGCCTCATGACTCAACTACATGAGCACACAGACCTGATCTGCTACCTATTTCTGATCATTGAGTGCCCCTTGCGTTCCCCGAAAGAGGTTATTCTGCAAATACTGTACGAGGAATATCTCGGCAACCGCACCCTGTACCTTTGGCGCCAGCTACGCCTCCTGGTCAGCGAGTCGATGGTGCCAGACAAAGCCCTGTGGTCAGTGTGGTTAACCAAACTGCCTACAGATCTCCAGGTTCACTTCCTCCCTCACACCATGGAATCCATCGGTTCATGTCTGCAGATGGCCAACCAGATCTATTCGCTCACACACCATCGCCACCAGCAGGAGATCACACAACAGGTTGGTACTCCTGCACCGGTAGTTCACCCGGCCGCAGGCGGGGGCAGGCCGTGTTCTCCCCCCAGAATGCTGTTTGACCTGGCACCCAGCACGCGCACTCTCTCCTCACGGAGCACTCTACATATCGCACCTGTGCTGACCACCTCGGTGTACAAACCCAAACACATAGAGGACAATCAGCTGCCTTCTCCTCCAATGTACCCTCACTGTTGGTACCACACCATATTAGGTGACGATGTAAAAAAGGTGCCAACCCCTCCCGTGCAAGCATATGAAAAGCCAATCGTCCGATAAGTGCCAACCAATGCTACATTCTGTCCACACCTCCATTCCATCGAATGGCCACCTTTACGTCAAAGACCATTCTTCAAGTTGCAACTACCTTGTGTACACCAGCGCTGATGTCTCAATCATACCTAAATTGATGGTCACACGGCCCCTAACATACACACACTCTCTCCTGTGAGCCATAAACTCATCTACACCCCAGACCTGCGGCTCCGTTGAGCTTCAACTCTGCCTCTCTAACAGCCTCTCCTTCCCCTGGCTTTTCCACATGGCGGACATTGCAGAAACGATCCTGGGAATCGACATTTTATCACACCACCATCTGTCTCCAAACGTCATTTGAGGTTCTCTGTTTCACCACACCTTTAACTCTCACATCCCATGTGGCCGTGCTCTGCCACCTGCTCTGAGTGTAAATGCCATTAACTGTTTAGTGTATCAGTGTGCAGCTCTGGTGAGCAGGATTTTTGCAACTGTGAATCGCATCCTAGCAGAAAGTTTCAAAACTTGCGCCCTCCGCTGTGAGAACGCCATTTCTAAATATTGCACTGCACATGCTGAGGATGAACTTACCATGATCACTGCCCACATCAATTCACACCACTCGGCGACACTGACACTCGAGCCTTCATCCACCTCACCTGACAGCCCTGCCAATAACAGCACACAGTTTTGCAACACCACACCTATCTCGTGTGACTCCTGTCTCAACCACAAAGGGTTACCCCCACCTCCCCCAACCCTACCCCCATTAAGTGTGTTCCCCTCTACATCTCTATCACCTGTTTTGCAAACTGACACTCGCGCGCCTTATGACAATCCAGCCATCTGGGGTCTGATCACGCCCGCTGCTGCCACACGCATGCCCACACAGTGTGTTGATTAACATTCCCCCCCCTCTTGCCCCTCCTCGCACAGCTCGCTCCATAGCTCCATGTGCACCAGCACTGCTGCCTCTCTCGTGCACGACAGACAATAGACAGCCTCTACACGTACCACTCGCACCTGCCTCACGCTCGACATTCGCAGACTGCCATCCGTGCTGTTGTAAACATAACAAAAATGTGACTTCTTCGCTGCCATTCCCCTACGCTGCTTGCAAGCCATGCACTCCTAATAAATCAACCAACACCATGCCCTGCCTGCACACAGTCGTCGAGCGTTTGGTTACCATCATCACGAACGAAACTGTTCATCACATCTGAGGGCCCACCTAATCGCCACAAGGCCCGCTGCCTTAACCCACTCAAGTTACGCTTGGCTTGCCAGCAAATACAGGAACTTCTTGAGGCAGGAATTTTACAGCCCTCCGATAGTAACTAGTTGTCACCCATACAGCTCACCCCCCCCTTTTGTATGTGTGACAATTACAGGCGCTTGAACGCTAGAACTGTGATGGACAATTATCCTATGCCAAACATTTCTGACTTCACTCACCTTCTTGCAGGTGCCACAATTTTCAGCTTACTTGTTTGCATATGCGCTTATCACCAAATCCCAGTCGTACCCAAAGACGTTCCAAAAACGGTGACTGTCACCCCCATCAAGTTGTACGAGAACCATTTCATGCCATTCAGGTTAAAAAACGCCGCTCAGACATGGCAACGCTTCATTGACTCTCTCTTGCTCCAGTTCAGCTTCTGTTTCGTATATCTCGATGATATCCTGATCTTCAGCAAATCTGCACAAGATCATGAACGCCACATCATGATAGTAAAGGACACTCTCTCATTTAACAGAGTCGAGATCAACACTGACAAACTCCAATTGCGCCAACACACAGTCTTGGTCACCGGTATACACTCCCCTAAATTGAAGGTGCAATCAATCTTATCCATGCCACTCCCTACCACATACAAAGAGCTCTGTTAGTTCCTGGGAATGATAAACTACTACCGACATAATTTGCCTGCAGCAGCCGATACCCAGGCCACCCTCACTAACACCCTCGGCGACAAGCAAATGTCAGGGCAAATGTCAGGGTTGTGCCCCGTTCTGTGGATGGAACCAATGCACGCAGCCTTCCAGGCCCTGAAATACTCTCTCACATGAGCCATCACCCTCGCTCATCCAATCTTGGATGCTGAACACCACAGATGGCAGTGACTCCACGGCAGACGTGGTCCTACAATAATGCCACAACAATGTGGTCACGCCACTTCAGTTCTTTTCAAAGCAGCTTTCATGCATCCAACAAAAATACCCAGCCTTCGACTGCGAACTTTTAGCAGTTTATGAGGTGGTGAAACACTTCCGCCCCGATGTTGAGGGCTGATCTTTTCACATCCTAACCGACCATAAATCAGTAGCAAATGCCATACACAACCCCCCTCTCAACCCTCCTCCACATCGATTTCGACATTTCAATTTCATCTCTCAGTTCTCTAGTGACATCCGCCATATCAACATGTTTGCAGATTTCCTTTCCCGCACTAGCACCATGGCAATGGTCATCCACCTTTCTGACCTCACATCGCTACAGAACCAGGACGAGGATACACAGCAACTTCTCAACAGCACCTCCACTTCACTGTCTTTCACCAAAGCAAAATTCACCAGCGTGCAAGGGGATGTCTGGTGAGACTCCTCCTCCGGCACCCTCTGACCCCTCATCCCCACCTCCCTCCGCCATTCACACTACATTCTCTAGCACACTCCAGAATTAAGTCATCAATATGCCTCGTGTCCGAACGATTTGTGTGGCAAGACATGAAGTGTGACTGTCAGGCCTGGGCCTGGAACTGCATCACCTGCCAGTGCAACAAAGTCACCAGGCACGTTGTTCCACCTCTCCGCAAATTCAACATTCCATCTAGCCGCTTTTGCCACGTACACCATGACCTCATCAGCCCCCTTCCCGCTTCAGAGGGCTTCTATGATGTTCTTTCTTTCATTGATCGTTTATCTCGGTAGGTAGAGGCTGTACCTCTCACCAACACAACTGCCAAAACTGTGACTAAGGCTTTTGTTTCTTCCTGGATTTCATGCTTCAGCTGCCCTGTTACCATCACCATCGACCAGGGCCGGCAGTTTGTATCAGTACTCTTTGCCCAACTCTGCCAGCTGTGTGGTATCAACAAATGTCACTCAACTGCCTGCCACCCCTAAGCAAATGGACTGGTAGAACGGTGGCATCACACTTTCAAGATAGCACTGCGGTGTCATGACAGTCTTTGGACTGATGCCCTCCCATGGGTACTCCTCGGGCTACGGTCATTGTAAGAAGCAGATATTGAGGGTTGAGGGCACCATGAGTGTTCATCTAAGATGAAAGTGCTGTCCTCCTCGGTGGGGAGCTGTTACAACCTCTTCCCCCCCCCCCCCCCTCCCGTCCGACAATCCCACTCCCCTTCCCGACTTTGTAAGCCAGATCTGAATGCATTTTGCAAAAATTTCCCTGCCCCCCCCCCTCCATCTCCTCCCCTGCCATCTAGCCATACTTCCCCCTGCTCCTATGTGTCCTCAGATTTCTTTCATGCAAGAGTTCGTTTTTCTCCACAATGACACCATCTGGGCCCCACTTTCCCCACCATATTCAGGCCCATACGAGGTCATAAACTGCACCGCTAACACAATGGACATCCAGATTAAAGGTTCATTTTTCACACCCGATGATGTTATGCAGCTTCCAGCACTGAAGACTCGTGCTCAAGCTATGAGCCCTCAGAGCTGCGGCCAGAGCCCTCACCCGAACATGCATCTGCGTCGCCATCGACGACGTTCCTTGGGTTCTCACCCTCTCTCTCTCTCTACCTCCTTCCCCTTACCGTCTCTAGTGGTTCCGCAAACTGACGTCCTGCCTGAACATGTGGAGGATGTCACCATCCTAATTGACAACAACCACATCTTCATCCTGCTGCAAGACAACTCGCCCCACCTGACTGGGGACCCGGTTCATCAGTATATCGCCGGTTCCCATCCACTCCCATGTGGTGTTGACCACACACTTCTCTGAGCTTCGTTAAACCCCTTAGGGAGGGTTACAGTTCAAATGCTGCCAGCTGATCATGCAGGGGCACAGTCCCTCCGCACACTGCTCCATCCACATGCGTGGGCTGATGCCTCGTCCACCCACACCACCTACAGGATTTCCACGTTAACCTCCCAGCATGGTCCCTGCCGCAACAACCTCCAGAGATGGACATCCCCAACACGTCACTGCCGTTGCCCTCATCACCTTCACCGCCAGACATGCACCCCTTCCACTGTGGTCAAACCGTGCTCCACACTATGGAGGGGGGGGGAGGGGGAGGGGCTGTGTGGTGTCAACAGGTACAAATGGTATCTCTGCCATTGCAAGTTCTTTGACTCTGTAGCCTAATGGCCCACGTGATCTTGCTTGTTCAGTTTGCTGTATGATTTGTTGTAATGTGGGCATCTGCATGAAATATACCGAGACTTACAGAAATGAGTGTGTTTTCTTGGGCTACAACCCGACTGAAATCCCACAAGCTAACAATACATTGTCAGTAGCTAACAATAAACTCCTTAATGGGGAGGCATGTATTCAATGACAAACTACATTAATAACTTCATTAGCAGAGGATGTTCATGCACACTCACTTTATAAGCTTAATTACCATGCAATAAAATAATGAACAGAATCTCAACACACAACACAAATATTCTGATAATACTGTAATACAAGTAATTGGCCTGCTTTCAGTTGCTGTTATTTGTATTTTCATGTGTTAAAATTATATATTTAGGTGACTAACTGTGATTGTGCTCTGAAATGTAGAACATATTTTTTTGAAAATCTTCCCATCTCTCAACAAAATTGTAATCCCCCACCCAAAAGTATCTTAGTCCTTTCTTATGCCAATCCTTTCTCCCAACCTCTTACCTCATGTATCATGTTCCCGTGAAAAACGTAGGTGTAAGAGCTGCCCCATACAGGCACCTAGGACACCTTACTCCATTCCTGCTACCCAACCATAGGTAGTGTCATTGGCGAAAGCAGTCTCTCTCTCTCTCCTTTTTTTTTTTAAAAAAAAACCATAGCTCCATGACTCCTAGATAACAAAAATTCTGAATTCTGTGTCAGTTGGGGGCTCCACTCAGTGCTGGTTTTCCTAATCAGTCTCAATCTGAGACACAAAAGCTGGCAACAGCCATACTCATTCCTAAATATCCTGTAGAAAATTCACTGAGCTAAGCTCCCAACACAATCAAGATGACTCTACCATGTGTTTAATCCTTCACTATTGGTTTTCAAACTAAAGTTTATGAACTCTCTCAATATTTCTGTCTGTCTGGACAGTTGACAGACACCCAGAATGAGTCAGAACCATGATGTTCACTTACAGCCACCTTCTTAAAAAAGGTGGAGAGAGCAAAGATGCTGCAGCAAAAAGATTCATTATTGGGAGACAAAATCTTCTTAGGCTACACAGAACTTATAATGAGTTGGACACCACACCCCAGTGAGATCAATGTGTACTACACAAGCTCTATGCTGGGCAGGTCAACCTCGGAACTCTGAGTGTTCCTTGTATGTGGACATGATCATCAGTAAGCTTTCCACCCAAACTAATGTCCACTGCTAAACTCTGGTTGTGAGAGAAATCCCAGTAGCAGCTTCTCTAAATTGTGTAAATTGGTCTTGTCCTCAAAACATACGCTCTGATACCCCAGCACCATGATGCTATATCCACGGTCACCACTGTTCACATCCCTTCCCTTCCATTCCCCTTCCCTCACCTAACTTTCTCCCAACCCATTCAGCTGACTGTCAGCTGTTCCCATCACTCCTCACTCCCTCTCTCCTCCTTGTTCCTCTCATGCACTCCACCTGACACTACACTTTACCCACGTTGGGCTGCAGTGCCGTCACAATACAGCCATTGTAGTGTGACATAACATTTCATTAGGAAATGCCATGGTACACTTTTAGACTCTTCGAGAAATGGAAGATATTCATGTGAATATGGAGATAAAAACTATTATTTTAAGTTAATTGGGCTAGAGAGGAGCAAAACATTGTCGCTAGTCTTCTGCTTACACAGAGCCAAGAATATACACAAGAGTTGCACCTCCTGTGGGTATGAGTGGTGAACGAGCTTCATCATTTGCTGTGGTGGATGTGTCTTCCTTGCAACTGCTGATGGAAGGTGTTATGGTGCCTGTCAAGGAATAACTAAAGAGTCTGTATTAGCAATGAACACAGTGTAAAATATAATGTGTTTGAGTTACTCTATTGTGTATAAACTACAGAGGAGGAGGAGCCTGGTGCTCATTGTAAAGTTCATGGTATTAATGGTTCATTTGATAATATATGAATGAAATGATGGAATTCTGGTTTAAATGCTTTAAGTTGTTTGAGGGGAGAAATGAGCTCTTTTTCCAACTAATTCATGAAATCATCGGGGAAGAGGATTCGAGCATGATGAAGAAGGTTATTAGCTGGGACTGAGCAGCAAGATCAACCTACACAATAAATTTACAGGCAACCATAATATTCACAAGATATTAGCAAACAAACCAAATCTGCAAAAGCTGTGTGCAATTCCAGGAGGTTGTATGTAACTGGTAGGTTTGATATCTCTCTGTGAGCTCTATGCACTCAGTATATATCTATTGTTGTGGACAGGACTGAGTGAAGGTAAGAAAAAAGAGACATAAACAAGTTAAAAATTTGAAATAAATAGCAAGAAATATTGAAGAAATACATGTTCCCAGAGGCAACAACACTAAATGGTTATAGAACAAGGCTTACAGCAGAGTACACATTGTTCAGTGTGATTGAAGAAGTTATTAGAATACAAAAGAAGAAAATATCTGCCAAGGTTTTTGTAAGAAAAGGAAGAAACCTCACAAAAGCAAACAATACATAGTGTGGTTGACTACAACAACAGAGTCCACCGCTCTAATATTGTGTATGTATGAGAAAATACGAATAGGAGGCAAGCACATAAGTTTTGTGTTACAAAGTGAAAGTATTTTCAATGAGTTTAGAGAGGAGGACTGATGAGTTTGTAGCAGCTGACAGATATCATATTGCCCAGTCCACAAGAGACTGTTTACAGCACTGCGCAGTCATGAGACACCAAGTATTCGTCAGCACCCCAGCAACAGCAAGGCACATTTGCTCAACGCAATGTAGGTGCAAAGCAGTTGCAGCTTATCCCAAGCACGCTGTTTCGTCATCAGGTGAGCTGTGATTATGGCAAGATTTCTTTGTGTTGTGGTAAAGGGAGACTACAATAACTGGCTAGTAACATGGTGTGGGAAGCAAAAAGACTGATTAATAACAGCAATACAATAATAGCAAATACCTATGTGGACCATGAAAATGGCCATGGAAGGACAAAGAATAGATATGACTTTATTTGCGAAATTGCCGGAGATGCTTAATACCCGAGAAGATAGTATCAATAAGAAAATAAAAGACAGTGTGGCGTCGATAGGTCACATCGACCACACAAATTACAATCTTTGGAATATTAACTGCTCTGACGAGCTGACATGTTTAATCCAGTCTGTCTTTGTACTTAATGTAGTGTTCATGTGTCTTTGTGATAAAATTATGGGTATACAGAAAACTTGGGAACTGTTTATTGCGTATATTATGATCCATGACCAGAATTCCCATATTGGTGACCCCAGACAAAAAAGTTCTACGTCTTCTGCGACTTCCACGCCGGTCATATAGAGTCAACAGGTTTCACGTCCGAACATTCTTTACGAAGATTTGGAGGCCCAGCTCTTACGACCAGGCCAACACAACCTTCCGCCATCGGTTATTTTGCAGCTAACAGAGAATGATCTACGATCTTCGATGAGGATAACCTCTACTTTAGCAACTCCACAACGACCGAGTGTTACACAGTTACCTCAAACAATGGACTCAGGCTTTGTTTTGCTGGGTTACGCACAACAACAAGTGAAAAGTAAAGTGGACGATCTACTAAATAGTGTGATGATTGATCACTCGTACGAAGTTCAAACGGTCCAAAATTCACACACGTGTTTTGATCCTCCGGGCGCCACGACGTTGGTTACAGTAGTGCCGTGTGCAACGCCACCAATTGCGCAAAAAACACAGGCAGTCAACTATTACCAAGCTACGCCAGCCTCGCCTTCCTCACAAATCAGTAACAGACATTTTTATGCACCCAGTTCGCCACAACAAACCACTGGATCTGCGACCCAGTTTCGCGACCCTGTGGGTACAAGTGCACCCAACATAGCCTCTTCACCCAGCAATGTTGTACTATGACAGTGCGACTGCCAACAGGTTTCACCAGTGTTTATGGTCTTACCACGAAGGGTGCATGGCCAGTGTGCGCGGAAAACTATCGTTGTTGCCACTTTAAGCTCTGACCATACAACCACTCGCTCCTTCCTCAGTACCGTCTGCGTCTGCCACGCTGGCCTTCCGCGTCATTTCCTAGTTGGACAATGTCAGTGCTATTCCTGAAATTTCCGGTCCAGTTTACGGACCCTCATTACATGCCACTTGCCTGTTTGCTCCCATGGTACTGTCCATGCCTGCCGCGTCATGTTTTCGGGCATCTTCAGAGACATTACAACCAGCTGTTGTTCCGAATGTGTGTGTTAGTAACATTTCCGCTCCGGTGATGCTGGATCCCAGCATGAACTCTTGTGCAGTGGGACCGCAGGCCTTCCAAGACATGCCGAAGCCACTTTTATCTCCAACTCCAGGCCGTCTACCCAGGCTACCTCACCTATATGAGGACAATCCAGTTTCATGGTTCGCACTGGTGGAGCATCTCTTCGAGCTGCATCAAGTGACTGATGACAACTCCAAATTCCTATGTTTGGTCACACACCGTCACGACCACTCGGATTTAATTTGTGATCTCCTACTTTCGCCTCCACTGCCACTGAAGTACGGGTTCGCCAAGAAAACTATATTGGACCGACTTGGCTGCTCACCACAGGAATTGATAATCAAGATTCTGCATGAGGAGTACCTGGCGGACCGCACTACGCCACAACTTTAGCGCCGCCTCAGGTTACTCATGAGTGAGCACACGATGCCAGACATCACTCTGTGGGCGGTATGGTCTGCTAAATTACCTACCGACCCACAGATACACCTACTGCCGCACTCTTTCGAGTCTATTGGTTCTCGCCTACGCAACACTGATCAGCTGTATGTGCTGCTGAACCAGAAACACCCAGCTCATCCCCCATCGCTGTGTGACACTACACTTCCTGTTAACCGTCCGTCTGCAGGCAGGGGCAGGGCCCGTTCCGCTTCCACGCCGCTAGGCAGTACTCGTTCACTCTCTCCTCTTTCCGAGCACTCAATACTCATCCATGCTCCATACGTCCCGGTTTACGTCCCAGAACAGATCAACGAGGACAAGCCTCCCCCGCTATCACAGTCACCGCCACCGCCACATCCGGCTCATCCGTACTATTGGTACCACAATATTTTTGGGGCTGAGGCCAAGAAGCGCAGGTTACCTACTTTCAGAATACAACTCAGCGGTGCAACTCTGCTGGGAGAACAACGAGCTGAAACAACGCATTTTTCACACTTACAACGAGCTCGCTGTGCCCTGCACCTCACTGTTGAAACTGCAATCTACAGTTGCTTCAATGGATCGAACTTCATCGCCACGCATCAGTTCGAACACTCATCAGGTTAGCTCAAAAACATTCATTGCATGTGACGATTCGCGTTCAGTGACCTCCACACCGCCCAAGCACCCACTTCGCGCAGTGCCTCATTTTTCAAACATTGTCTCTAATAACAGTCGCTCGCGCAGCACGACCATGCCCACTATGCAGGCAGCTGTCTCCGTTTGCTTGTTGACGAACATTTCCCCTCTCCCGCACGCCAGCCGAGCAACACGGAGGCCATCGCTGTCCCTCACGTGATGCCAACTCCTCTCTCGCCCACGCCGGTTACTCAAGGCAAAGTTAACTACAGACAGTCACTGCACGCCCCACTCCGCTCCATGCTGCACGTGCAGCCGACCTCTACAAACAAGCGCACGCCGAACTCGTGTAATAGGCATGTGACTTTTATGCTGCCTTTTCCCATTTGCGCTAACGTCTACGCCTCATCGCGCCCCACTCATCCCAAAACTCCACACCAGAGCATTACTCAACCTCGTGCGCAGTTCTCAGTCTCTTCCATCACTGACGGAATGACACACAAGATAATTACCACTGCCGGCCTATTGGACACAAGGTTAGATACCTCAACCCCATTAAGTTGCACGCTGCCCAGCAGCAAATTAATGAACTTCTGGAGGCAGGTGTTCTACAGCCATCAGACAGCAATTGGTCTTCACCAATTCACCTCGCTCGCACTGTCATGGACAGTTACCCCGTGCTTAACATAAACGATTTCACTCATATGTTAGACAATCTTCAGTGTGACTGACTGTAAACAGGCTTATCACCAGATTCCCGTAGCGCTGGAAGACATTCCAAAGACTGATCATCACGCCACTTGGTTTATTCCAGTACAACTTCAACTTCATGACATTCGATTTAAAGAATGCGGCACAAATGTGGCAACGTTTCATTGACTCAATCTTATGACAATTCGCATACCTGGATGACATACTAATTTTCAGCAAATCAACTGAAGACCACGAAGATAATTTATCCCAGGTCTTCCAGACTTTGGCATCCAACGGTGTCGAAGTCAACAAAGAAAAATTCCAATTGTGTCAGTTTTCTGTGACATTCCTGGGTTACACTGTCTCCGCAGATGGAATACAGCCTCCAAATCCCGCATGCAGGCTATCATGTCATTGCGACCCCCAGCTACATACAAAGAGCTCAGATGTTTCCTAGGTACTATAACTTACTACCGCCGTCATCTACCTTCTGCCGCCACCGTGCAGGCCCCACTGACGGACTCACTCTCTGGCAAACAAACTTCGGGCGTTAAACCAGTCTGTTGGACTGAACCCATGCTAGAGGCCTTCAGGGCTCTTAAAACAGCTTTAGCTCATGCAGTCGTACTCGCCCACCCTGCTCCGTCTGCCAATTTGTTCATCACTACAGACGCCAGTGACATCGTGGTCGGGGCAGTATTACAACAGAGCAAAGGCGACACAGTTTCACCACTTCATTTCTTCTCCAAAAAACTGTCTACAGCACAGAAGAAATATTCCGCTTTTGACACAGAGTTTCTGGCAGTGTATGAGGCCGTCAAACATTTACGCACAGACATTGATGGCCGTCCTTTCTTCATTCTTACCGATGACAAACCGCTGGCGGACGCCTTCTGCACCCCGCCAGAGGATCCTCCCCCCGTGACGTTTCCACCACTTTGACCTGGTCTCTAAATTTACTATGGACGTACGCTACACCAAAGGCAAGGAGAACATCCCCGCTGATTTCCTCTCACGGATCAATACCGTTTCAAGTACCGTTGATTTATCTGACCTCACCACTCTACAGGCTTCGGACGAGGATACTCAGGTTCTGCTCACGGACCTGCAGTCTTCGCTCATGTTTACCAAGGCTAAGTTCCCTGGCATTTCGGATGAAGTGTGGTGTGACTCTTCTACAGGCATTCTACAGGCCTTCGCTCCTGTCAACGCTGCGCCGACAGGTTTTCGATGCCTTGCATAATCTCACCCACCCCGGCATCCGAGCCACAACTCACCTCGTCACCAAGAGTTTCGTGTGGAAAGATGTGAAATGGGATTGTCAAACATGGGCATGCAGGTGCATTTCCTGTCAACAAAACAAAATAGGACGTCACACCTCTCCACCACTCGGCAAATTTGACATCCTTAAGGGAGTGATGGGGGGTGCTGTGTGGCATCGATAGGTCACATCAACCACACAAATTACAATCTTTGGAATATTAACTGCTCTGACAAGCCGCCATGTTTAATCCACTCTGCCTTTGTACTTCATGCAGTGTACATCTGTATCAGTCTTTATCGTAAAATATATATGTATATAGAAAACTTGGGAACTGTTTATCACGTATTTTATGATCCGTATCCAGAATTCCCACAACAGTAATGATAAGATTAATAATGAACTCTCACTGGCATGAGACAGTAATGGTTAAGGTTAATAATGAGCTATCACAAATGCAGGACAGTGTAACAAACTTACAAAGAAATGACAGTGAGTTAAGAGTGGAGTTTCAATTTAATATTCAGGAAGCTCATGAGCTTCTGCTGTCAGATCTTGAAAATATGGAAAATAGTAAACTCACTGTTTTGAAAGAAGAGATACATGCAGAAATTGTACAGCAGTGTGACTTAGTAAGTAAAGAGATACATGAACATATTAAACAACTGCACACAAATATAGATACTGTCCATGAGTTTACAGAAAAGGAATTTAAAATTGTGAAGCATCAAATCACAGAAGCAATGGGAACAGAGAAATGACAATTGGGACACTGTTCACATGAGACAATTACTGGTTTGGAGGAAAGGGTATAGGTGTTTTGTAGATCAAAAATTTCAAGAGAAGGCAGAAAATTTAAGTAGAGTCAAACTTTTTGGGGGAAAGGTTACTCAACAGAACAATGAGTTTAAACAGTGGTGGGACGAGTTGGCTAAAACACAACAAGACCTTAAAGAAAGTTGGTGCACAGAACAATCTAGTGTCACCAGTACATTTTTGGAAGAACTGCAATTTGAAAATGGCGGTCTATAATACCATTTTCCAAAATTCACACTTGATGGTGATGTACACCCTACTTACTTCTTAAGGGTTTTATTGAGATCTTTACCACCTAAGTAGGAAGATTGAGAAGAGACAGATTTCACTTTAAGTTATTCGGTGGGTGAGGCTGTGCAACAGCAAAATGCTCCCTCAAAAGAGTTTGCATCTTGAACAACTTCCAAGAAAAGTTTAAACAGAAGTATTGGGTCTCAAAGCACACAGAAGGAACTAACATCGGAATTACTTGACCCTAAATATTTTAATAATTCGCGTGGTAGCTTCAAAAAGTACATAATATGGCACTTTATTTGATTGAAATACTTAGACAATCTATTAGAAGAAGTGAATTTAGCAAAAATGTTAGAAGACTACACTATTATGTTTGTAAAGAGATTCTATACAGAGGATGGACACAGCAAATGAGTTATTATCCTTTGTAGAAAGTTTAGATATGGTGAAGCATGAGAAAGGATATAATAGTCACAGTGCTATCCATAGTGATAGTAACTGAATAAACAGTAAATTCCTGAAAAGGAGAGAAGCAAACTTTTGTCAAGTTACAAGGTCTGCCTATGGCAAGAATAAACAACATATAACAGAAGGTCAAGAAATGACAACCCCCAGACATTTGTTAACAGAGCTATGAATAACGATAATCCACAACTACAAGGATTTGTACCATTCCAAGTTACGGTGGTGGTGGGAAATGGGTAATGTCCTGGTGAGGGAGACTGAATGGAGGAATTGTCGATGTACGATATGGCCCATATGTTGACAGGCTCAGTGCATTTACACAAACATTACCTATGAAGGAATGATAGGAGGAAGACCAGAATGAGACTGACAGAATAGTAAACCCACAGTAACAGGAGACATAAATAATCATAAAACTGATGTGTACATAGATTCAGGTTGTGTAATTTCGCTTATGTCAGAATCTTTGCTAGAGATATTAAAATAAAGAGCAGTATATCCCACACCTCCAGTGCCTGGAGTGTATGTTGTCGGCATTTCTGGAGCAAAAGCAAAGCAAATAAAACAATAAGTGTGATTACCTTGAAGTATAAGCAATTTTACTTTTATGCTAATCATCTTATTTGTAACAAGTATGAACAAACAGTCATCTGATTGATTTTTTTAGTGGTCCAGCTTTATCATACAGCACAAATTTTACAATTGATATTGGACAGGTCAAAGAAAAGTTCCAATAATACATAGTATTAGCAGGTAGCTTGCAAATTACATTAGGTACCTATTCTTACAACTTAATTTTAAAAAAAATTGTTACATATTCAGAAATTCTTTTACAGAATAAAAACAGTGCTTTATTAGAAGTATTGGATAAGAAGCAATTTTTATTTCCTCTGTTATCTTATTGAGTAGTATTACACCAATTAATTGTGCTCCTCTGATAGGCTGTTATTCTGTGATGTTTTTGGTGCATATTTGAGTTCCCTCTGGTACAACAGTGTGTAGTAGTTAGCCTGTTTTCAAGAGGTAGTCTCTATTGAACAAAATAGTTTCATACAAGAATAAACTTGGAATATTCAGAACACCAAGCTCAGTGAAATGATATTGACAGGACTCCATATTTTTAAGGCCACAAATTATTCTTAGAGCTCTTTTCTGCTATGAGTTGAGTCTCTGTTGTTGACTTTAATATTCTTAGATCATAGCACACAGATGAGAGCTTCCTAAACAAGTTATTTACGTGTGTGTCCCTCTTTAAATCTTGCTGAACCCACAGATCCTAAATTTTTATGATTTGCATTTTCTAGAGGATTATTTTTTAATTGTGTTTGAATATCCATTTGATTACATGGAAGAAATAAATGAAAGTTGACACACAAAGGGTTTTTCAGTATTTCTAGTGAGTTCGTTTTTGGTGAACCACTCAGAAAGTCTTTTCATAGAACTTTGCACTATTGATTGCAAGATTTCTGGGCTGGATACAGTACTCAATATGCTAATGTCATTAGCAAAGTAGACAGTTTTATGGGGACTTATATATCTAACAAAGCTATCCACATAAATCAAGAAGAGTAGTGGACGTAAGATTGAGCTCTGTTCCAACAAACATATTGTGTTACATCTCATTTTCTCTTAAAAGTTTTAGGAAATTAGTAATTTTTACAACAGGTTTTCCTGTTGTCTTAATAGAAATTTTGTTTTGTGTATTTGCTTCAATTCTTATAGGGTATTAGTAACTTTGTAGCTCAAGAAACTAAAAGGTAATCATTGCACTTGAATTGAAGTTATCTGTTCACTATCCTGTAATACGTTGCCCCAACTAAAATGCAGCCCCACTGTGAATGCTGTTCTTGAGCACGGAAGAGCTGGTTGACATACGAAAGTAGCTGGGACTCACCCTGACTGCTGTCAAACAATTGGCAGTTGCTGTGAGCTGACGTGTTGGAAGAGCTCCTGAGAGTCATGTAGCTGTGTTGCCAGTATCAAAGGTACCTCAAGTACTGTCTGCTTCTGTAGATCCCGTCTCCTCTGCAGGAAGTATGGGATCTGTCATTACTCATCCACTTGGCTGCGAGTGATGTTTCAGTGCTAGAGCTAGGCCTCCTGTACAGGGTGGACAGGGACACAGAGGAATCAGTGTGTTGTACCAATCCCCCTAACCAACAAGTCTGAGGTGCTATCTTTCATTGAAACTGAAATTGAGCCAGTGGGGTTCACTTCACCTGTTTTTGGGAAATCTGTTTTGTCTGGTGTCAAGAGGAGGAAAACGCAAAAGATTACGGATCTATTAAGTGTTGGCAGCACAAACATATAGCAAGGGAAATGGCAGCAAGGGACAGGAAAGGACACCAGGTGCACTCAGTGTATATGCCCGGGAGCCTCATTCAGTGTATTGAAGAAGCTATTCTGGCAGCTATTGAAGGAACAGGGTGCAACCAACTGCAGATTGTGGCACACATTGGGACAAATGATGCCTATCAGCTGGGCTTCAAGGTCATAGTTGGGTCATTTCAGCAACTGGCAAAGAATGTTGAGAAGACCAGCATTGTGCACAGAGTTTCAATGAAGCTCACAATTTGCAACATTGTATCCAGAACTGATTGTGTCCCTTTGGTTCTGAGTCGAATGGAAAGAATGAACCAGAGACTTTGAAGGTTCTGTGACAAGCTAGGCTGCAACTTAGTGGACTTGCTCCATGGGATTGAGAAGTGTAGGCTGCCCCTAAATGGATCAGGTGTGCATTACACATCAGAGGGTGCTACTCACGTAGCTGACTGTATGTGGCATGCAAGGTAGCTCTCCATCCAATCTAAACAACAATAGCTGAAGGAAACCCAGATATATCAGTGTAAGATCAAAAGAAATACCTTCCACAGGAGAGAGTATTAAAATTGTAATGGTTTACTGCCGAAGAATTCACAACAAAGTGTCAGAGTTTGAAGTGCTCCTGAGAAGCAGTGAAGCTCACATATTACTGGGTAGAGAAAGCTGGCTGAAATCTGAAATCAATAACAGTGAGTTTCTTGGGGAAAATTTAAGAGTATATCGAAAGGATAGGCAAAAGGGAAATGGAGGTGCTGCATTTGTTGCAGTAGACAAGAAACTCAAATCCACCAAGACAGAAATTGAAGCTGCATGTGAGATTGTTTTGGCAGGAGTCAGTATCATGGGTGGGCATAAAATGATAATTGGGTCCTTCTGTCACCCACCAGACTCATCTGTTGTAATTGAAAACTTTAGAGAAAACCTCACTTCACTTGTATCTAAGTTCCTCAATCATACTGCAATAATCAGTGGAGACTTTAATCATCCAACAATTGACTGGGAAAATTACAGTTTCATCAGTGGTGGGTGAGATAAGGCATCCTGTGAAACATTACTAGTTTGGGACCCACTCTTGATGGAAATATATTGGATCTAATGGCAACAACTAGACTTGACATCTTTGGGGATTTCCACAATGAAACTGGTATCAGTGACCATGATGCAGTTGTGGCAGCAATGATTAACAAAGTACAGAGGACAGCTAATCCAAGCAGAAAGATTTACATGTCCAGTAACAATATCAACAATGTAGGAAAAGGCAGATTGTTACTTACTGTAAAGAAGACACGTTGAGTTGCAGATAGGCAAAATTAAAATACACTTACATAAAGCCTTTGGCCACAGCCTTCATCAGTAAAAGAGAGACACACACACCATTCATATACCATATACACAAGCAAGCACACCTCACGCACACATGACTGCCAACTCCAGCACCTCGGGCCGCGATGCTGGAGTTGGCGATTATGTGTGCATGAGATGTGCTTGCTTGTTTGTATGAATGGCCTGTGTCTCTCTTTTACTGATGAAGACTGTGTTCAAAAGCTCTAGGTAAGGGTCATTTAACTGTGCCTGTCTGTGACTTAATGTGTCTTCTTTATGGTAAGAAGCAATCTGTCTTTTCCCACATTGTTGACATTCCTACCTGGAGTTTCCACTATATCTCCAGAAAACTAGATTAAAAAAACAGTAGTGTAGGAACTTGAAACTATCAGCACAGGACAGGTGTATGTAGAGGAAGTCTGGCCGGCTCAAGTTTTGGCTGAGTTAGGCTGTGCAAATGATACACTATCACAAGAGTCTACTATCATGATATTAGACCATCTAAACTATGTACAGCATCATTAAGATTCAATTCACATGATAAAAGGACATTGGTTTTGGCAAGTACCATGTATAGTTTTTTGTATGAGCAAAATTATAAGGGTTTGTTTTCTCAGAAAATGTAAGGAATTTTGTTTTAAAGGTTGCTTGATAAACTATTTGCTGTTAATTGATTGCTGAGGAACTTGTCAGGAAGAGATAACTTGGTAATGTTATTGTACTAGGTTGCAAGTGGTGAAAGGGCAAAGAAAGATCAGTACACTATACACAGAAAGTTTAGATTAAGAACAGCCAATGAACATTGTAGTTTAAGCTGAACTGCTGTAAAGGAGATACTGTATTTAAATGTCAACTTTTAAGATACGTGTCAAGACTTTTCAGAACTGACAGGAGCTGGATCCGGTGGGCTGCACCATCTAAAGACGGAAGACGTGATATGCCACAACTAATTTACTTGGCGTAGTTTTATGAAATAAAGATGCCATTACGGGTCTTCCAAGAGCCTCGTGGAAGTGAGGGTTGGTCAGTTGCTTACATCAGGCGCAACTTGCTGACACAGAACGTACTGTCACCCAGGCAACCTGGCCCAGCAAAAGGAGCAGAGTTGTAATATATTTGCCAGAGCAGAGTTGTAATACATTCGCCAGAGCAGAGAGGCAGAGCCACTGTGGAAAGGGTGACCTGGTTGCTTCATCCGAGCTGTGGCTCTGTTGTGGACTACATGATAGCAATTGATGCCTTCCCAAAACGAAGACTGGTCATGCCACTAAAGATACTAGTCATTTATAGACAGAAGTATGCAGTCTGACAGCCACCAGTTCCAAGGACTGAGGTTGAGGGGCGGAGGAGGGGGCAGGGCAGAACTTATGGTAATTTATGAGTTTGCACAAATCAATTAGCCACCACCCCTGGACTCTGACAGAACTTTTGGCTGAGGCTCAAGAGAGATTTTGGGAGACTCCTTTCTTAGACATAAGCAACAAACTCCATAGATTAATTAACAGGTCCACGCAACTATATGACAAATATACTACTTGTCAGAATAGAAAAGTGACAAGAAAATCTGTATTTGGCTAATGGATGAGATGCAGCACCTCAGAAATTTCACACATGCAGTACATCAAACACACAAATGACACGTTGTTGTTGTTGTGGTCTTCAGTCCTGAGACTGGTTTGATGCAGCTCTCCATGCTACTCTATCCTGTGCAAGCTTCTTCATCTCCCAGTACCTACTGCAACCTACATCCTTCTGAATCTGCTTAGTGTATTCATCTCTTGGTCTCCCCCTATGATTTTTACCCTCCACGCTGCCCTCAAATACTAAATTGGTGATCCCTTGATGCCTCAAAACATGTCCTACCAACCGATCCCTTCTTCTGGTCAAGTTGTGCCACAAACTTCCCTTCTCCCCAATCCTATTCAATACTTCCTCATTAGTTATGTGATCTACCCATCTAATCTTCAGCATTCTTCTGTAGCACCAAATGACACACCACCCTAAAAAGCCATAAAAACAAATATATCATTCAAAATCTGAGTTTTAGAATGCATGTGAACTTGCATGACAAATATTTGCTAGGTAAGTAATTTGTTTTTTAACTAGAGAAGAGGATGTTTGTTAAAAATCGCAGGAAAAACAGCCTTTAGGTCCAGTATGTTAACTCCTATTTCAGAACACATTTCTTACAGACAACAAGAATATTATATTATTTGCTTTCCTTAAATAAATAACTGAACTGTATACTCAATTCTTCTATTTTCTGCTGTTATAATTATTCTTGAGTTTTACAGGAGGAATTGTCAAAGTAACACATACAAGACTGGACCATACATTTGTTTTGTGCTATAGCACGAACGAACATGATTCATCGAACGTAGTTCTTTATAGAGAAACACGTAAGATACAATGAAGTACAGGTTTGGTGTAGCACTGAACACATTGACTGGACAACAGTAATACAGCTTACGGAACAGGCAGAGTACTCATTTGCGTAAATAATACTGTTTCTTTGGCGGCTCACCAGAGTGTTCCAGGGGGACAATCCAAGTGACCTCTCTAAGACGGTCTGTGAACTGTATGGACACGTGATCTCTGGAATCGTGCACATCATGAGTGAAGGTACATCATTCTGTGCACAAGAATACCATGTTACTCTTCAAATACATATTATATTGTCTTAAGCATACTACAGTGCCCTGGTTTTTAAAATCAGCTTCCACACAAATGAGAAATGCAGAAATCAGTATCATACAAATGTTGAACACAACATATATAATCAATGTTTACTACTAGTACGTCACTTTTTCAAGCATTACTTTTTCACATTTTTATCAAATACTTGTCACAGTCTGCATAGCAGTACACCTTGTAAGTATGTGAAGCAATGTTGTACTCTTACTGGGCACAAAAGACAATAATTGTAGATGAACAACTGGAACTCACAACCTGTAGTCTGTAAAAAGAAGTGGTTTCATTTTCATTTTTCATATATACAACATCTGCTGTTTCCAGTAACAAATTTCGATTAATTTATCTTACATAAAACTTTTTTTGGGAAATAATTCCCTTCATCAAGTATGTTAGTTAGTTATTTTCATGTTCCATGGATCATTAGCACATTGTGATGTAAACCAAGTCATTTTACGTACACATCACAATTCAATTTTTAAATATGGCTACAAGCCGAATATTTATAAAGTAGTAGCAGTTGTTCTTTTTAATATCTAAAGATGTGACTCAGTAATCCCTAACCAGCACCACCTCATTACAGTAATAGAAATTGTTCTGCGGGATAGAAGGAGTTTATAATAAGAAACTTTTTTAGTTTGTTCTCAAATTTTACTTTGTTTTCTGTCACACATTTTACATCCCTGGGTAAGTTACCAAAACGTTTTGTTGCTCATTGAGTACCCCTTTTGTGTTAAAGACAACCTGCATGTGGGGCAATGAATGTCATGTTTCCTTCTGGTATTGTAACTGTGTGCATCATCGTTCCTTTTGAACTGCACTGGATTATTTACACAAACTTCAAGAGGGATTAAATATACTGTGAAGCAGTAGTCAAAATGTTGAACTTAAACAGATGTCTACAAGATGATCATGGGTGAACACCACATATTATTCTTACAGCACGTCTTTGAGAAACGAAGACATTCTTTCTTAAAGATGAGTTAAACCAGAACATTATTCCATATGACATTATTGAATGATAACATGCAAAATGTGTCAACTTGCTGATTTGTCTCTACCCAAAACTTTCAATGACTCTATGTGCAAATGCGACCAAACTATGTTGTTTTAGGAATTCCAAAATGTGCTTTTTCCAGTTTAAATTCTCATCACTATGAACACCTAACAATTTTGAAGTTTCTATTCTATTTATTATTTCCACCCCATGTGTTACATGTATCATTGGTGTAATATCCACAGTGCAAGACTGAATATGTTGTGTCTTTTTAAAATTGTGGCCAACCATTCATAGAAAACCAGTCAATGATACTTTCAAGAACACTGTTTACTATTTCTTCTGTTTCTGTAGGTATGGTTGGATTGTTTACAGTACTAGAGCCATCTGCAAAAAGAACTAATTTTGCTTGTTGTATATTAGACAGAAGGTTGTTTAAATATGTGAGAAACAATAGCGGACCTTAGACAAAGCATTGGGGAACGTCATGCATTATTTCTCCCCAGTCGGAATAATGTCTCTGAACTGCATTATTTTGATGAAATATGACATTGTCCACTGGTTACCTATACCATCAATCACATAAAAATTTAATTTAACTGCTATTTTATTATTTCATGTATGTAAATTTGGTGAGTGAACATGTAAGTAGCATTCTCAATAGTACAATTCTTCTGGAATCCAAACTGTGACTTGCTGAGGATATCATGTTTTCTGATGTATTATAGCACCTTACGTGTGACCCTTACTGTTTGTGAGGTAATGCATGATTATGAAGTCAGCTTCATTGTAATGTATACAAAAACATTTAAGGGGGGGTAAGATGCCAAACGGGCCGACATGGAGCAGGAGAGGCACCACAGGACATTTTAATTTCCACTGTCTATACTTTTACAAGTAAATTCATAAAACTTTGTCAGCATGACCAGGAAGGATTCAGGATTCACACTCGTAGCAGCAGAAGTTCAAAAAC